>NC_082412.1:1631875-1958250 GCF_004011695.2 Ascochyta rabiei
GCAAGAGTCGCAACATACCGTTTGACTTCCTCCTCAAGCTCTTGTAACGTAATTTTGTTCTTCTCATTCGTTGGGTTTGGCTTCTTTACAGCTGGCGGCGCTACAGTCTCTTCTCTGCTGAACCAATCTGAAAGCTCTGGTCGATTTGCGAAGTCGTCAATGAGCTCTTGCTGTATTGCGCGTGCAGCCATGATCGCATTGGCGTTCTTAACGTCGCCCGATGGCTTCTTCGGTAGTGCTTGTGATCCACACCATGTGAGTAGCTGCTTCATTCGTCGTGGTTCGGGAAGACTTTGCTCAATGTACTTGTAGTAGTCTGCGACCTCAATCGCGGAATGCGGCAGAGCTGCACAACAGTTAGCACTAGTCTTGTGCAATGCTTTTGCATTTCCACAATCTCCTGCAGCCGTGACTTGACAGGAGAGTACCACTCACCATTTGACATTCCGCTGTCAATCAGCGAGCTCGCCCGTCTGCCGCGTAAACCTGTGCTGCTCCGCCTATGCCCATCCTTGTTTCCTTTGCGCATCTCCTTGTTCCGTGTAATGACCGGTGTATCCGCAAAGGGAAGCATGATTCGCCTCGCATTAGGATCGCGCTCCTTTGCAGCGTCGCCCTCTTGCTGAGTTGGTGTTTGGGCGCCTGCAAAAGCGCTTGCCTTTGGTTGCGCTTCGGGGGCTGGAGTGACCTGCTTTTGCTTCTTCTTCTGCGGCTCTGCGGGTGCTTTTCTGCCTGTGCGTTTCGGTGGTAAGGGCTCTGTGGATTTAGATCGAATTTCCAGATTATTCCTGTCGCCAGATATGCGCGCAGAGCGCCGTCGGTTCTGCGCGTCTGAGGACTCCGGGTCTATGGTCGCGATCGATTTCTTGCGCCGTGCCGGTGCTTTTGCAGGTGGTGGATCCGGAGACGAGCGCAGAATCTCTCTCCGTCGCGTCGGTTTGGCTACCTTTTCCTCGGGTATGCTTTCCTGTAGCGGGGCTACTTGTGCTTTGGTAGTCCTGCGCGAGGTGCGCCGCGAGAACTGGAAGCCGTCGTCATTCTCATCGTACGCGACCTTGGTGGTCTTCTTCGTGGTTGTGGTTGTGGCGGCCTTCTTGCTGTTGCCGTTCAGATCGGCCTTCACTCTCTTGGGCGCGGGCGCATCGTCGTCGTCGAACGCCTGCTTTGCGCTTCGTCGTCGCGTACTAGGTCGGTTTGTGGCCATGGGAAGAGATGTAAGCGGAGAGCGCGCGAAAATGGTGGACATTGAGTCCGGTGCTGTGGCGGTGAACTTGATGTTGTGGTTTCGTGGTAGCGTCAAAGCGCGTGCATGAGCGCAAGAAGCCGGGCACGGTCGTACGCAGGTGCGCTGGCGTCAGACTGTATGTTGCTGGTATTCGTAGGTGCGGTCGTAAAGATTGGCGTTAATGCGAATAACCTCGAGCCGTGGCGAAGTGTACGGTCAATGTGCGGGAGCAGGGTTGATGGTGTGTGCATCGTCACCTCGCTCTCCTCTGGAGGTTGCCAAGATGTAAACAAACGTTAGTGTCGACACGTGACGAACTTCACACCGACAGCTCACAGCGCGAACAAACTCGACACATACCAGCTGAAATACAATACGTATATGATGGAATGCCTCTTTATTCAGGCCTGATGATGGATCCGCTACAAAACGCCTCGGGAGAAGGAGCCTCCAACAGCCACCATTCCACATGCAACCGTCCGTTCATGTATCCTTTTCAGCTACGCTGCTTGCATCTGTTGAACATGCAGCTTTTTACGATATCTGCTTGCTCTATGACATGCCCGCTCCGGGCATGGGTCCAGTAACGCCCTCGGGCGCCAAGCTACCTTCAATGCGACGCTTAGCGTCCTGCTTCTCCTGATGCGTTGGGTTGTCCTTGCGCATGTCGGGAACATGTGGCGCCCTCTCAGGGCTGTGGCCAATAGACATGCCGACGCGAACCTGTTTCTCATTAGCATTGTAGACGCAGAAATGTTGGAACGTCACTCACAAGAGTCTCAAGTGCAGATCGCGAGTTGTCGACAAGATCGTCGTCGTATCGCATCTGCCCAGGCTCGAAGAGCAAAAGCAGTGTGCTGCCACCAAACTTGAAATAACCCAGTTCCTCAGCACGCTTGACGTGGTCGCCCTTCTTGCGTGTAATTACCGTGCTACCAACCATCATGGCACCAACACAAATAACCATGACACGGCCGTGGCTGACTGAGTCGATGGGGCAGATGACACGCACGTTCTCGCCGTACACGTCAAGAGCTGAGCGGATAGCCATTGGATTTACAGTGTAGTACTCTCCCTCGATGAGCTTAGGCTCGTCCAGCACACCGTCCACCGGGATATGGAAGCGGTGATAATCCTGCGGGGCAAGTCGGAAGATGCCAAGGGAGCCTCCGTGGTAGCGTGCGGCGTCTTGTGGATAGGCGTCACCCAGAAGACGTTCGACCGTAAATTCGCGACCCTTGACCCAGATAGACTGCGCCTGGTCGAGCGTGTCGAAGACAACAGTCCGACAGTCTGCGGGCGAGACAATAACCCTTGGGTCTTCTGGAGCTGAACATGGACGTGCCTCGGGCTTCAAAGCTCGGTAGAAGAACTCGTTGAAGTTCTTAAACTGCGACGTAGGCAGAAGCACTTCCGTCATATCGAGTTGATGGAAAGCGATGAATGCTTCAATCTCTTTGGCCGAGGCTGGATCATCGTATTTCTTGCCCTGTTTCAAGCTGAGGGACTTCAGCAGTTTGCGGATTCGCTTCTTTTCCATGTTGTTGGCTTTCAGACCTTTGTAGAGCATGCGAATACCCAGGCGAACGTACACGCTCATACGTTCCTCATTGATCTGACCAGTGAGCCGATCTTGTACAAGGATGTTGGCAGAGTTGGCGCCTAGCTTATAACCACCGTACGAGATCTTAGTGATGACCTTGGAGTACCACTTGCGCTGAGCTTGGCTTGACGTGACAAAGCCAGACATGACGATGTTGTTAACCTGCTTCCAGTCCTGGCTTGCGCACGTTGCAATGTGAGTGATGATGTTGGCGTCGGATCTCTTGTTCAGCTTCGGCTGATGGCAGATAGGGCATTCACGAATCTCAATGACATGCTCTTCGCCTGTCTCGTCTGCCAAGTCATCTGCCAGGAAATCACCTTCTTCGCCGTCTGAGCCCAGCTTGTTTGTCTCGAGCACGGGTATCGAGGTTCTTGAGGCGTTTTTGTTGATTGGAGTCTGTTCGCCAGATGCCAACGGAGGAGTTTCCGTCCCTGGGGTCGACGAGGCTGTGTTCCCGCGTTTCTGCTCGTCCAGCTGCTCGATCTTTTGTAGTTGGTCCTCGAGACAAATGACAGTCTCGTCGAATGTCAGCAATTCATCACCGTTGTGGTCAGCAGAGAATCGACTGAAGAAGTTGTCAATGGTCGACGCGTGCAATGTAGAGCCAAGTGTATCGAGCATGGTCGTAAGCTCAATCTTGTCAATCAGGCCACTGTCGTCGGCGTCGTACTGCTTAAGCATGGCTCTCCAGAACTGCTGTCGTAGAGCCCTGTAAGGAAGGTATTTGGCACGGATATACAGCGTCGGGTTGTGCTTGGCCTCCCACCGGTCTTTGTTCTTCAACTCCAGGGGAAGAGTGTAGGTCTTCAAATCCTGATCATCCACGGCTGATGGGTCGACGTTGATGGCAGGAACAGGCGCAAGGTTTCCGCTGCTGTCCACAGCGGGCGCACTTGTTGGTGGAAGTGGTAACGATCCGCTCGAATCTTTAGCCGAGAGCGATCCGGCGGAATGCTCTTTTTTGAGAGATGGCTTACTTAGGCGAGACAGACTGTTTGAAGACGACGAGCGCGATACGGGCAGACGAAAGCGAGACCTCCTGCCGGTGTCAGGGAGGCCTGGCGAGTCTGAGAGTTCAGGCAGCTTGTAGAGACCAGTATCTGGATCGGCTACAGGAGCGACTGATACGGCCTTGTCGAGCGGGAAGTTGACTGTGCCGACATAATCGTTTCCGGAGAATTTGTCCTTGTCGATGACGGTGAAGTTCACAGAGTAGTTGACTTCGTGACGCAGGACCTGGAACACGAGCTTCTCCTCATAAACGGGATTGAGGTCGTGTCTGATGGTCTTGGTGCGGTATGTCTTCTTGCCCAGGGAAGTGATGACGAATGGATCCATATCGAAGGATGTCCGGGTGACGTTTTTCTCTGGAGGCAGGTCTGTAATGTTCTGGACCTCGAGGAAAAGGACACCTGCAACTTCTGACTTGTCCGAGTATTCGTAGCCGCTGAGCTGCTTTGCCTTCCTCTTCAGTCGTGCCATCCTGAGCTTCTTGCGACGCTTCTCGCGCTTCTCTGCTTTCTTCGACTCGTCCTGCGCTTCGTTGGAGCTCTCGCTCTCCTCGTCGTCATCGTCGAGGTCGGTCCCTGCACTGTCGGCGCGCAGTAGGCCATTCTCGTCCGACTCGTCTGGGCTGGGCGTTTGGCCGGCAATGGCGAGGAACTTCTGGATGATCTGCTCGGGGACGGCGGTAGGGTTGCTCGTGTCGATGAGCGTGAACTGGATCTGGATCTCGCCAGAGACGTGCGACTTCTTCTTCCCTGTGCGGCGCGACTCGAGGGGAAACCACTGCGGCTCGGCGACAGGATGGCCGTTTTGGAAGACATCCTCAAGGAGGACGTCGAACTCGCCCATGTAGTCCTTGCCGAAGCGATCCTTGTCCCAGCAGGTGGCCTCGAGCAACAGGCTCTGCTCGCCCACGACGGGCATCTCGAGAATCGTGTTCCATTCGGGATTCAGGGTCTTGTTGATGGTCGGGGTGGCTTGCTTTGCATCGCCGAGGGAGACGACGAGGTACTGCACAGCTGTTGTCAGCGCCGGCACTGCACAAACGAGGCGTCTGCACGTGTCTGCACAATCGCTCTGGCGGTGCAAACGTGCAAACGTGCAAACGTGCAAACGGCACGGCAGAGTACTCACAGGGTCCGAGGTGCCGCTCCTATCCTTTGCAGCGAGATTCCTGCCCTGCGTCGGTCAGTAGATGCTCGTTCTCCTCCGCGGGGTACCTCAGCGCGCACCTTGACGACATTCGCCCGCAGCACCAGGCCGGGCTTGACGTCGCTCATGGTTCGTTTGGGGCTGCCCTGGCGGCTGGTAGGGACGCTGTTGACTGAGGTCGTGCTGTTGTTCTGCTTGAGCCGTTGGGACAGCGAGAGTTTCGATGTAAATGCGGGTCGAGGCATCCTGGCCTTGGTTGACGTCGCCGCCACTTGCTACGCGTCCGCGCTTCGGGGATATGGATGTGCAGCGCCGTCTCTGCCGCACACGAGCTGTCACAGCGACACGGGCCTCGGTCAAGCCTGCTCGTTGACGTAGCGGTGGATATGCGCAATTGCAATTGCCCTGGCTCTGGCTCTGGCTCTGGCACTGGCACCGGCACTGACACTGCACGCTGCAACTCCGGAAGTCACTCAGCTTTATCCCCTGGGCTGGATGGCTGCTCTTACTGTGTACAACTTGTGAATCATCAACCAATGAAGCCAAGAATTCCAAGGGTGCTTGTTACGCGCCGCGGATCGGCAGCCCGGCAGCGTGCAGCAGTGGCTCGTGAAGAGGCACGAAAGGCGGTGCGTGTGCGTGGTGTTATGGAATGTCGAGACCTCACGTCTCAAAGGGGGAGAGGGAGACTGTAGATAGGAACAGGACTACGGGGTACGGGGCCTGGCCCTGCTCGCTATATGTGCACGCGCATCTGAGTGATGGAGGCCCGCAGTTTATCAGACGGCGCATTGCCACCGGCGGTAGCGGGCTCAAGCTCCTCTGTTTGAGGCATGTCTTGTGGCTCTCGCGATGCAGCGTCTGCCTATGATCGTCGGCACAGCGCGCAGGCCATGGCCATGTACAAAAGCAGCCACCACCCCCTGCCGTTGCACTGTGCGTGCGTATATTTAGCATGCCTGGCGGGCTGCCTGAGGAACATAGCCCGCAAGACACTCCTTCATCTCCACGTGAAACTGTCGAACCCTCGCCGCTGCATGCAGGCCACACTCAGCATAAGCGACAACAAACTCCGATCTGTATCTCGGTGACACGTCCACTTGACAATGAGCAGTGAGCACTTGCGGCCGTCGGCTCCCGTACCACCGCTTCAACCGCACCGTCGTTGCGGAGTCGAGCTCAACGTAAATGCCGCACCTTAGCACGAACTCGTGGAGTGCCTTTATCCACCATACACAGCCATGTCTGAGTCTTTACCAGCCGCGGCCCCAGCGTCAGGAAGCGGGCGTATTGCTGCTTAGAGAGGTATTGGCGCTGCCATCTGGAGGTCTGGAGCTGTACGCGAGGTAATGGGGAATCTATAGCCTCATGTATCCTACTTTGCTTTCTATCGTACTGCTGTTAGACGACCACCTTCCTCGTTTAGTCGAGAGAGGCCGAAGGATTCGCTCTAGTATTCTACACAATTGCAAATGACCGAATAGTGTTGCACATGATCGCATGGTACATGTCCGGACGCCGATGGCTCGAGCAAGACATTGCGCAACACAATAAGCCGGGGATCATTGCGCCTTGTACAACATCTCCAGTTCGGCGTGTCTGGAGTCCAGCACTGTGCCTTTGCGAACCCCAGCTTTCGGTTCACCCCGTCACAGCCGCCAGACCTGCCAACCCAGGACCCCACCCTCGGTGGCATTTCTGACCCCACAATCGGTGCTTGAAGACCACAGGACAACCATGATCTCTGCTGACAAGCTACTAGGATGGTATCGCGCTGCTCCCAGCAGTCTGGACAGGCTTAGGTGCGGCCTGTGGCTCATTCACTTGGCGGATTCGCAATCTCAGACGCAGCTGCCGCAACCTGACGGTCGTGCATGTGCAGTCATCAAAGATCGACGTCTCTTGTGCCCCTCTGTGGATTGCTCAGCATGATGCTTGACATGTCACAAAGTTTCATCGAAGATGGGTAGGTCAATTGATAAAGTTCGAGGACATGCCAGAGGATGGTGGAGCTGCGCGGAATTTTGATCGACGACCTGCGACTTGTGTTGCTTCGAAAATCCACCATCCTTCGACGGCACCTTGAGTCTTTCTGAAACCACATAAGACCGACGAAATCGATTGCCTCATCATCCTGATCTAGTAGGGTCTTACATCATTTACAGAAAATAGAATTGGCAGTCGGAGCTGCCGTAGGCATAAGCCTCTACACTATGTAAGATACTCCATATAATTCGGGATCAATTGAATAATGTTGGTGCAGCAGAAAGAGACAACAGTGATAAAACCAAGAATATACACACATATGGTGAGGCCTGAAAATAGTCGTACAGAGTGGACATTGTTATCGTAGGTTGTGAGTACGGCCGACGTAACTTAGTAGACCTGAGCATCACTCGAAGTGGTTGTTGCGTGATGGATCCGGTGCAGAGTATCCTCTTCGTAGTAGAAAGGCCTGCAGTCTGTCTTCCATCCTTGCGAGCTACCTTTCGTCAGCCACAAGCTTCACCATCTGAACAGCCAACTTACAAAACCCGGTCTCACCGCCCCGTCTCTGATCCAAAACCCGTAGCTGCCCATCATGTTTGCCATCATAATGTCGGTTGACAGTCGATCACCCACGATAGCAATTTGGTCTGGCCTGGTGACGCCTGAGTCCGGGTGTGCTCTGAAGTAGGCCATGACTTCATCTTTACAGCCAGGCTTCTTAGTTGAATGCTGCAATACTTTGACTCCAGTATTAGACTCTAGAATTGCACCTTGCTTGAAACCTGGATCTGAGCTTGTGCCTGCTGTGTTGGATACGATGAGGAGCTTTGAGCCGGGGTAGGCTTGACGGAGGCGTTGGAAGTGGTCCTACGAGATTTGTAAGGCTGAGTGCTACAACGAGAGAAACGGTATGCTCATGGGCTGGCATAAAGCACGTCCGAGCGTATTGAGGTAAGCTCATGTTTTTGAAAGGCAACAGTTTAGGTCAATAGTCCTGGAGGGAAGCGTGCCTATGCGGTAGACAGCAATAGAAGTGGACACTGAAGAAATGTAAGAGATTAAAGCCTACCTTATAAGGCTGGTGCACTTCGTCAGTATGCGGTATGGCAAAGCAGTTATCCTTGTCGAGGACTACTGCCTGTATGTCAACCTCTTTCTCTCCATCTTTGCCGTCACGCTTAGGAAACGCCTTCGAAAGGGGTATTGGCAGGTGATTGAACGTCGACGCCGTATGTTGTGGAAGACATAACGTCGGGTCTCTCAGCAACCGGAAGATGTTCAAGGTCCCAGAGATGTTCATTGAGACGGGTAAATAAGTGCTGCTGATGGACGGGTGCACAGTAGGCTGCAGAGATGACTAAGGCAACCACGCTAGCGAAGGCCAATGCGCTAGAGCTCCGGTTCGACTTCAACTTTCGTGAAGGCATCGACCTTCGACACGCCTGCACCCCGCATATACGTCTGTCTCCTCCCAGTGTCCCCTTTCGTACCGTCGGAAATATCGCGCGACTTTAATTCTTGCGCCAATCGAAATCTACCGCGACCGCCGACGCGCCTACTGAACTTTGCACACAACACCTCCAGCGCTTTCCGTTGCACCCTCCACGCGCTCGACCTGCGAAATCGCACGGCCCAGGCTCAGAAACCGCGCATCAAACCGCCGAGATGACGAGCACAATCGGTATCCCAATCAAGCTTCTCAATGAGGCCGCTGTATGTGGAACACCCCAGACCGTGGAATGTGCGCTGATAGTTTTTAGGGTCACATTGTCACGCTGGAGATTACCTCTGGTGAAGTCTACCGTGGCAAGCTTATCGAAGGTGCGCCTCACAGCAATGCCTCGGCTGCCAGAGGACTTGAACTGACGATGAACAGCTGAGGACAACATGAATGTACAGCTCAAGGACATTACCGTGACTGCGCGCGACGGTCGCGTGTCGCATCTCGAGCAGGTATACATCAGGGGTAGCCACGTCCGATACTTCATCGTCCCAGATATGTTGAGGTAAGAAGATCTTGTCTTTTCTTTTGACAAGACGCTAATTCTTATACAGGAACGCGCCCATGTTCCGATCAAGAGGCACACGGGGCCGTGGTGTTGGTCTTGCACGTGGTCGCGCCACAGTCATCAGGGCGAGGGCCAGTGGTGGACGAGGTGGACGTCCTTGAGGGAATTGCGCCGTAGAGCATGAAGACAAACGCGACAGCTAGAGAGGACATACCCCACGCTCTAAGCGTGCAAAAAGAACATCAGGACAGGTATGAGGTCCGCTCTACCTGATCAGGGAATGCGCTGAACAACAAGTAGCAAGTCCTTCGAAAGGATTGGACCAAATGAGGAATAGGATATTGGCTTATTACGATCGAAGCTTGCGACTACAGTGCAGCGGCTACAAGTTGCTTTTGTGAGATTAATGTCAGACATCTGCATTCGACTGCCACCAGCTGCGAACGTGTTTCTAGGATGGCTAAGCTGGCGCGTGTTAGTGGGGGGTTGTTTAAAGGATACCCCACACAAAGGCCAAGGGACCTCCGAAACTCCGCAACTTCGCGACGGTACCTCGACAACACACCATGGACGTCAAGAACCCACGGCGCATACTCGTAGTAGGTGCACCGGGGTCAGGGGTGCTGAACTTTGTCAAAGGTGGTGTTCAGTAGTGTCCTTGCAGCATTGCAAAGCTAACGTTCTCACAGAGCTGACGGGCTCTGCGCCAGAGCCTACTACCTTCGAAGGCAAAGAGACTACCGCAGGACTTTCGCACGAATGGCGCCTTGAAACAAAATACTACACCGCTACGCTACCGATATGGCTCGACGAGATCACCGACGTGACTGAATGGCGTACCGAATTCATGAAACCTGAAGCTCGCGAAGTCATAACAGTGCTGGGAGGCTGGATATACTGCTTCAAGAAGCCAGTCGAGGCAAAAGACCTCGGCGTGATCAAGGACACAATGCAAGCAATTTCCGATGTGATTGAGCGTGCTTGCGGTTACGCTGGTGACACCGTGTGTCTTGCAGTCGCCATGCCACAGTCCACCATACCCTATCTTGAAAAGGGCAGCGATGAGTGGGAGGAGCTGTGCATGGAGCATGGCTTCGAACATGTCGACTTTGAGGCTAAAGGCAAGAATGATTTCGGTGAAGTAGTCGGTGTACAAAGGGTCAGAGAAGCGCTCGAAGCTGGGGAATGGGAAAGTGGTGCTGATCTGGACTTTGACGAGAATGATGACGTGGTTGACGGTAGCTTCGCGGCTGAAGAAGCAGAGATGAATATCGAGCTATTTGGCATGAAGGATGCATTGCATGGTGAAGACAGTGAAGGCGAATTAGGCGACAAGGATGTTGAGGAGTTGGAGGTCATGATGAGGAAGATGGTGGCTATCAAAGGTGCGTGCAATGCCGTCACACACACTGAGTGTTACAGTGAAGCTAATGCATACACAGAGATGGGCGAGGGCATGGAAGAGGCTGAGCGGAAACGCTTCGCTACGAAAGCAGTCAATGATCTCATGAAGGAGCTGTGATGCAATCGCCTCGAGAGATCATCCACCCAACCCCTCGCATGAAAGCATCTTGCTCCTGTCAGCCAACAAGAGTATTTCCAGAGAACAAACCGGCATGGGACCTTGATCACGAAATTGTTGAAGTCCTGTAGTCGGTAGTAACGACATAAACAGGAGCTCTGCAGCAGGTCTAAGTGAGCCGTGAGAACCCACAGTGCCGGATAGGGTGAATTTCACAATTTGCCGGTAATCGAGGCCTCACGAGGGACAGTTTGCGACACTCTGCTCAGCCTAGGAAGCAGATGGCTCATCACAGCAGTCGTCAAAGGCTGTTACATGAATCTCGACAAATAACTGCTGTAGACCGACCAAAACACATAACACGTAGACCATGATTCCGTGTTACACTCTATTTGCAACACTCAAGACCAATGTGAAAAGAAAGGCGATACCTAGATAGGTTTAGACTGCAAGACAAACCTCGGCGCCTGCACATCTCTCAAACAAACCACTCGCGTTGGACGACTGTGTGCACACTCACAACATTCGCGAAAGTCCATGGATGGAGCAGAGAAAGGCACGAGACTCACTTTCTGTGCGTCTCTTGACTTTATCTTAACATTTATGATGGCTAATTACAGAACAGTGTGATCGATGTCGTCACAAGAAACTGAAAGTTCGTTTCTCTTGTTGACAAACGTCCAGGCAACACTAACCATGTGCAGTGCTCGAAAGAGCATCCAACATGCAGGATCTGTGCTCAGAGTGGATCGTCATGTCACTACAGCGGCAAAATAATCAGATCGCCCCTGACGAGAGCGTGAGGCTCATAGCTATCGTACAAGATGCTGTCTGCTGATGAGATGCTAGCTATCTTACAAGCGTTGAGAAGAGACTGCAAGGGCTTGAGGCTCTTGTCGCCCAACTTCTTCCTGGGGTCAATATCGATGATGTGCTCAGTTCACCGGAACTGGCACAAACCCCTTCGCTTGTGACAGGGCCATCCACACCTGACATTTTACGTCCTTCAGTACTATCGAGCCCGCAAGGCGACTCAAGTCCAGCTGTTGCAAGTGATCCAGTCCTCCCGGAAGCCGTCCCTAACAGTGCGGATGGATTCAATTGGCAGGAAGAGGATGCCAACGTTGATAGCCTCACCGATGGCATGGCCGCGCTCTCTGTTGAGCCTACTGGTGTCGGCTATCTTGGTAAACTGCTCCTTCTCTGTTCTGTTTTTCATGCTCACCAATCTATAGGCTCGACTTCTGGCGTCGTCTTCTTACGCTGCCTACTTGACTGGGCTGGCTTTCTTCATCAGTCTCATTCGCAACCACAGGAACGCCCAACTGAACGTTCTACGCTCCTAACTGGTGTGTTGGCATCTGCACAAATCTCTCACGCTGCATTGACAAACCAGCTTGCATCCACCTTGATAGATGCATACTTTCAGGAGTATCATTGTGTCTACCCTTTTGTGCATGAAGCAACCTTTCGTGCGCAGTATCACGAGATAGTGCCACGCCCACCAAAACGGTCTTGGGATATGCTCTATCACACTATTCTAGCATTAGGTGCATGGAGCCTCAACAACGATCAAGTAGGTCTGGAAGACTATCTATACCGTCGCGCGCTCACTCTAGGACAACATGAGTCCGTGTTTGAGACTGCCAACCTGACATCGATTCAAGCCCTGATCTTGTTAAGTAATCTGAGTCAAAAGAGAAACGCACCAAACACGGGATGGAATCTTCTTGGGCTTGCTGTTCGCAACGCTCTCAGCGTAGCACTGCATAGAGAGCTACCGCACTGGAACATCAGCCTGATGGAACGTGAGATCCGTCGTAGAGTCTGGTGGGGGTTATATATTTTCGACAGTGGTGCTTCGACGACGTTCGGGAGAGCGATAATGCTTCCTGATCAGGACTCCATGAACGTGCATGCCGTCTTAAACGTCAGCGATGAGGCATGTTCACAACCACCAGCGTGTCTCTCCTATTGCTGACCACCGTAGGCGCTCACGCCCCAATCATCTGAGCTCCCGATCGAATCCACAGAACCTACATTGTACTCTGCGCTGAAAGCACAAAGCGATCTGCACGTACATACCAACCACATCTCAAACAGGCTCCTCGCTGATCCTGGGCTGTCTGCAGAGGCAGCACTATCAATCAGCACTTCCATGGACGCATGGTCACAGACGATGCCTTCCTACTTCCAACTCGACCACCAGTCTCCTTGCCAACATCGATATTACACATTTGCGAGATCTAGATTGTGGTGGAGGGTTTGGAACCTCAAGATCATCGTATTTCGCCACATACTTCTTCGTCGCGCCATTTCTGAAAGAGGCCAAATTCCTGATCCAGTGGCGCAGGCAAAACAAGAGGAGTGCACACGGTTATGCATCGAAGCTGCGAATGCTACAGTTTCATCTATACACCAATACGCTGTACAAGGTCTGACCAGACTGGAAGGTTGGTATGCTACGTAAGTGATGACACCTTGAGGCTTGATGACTGCTTCTCATTCAGGTTTACAGGTACTTCCTCTTCCATGCAGCGCTAGTGATGAGTTTGTGCATCATCAGCTTCCCCAATTCGATTGAGTTACCAAATTGGCACCAAGCTGTCCGTTTGGCTAGAAGCACGTTCCGAGACCATCTCGTTGAAGATTCGCTTTCGGCCCGTTGCGTCGCTATCCTGAACCAAATCGTTACGATCGATGACATCGATGCCGGCACGTTTCAAGATGTCCCACATCTGGACCGTGACGCGTTGAGCAACTTCCCCTGGTCTATTGAGTCGAGTGAACTCTTCAATTCTTTCGACTGGGATCTGACTTCCAGCGGCTTCTGATTCCAAGGGTATTGCAGACTTGACTCAAGTCAAAGTAAGGGTATTAGTTATGAATGATAACATCAGGCTCGATCAGAAGCGACCGTATCATCTCGCCGTTTGGAATGTCGTTCGTCTCTGCTCGTTGGACAGCTGCCTCAAACGAAGTTTCGATACCTGCAGCAAGATGACGAGCTGCCAGTCGCTCTCTCACTATCTCTGGGGAGACGTCAACGAACCATCTGAAGTTGATCAGCCAAACCTAGCCGCCACTCGTTCAGTCGTACTCAACATACCTTTCATCACAAATCTTGGCAATTTCGTTCCAAGGTTTCAGGTCCAGAAGTGTGTAATTGCCTTCAACGATGACAATCTGTTTCCGTGAAGAGATAGCAATATCGTCTCCGACTGGGTCCTGGACGGCGTGATCGAAGCTAGGTGCATGGATGAGTTGCTCCGGTTCTTCGCTTGTTGTGACGGGCGTTGATTTCAACGTCCTGACAAGGTCCAGGAAACCATCTGCGTCGAACGTAAATGGAGCACCGCGCCTTTGGAAAGCCGTCTTTGGATCTTCAAATGCCGAGAGGACCTTCTTGGTGTAATGGAAGCCATCCTGTAGTACCGGTCAACGTTTGAGCAGTAACTTGGTGCTTGTGGACTTATCCTGACCATCGGCACGATCACAACTTCTTCAACACCTCGAGCAGCAAGTTCTTGCAGCAGCGCATGCGAAACAGTCGATTTGCCAGAGCCGGGAACGCCCGCAAGAGCAACAAGCATGCGCTGACGAGGATTAGAAGCTTGGCGTTCCATAAGCCTTTCGACACGACTAACTAGATCGAGAGTAGGCCCGGCAAGGCTACCCGCGATCAGATCTTTTGCCATTTGCGAAGCTGGGATTGAAATTGAGAAGACTGGCAAATTGGTTGCGGGAAGCGAGTTTCGATATGTTAGTCATAGGTGTTTTCGCCATGGATATTGGATTCTGTTCGAGCTGCAAGAAACTGATCTGTGGGGTTCGGGCGACAGAAGTCCGCCCATGACCTTCGTCAATGACCCATATTTCTCCAAGCACTAACGCAACACCGGGGAAAAGGTCAGCTTGCCTTGCGGGGAAATGGTAGAAATATCTGGGAAAACACGCACACGACAGTGCCTCAACAATACTGTTGCGTATATAAGCAGGCAGTTCCCCACACTCTGTCAGATATCGTCTCTGCCTGCAGGCTCTCAGGGTCACAAGTATCCCGCATACATCATGTCAAACGATCTCAATCTTGAAGGCGCCGGCCTCGAGGCACCTTCAAAGAAAGGGGGTGTACAAGGAGTTGCGCGCAAACCCATATCTGTTCGGGTTGTCAACTGTAAGAGTAACATCTCGTGTGTTGATGCACAGCATGCTGGCCAGGTATCAAGTTCGCCTCGCTTGGGGGTTTTCTGTTCGGCTACGACCAGGGTGTTGTCAGTGGTGTGCTTACCATGGAGAGCTTTGCTGCAACATTTCCCAGAGTTGCGCTTGACAGTGGGTTCAAGGGTTAGTTTGTGTCAACTTTGATATTATTGGCATGGCCTGGCTCACTTGTAAGCGGACCTATAGCCGATAATCTTGGGCGCAAGGGCTCAATCCTCATCGCCGTCATCGTCTTTATCGTTGGATCTGTCCTTCAGGTTGCCACGGTCAACATTCCTATGGGATTTTCAGGTGCGTTTTACGTACATATCATGACGACAACGTCACTGAAACTCCCTAGGGTGAGCTATCGCGGGCTTTGCTGTTGGCATTTTGACTATGATTGCTCCTGTACGTTCGAAACCGTACGCACTCTTGCAGTTAACTAACACGGAAATTGTAGATGTACATGTCCGAGGTGTCAACTGTTGTCGTTAGAGGAACGCTCGTAGTCCTCCAACAGCTATCGATTACACTCAGATTTCTCGTCAGCTACCGGCTTGAATTTGGTACACAGTATATTGGTAGTACACGATGTGCGCCTGATATTCCATACACGGGTGGCGCCGCTTCGTCACGGACCTTAGACCCTCGCAACGACGTCGGACTCAACGGCTGCACTGGACAGTCAGATGCAGCATGGCGCGTGCCTTTTGCTTTGCAGACCGTGCCCGCTCTCGTCCTTGGTATTGGCATATGTCGTAGTCAAAAAGGTAGTACTTGTACGCACATTTATTTGCTTTTTTGAGCCACGTTGTGTAGGCCTATTTTACCGTGCAACAGCATTCTATTCTTTCCCAAGTCACCGCGGTTCTATTGCATGCGCGACAACGATGCGACTGGCATCTCTGCGTTAGCACGCGTCCGTAGGGCCGGCCCTTATGAGCACTTAGTCAAGAAAGAATATCTATCCTTCAAGACTGAGGTCATGTTCAAGCAGCGCTACAACCGCGAAATGCTTCCTGGAAAATTGGGCGTCTCGCTCTACATTTCCGGTTATACTACGCTCTTCTCCACATAGCCCTCTCTCAAGCGCACGACTATTGGCTGCTGCGTCATGTTCTTCCAGCATTTCATTGGCTGCAATGATAGGTCAACACATGCTCGAATCTTTGTGAGACTGCAGAGGCTGATACCCCAAATTGCAGTGATCATCTATTACGCTCCGACAATTCTTGGATAATTAGGGCTTACCGGCAAGACGGAAGGTTTATATACTAGCCGCATATATGGGATTGTCAACACACTGTCCACGCTTCCCGCGCTGTTTTTCATCGACAAGGTCGAACGTAGACCTCTCCTGCTCTGTGGCGCTGCCGGAACTTTCATCTCACTGACAATCGTGGGCAGAGTAATCGGCGGGAATGGTGATACTATCAAAGACCACCCTGCAGCCGGATGGACTGGTATCGTGTTTGTACATATCTACGACTTTATCTTCTCTTACTCCCGGGCTCCTATCGGGTGGGTCCTGCCATCAGAGATCTACAACCAGGGCAGTCAATTTAAAGCGATGTCACTCACCACCTACTCGACATAGATGTTTAACTTTATAATTAGGCTTAACATAATTAAATTAATTAGCTACAGAACCTACCTTATTTTGCAACTTTTGCGCTAATAATGTTTGCTGTTACTTGGTT
This sequence comes from Ascochyta rabiei, assembly GCF_004011695.2. Classification (NCBI taxonomy): domain Eukaryota; kingdom Fungi; phylum Ascomycota; class Dothideomycetes; order Pleosporales; family Didymellaceae; genus Ascochyta; species Ascochyta rabiei. Next base: position 1,648,290 of record NC_082412.1, read on the forward strand.
CGTCATCCTAGAAACAAAGGGCAAATCACTTAAAGAGATAGATGCTGTGTTTGGTGAGATTACAGCTCACAAGGAGAAGACTAGGCTATACACCATCGCGTCGAGTCTAAGACTAGTTAAGGCAGAGGCAGCCGCTGGCAATAAGAAGTTAGAGAAGCCAGTTAAGTTGGAGAGTATGAAGATGTGAAGATTGCACAGCAGACTATCGCGCAAAATCCCTGTTGCGTTACAATCCGACAGAGTGCTCTAGTAGATCCACATCTTGAACGTGCACATACACTTTTCTGTTTAGAAAAACCAGCTCAATAGTGTCGCTAACAACTTCTTCCCTGTTACCAGAGGACGAGGCTATCATACCGTCTGTGGCGAGGAAGTTTCTTAACCTCAAACAATTCAAAGAGTCAACCACAGCAGCTAGTTAAAATGTGGTAACTTCACTAGGTCAGCGTCATTTGACGAGAAGCCTGCTTCTTCCTCATACATCGGCGAAATCCATCTCAAACACAACCAACACGGGTTTTTACTATCCTTTATGAACACAATATAGGATTCAGATGCTCAAACCTTGTCAGATCATGAGGGCTCTAACACACCGAACCCGCTCGGTGTCTTTTCAAAACTGGCCGACAGCTGCAAGGCTGACTAGAAACCGGTCATATGATAATACTGCTGCAGATAGCTTCCGAAGCAGCCAAGTATCGGGCCTCTGAGACCTGTAAACAACTTGCAGGGAGCGTGTCGTGATTTGTGGGCGGGCTATTAAATAAATAAGGTGTACCATGAACTGACCGCCATGAGCGACACTAGCATCACCATCTAGTACACTGCGATCACGTTTACACACTATGGAAATTCTCTGCTTGACAGGCTACGGAAGCTCGAGCCATGTGTTCGAGAGGCAAATAGCTGCCCTTCGCAAGCAGCTTCCCGAGTCGTTTGAATATGTGTTCGTGGAAGGGGAGATTGAGTGTAACAGACATCTATGTAAGCCAGTTTTTATCGTATATACGTGGCGATCTAACTCCGACAGCCATACCTTCCGTTATGCTAGGTCCTTTCTACTGCTGGTACAAGAAAGTTGAGCCTGGCCCCGTTCAGTTGGCTCATGAGCTCATTCACGAGATCATTGAGGAAGAATGACCGTTCGACGGCGTGATAGCCTTCAGCCAGGGATCTTCACTGGTCCTGTCGATGCTCATGGACCAAGAGTTCAATAGCCCAGGAAGTCGGCCGATTTTCAGCTTTGCGGCGCTATTTTCCTGTCTCATTGTCCTGTCACCTGATACGAAGCTGAACCGTGAGCGGCTTCGAGAAGCCACTACGGACAAGGGTGACTTGAACGAAGTCAAAAAGCCTATCAGCCCCACGAAGGAAGCCCCTAAGTACCGCTTCAGTCTCCTCCTCAAGGAGAACCAACGAGCTCTCGCGAACGAATACTGCGGCATCCTCGACGATGCAGAGCAAGCCGCGAGCGAAATTGGTGCTTTTGACTCTGACGGCTCCTCTTCCGATAGCGAATCCGCTGGGAGCGATCACGACGAGGAACTTAGCCACATTCCCCGCCTACTGTATCCACTGACCGTGACCGCACGGGTCTCAATCCCTACAGTACATTTGTACGATCCGAAAGATGCATACCATGCACAGCATGAGCTCCCCACACGCTTGTGTGACAAGTTTCTGATGCAAGAGATCAAGCATGATGGTGCCAATGGATCCGAAGCAAGTCAAGATGTGCGCCGCAGCTATCGTCAAGGCGGCGGAGAAAGGCAGACAGCGAATCAACATGTTCGGATTGCAATGGATAGGTCAGAGATGCATGGTTCCCGTGCTGGATGCAAGATATACCGTGTTAGTATCTGCTTAGCGGCGACATTGATGGCTTGGAGCTCGGCTCCATTTGTTACAGGATATACTATATAAACACACTGCTATGATTGCTCTGATCTATAATCACACCAATACAACACAGAAAGGTTCTTGCAACCGATGGATTGCTGTATCGTGAGTTTCATTTAAAGAGACACTCTCATCTCAATCTAGAGATCCTCTGCAATAGACGGGCGACCAGAAACGCTGCCTGGATTCACGAAATATAGATGTAATTACAACAGAAATGTAGTCTTCTTTGATGATATTGTGCCATCTAGAAGTTTGTCTGAGCCAAATGATGGCCATGAAAGCCAATAGCAACAGGAACGTTGGCAGACGCTCTAGCATCCTCTCTCAGATTCCTAGCATCCAAGCACAGCAGATAGCTCGTATCCGTCTCACCATCCAGCACAACCGAAAGCAGATAGCCTTCATCTTCCGCTACAGCAACGAAGACAGCCTCGCCAGGCGTGTGATTTTTAGTCGACCATGTTAGAGTCTCGCCAGTCACAAGGTCAGTCTTGGCCAGCGAATCGATGTAGGATGACAGGCCAGTATCGAGAATAGTATAGATGAAGCGCGCTTGCTTCGTGCTGAACGCCGGATTGATGGTGGGTAGTTCGCCGATTCCAGAGACCGCAAGCTCTAACTCGATGGTGGCTGTCTCCTCCCTCATATCGCCATTAGCGTTGCCTGATCACGTTGTGTACGGCTATTTCAGTCCCCCAAAGAACCCGCACGCAAGCTGGCATATTTTCGCATCATGTTCCCTCTTTGCCTAGCCAATTTGGCGCAGTGTGTCTGCGCCTAAAGCTGTGATCCGCAATCTGGGATCACGATCCGATCTAGATACAACTTGGCGTGTAGATTGATTGCTGAACCGTTGCCCTGGGTCACGAATCTCGCGTGTGAGATGCGAACAGGTTGTGAACTTGGCGCAGGTTAGGTGCAAGGGCGAGCGAGTTTGCAAGGATACATTCCATGTTGGACCGCCATGGCACTTGTGTGCCGTGTGACGCGCTCTCTACACTGGCACGCTGGCACGCTGTGCTTAACGATTGGTAGTATCCACGTACGTACGCTCGTCTACATCCGCTGGTCACTAAAGCAAGTGCGTCTGCGGGACCGGTCCGGTCGCGGCTTGTTAACGGGAAACGAGGAGTGGAGAAACGGGGAGGTCCCCCTAGGTATACCGTTACTGAAACCGATGATTGAGATCAACGGTGAGAAAACAAGTAAACGGAATGGCTCGTAATCGCATTCAACAATTGTAGATATCGTGATGCACTAACTATTGTAAGGCTACCTATGTACGACTGATGCACTGTTGAACGCTTTGCTTACCCCCGGGCAATTGCACCGAAGACGACCCGTGGTGGCCCTTCAAATAGGAACACCTTACGGCTCAGCCTACGTGTGTGGCTGGCTGAGTCTTCGATGAAACTCTTGTAGAAGACATCAACCCGAAGTGCGAGGAAAAGTGAAAACATGTGTCATAAATTTTCCTACCCATGTCGATTAAATCATGGCTTGCCTGCTCTGGGAAAGCAACGAACGCACGCGACTTTGCACAGACTCGGTGGTATCTATACAGGCTCTATAGTCGAAGATCAGGGCAGAAGAAGGCTGGGATATAGTACCCTTGTTGCTGGCGCTGAAGAAGCGCTGCAAGTATTGGTTGAAAACAGCCACGTAGTATTCCATCTTGGTCAGATTCAAAATACTGCCGAGGTTGCCGATGCCCGATGTACCCATATTGTTGCTGGATATAGACTGATACGAAGCCGATGAGGATGCTCTGCGGCTGTAGTTACAATTATTGTCCCTTCTGTCGCTGCTCGACCTTTCACCATCAGCTTGCCGAAGAACGGTTGCTATCAAGATGGCCTGTAGCACAGCGACGTAGAGGGTGCCACCAATGATCATAGCGGATAGTCCACCAGAACCCATCTGCTGTTTGTGTCCGGCGATCCTTTGCTGTAGGATTCTGGCAAGCGCGTCGAAACATTCCAATGTCTGACAGGCCTCTACCGAGGCATACCTGTTAGTGGAGTCGAAGGTCTGAGATTGAATCGGGAGGAATCTGTGATGTATTTCCTGGCTCGTGGAGAAGGCCTGATTTTAGGCTGAATCTCAATCGGATCGTTATAGGAGCTAGAGGTAGTGCTCGAGTGGTTGCTGGACTGAGCCGTCGACAGCAGCGGAGCCGGATCTGGCGCAGCTGATGACATAAGGCTCACGTCAAAACAATCTTGCGAAATGTTGTCAGACGAGCTCCCAGATAAGTTATTCGAGAGCGGGTCGGTGTGGAAAAGATTTGATAACTACGGGTCTGGTATGCAGTCGATATTGTAGTCCAGCAGTCTCGGTGATCCATGCTCCATCTCGTCCTTACGAGCTGGATTGCCAGAGTATCTATTCAAAGAGGATTTAAAGGTACGCGGAGAGAAGGATTGAGGCCTTTCAGCTAAAGGTGGCAGCTGGTCTTCGTGGTAGCTGCTAAATCGACTCGAGTCACTGAACTCATAGCCCAAACTCTCCGACTGACGCCGCAGGAGCTTCGGGCGGTGGTTTCAGTCCATCGACATCTGTTCCCATTCTTGCGTGGAAGACGAGTCGCTCGACTTAGACTTGCTTTGTTGTTGCAACGTTGGTCTTCGGGAGCGGCCATTTTTATTCTCCAATGCAAACAGGCATTTTCGACCGTTAACGTGGCACGGCGTTTAAGTGCCCGACTGTCCTTTCTGGGAAACTTAGCATCGAATTTTGCGGCTATGGCACTCCTTGCAAGCATACTTGAGGCGCTGTTCTGCATGTGCTGCCGGTTGGAGAAATGAGATAATAAGAGAGTGACACAAAGTGCAGCGCAAGATGTTTGTAGGACAAAGCTTGATGATTCAGTTCAACTGCAAGGGATGTGCAGGGACTTCACAGGACATCTCCCACCAGTCTACTGAGATCCACGTGGATTTGCCTATTTGGATGTTGGCAGTACAGAACACGTAGGTACGAGCTTGAAACCTAAGTGACCGATTGGTCCCAATCCGGATTTATATCCACTCTATCGCGGTCGCAGTTACAAATACATTGCTGTGTAGGTATCTGGAGCATAGCAATGGCTGGAGTCAGCCGTTCTCGCGCTAACGAACCTTTTACTCGATATCAGCGTGTTTGAGCACCCTCTGTAGGATCCGAAGTTGCTTGGAATCAGGCTGTGTTACTTGGCATGATTATATCTCTGGGGCATCCTAACCTCTGCCGTTTTGATGCCAAGCTGCACTACTTCCACGCCTGAATCGTATGAGGCTTAAGCCCTCGTTTCCAACCCCTTTTACTCGTTAATCGTTGTGGTAAAGGCGTTAGGCGCGGCCCAAGGGTACGGTAAAGCTCTCCACGCTCATGACCTGTGTGAGGTACACTCGCAAAGGATGCTGGATTGTTGCATGCCTAAACACTGTTTTCGATGGCGTAAGGCACCCGACAGGATGTGGCTGCGGTAGGCGCTCAGCGGAACGCCCCTATACCCCGCCACAGCCAATCAAGATGGCATAGATCCATGAACTAGGTGTTGTACACTTTATAGAACACCCGTACTCTCTAAAATTATGTCTTGGCTGTGCGGAGTGTGTTGTCCCACCCTGTAGTATGATGATGGCGATTGGTAGGGCCCGTAAACGCGTACTTTGACTGACCTTTGCTGTGAGTGTCTCAGGGACGGAGGTTTGATGTTGTAAGCAGGATGGGGCGGATGCTTCAGTTGAGGCCTAACCTCTCTCTTGAGGGCGCATGCGCTTTGTGGGATCCACTTCAGTAGCACAGTGTTGGTGGAGTGTTGGCAACGGCTGGGCATTTTCCTGGCGTGGGGGCTTGGCAACTTGATCGGAGATCTCGAGCAAGCTGCCTTTACAGCGCTACGGTGTGTTTTACTACAGAAATGGCCGAATCATGGTGTTTTTAACGTACCGTGCGGTTAGCCCCTTCTCCTCGCATGCCTTTCGCATGGCTGAGTGCACCGATTCGATCCTCGCAGAAATAGTGTCTTGGATAGACATCAGCAGCGCTGATTGAAACAGCTACTCCCACTCATCTGTCTTGTCGCTGCTTATCCCACTCACTTTGGTGCTGACTTCACACGCACCTTCCAGATAGCCCACCATGAAGACGACTGTACGAACACAGTCCGATGTAGACTGCTCGTCAGGCGCGACGCTAGCTGGTAACAGCAAGTTCCCCAGCAAAGCGACCTGGGCGGCTCATGGGCGACGATGGAAGTTCCTCCTGCTTTTGTTGCCTGGCTTCTACACTGCGAGCATGGACCTAACCATCGTTGCGACAGCACAACCATTCATTGCGTCTCACTTCCGTACGTGCCTCCCGCAAATACCACTACACTATATACTAAGTCTGCTGAAGAGGCTTTGAATCAGCTCAGTTGGATTGGTACAGCGTTCACACTCACGGATACTGCCTTCGTTCCTGTCTTTGGTCAGCTAGCAGACGTCTTTGGACGCTTCGCTGCGCTTGAACTCGCTGTAGCAATCATGAGCCTAGGTGGGGTCCTCTGCGCAGCCGCACCTGCTTGGCCAGTTCTCGTGTTAGGCCGAGCACTCCAAGGTGTAGGAACGGCGGGCATGTCCACTTGCTCCCTCATTATCCTTGCCGACAAAGTGTCTCTGAAAGAGCAAGCTTTCAACACTAGCATTTTTCATTTCTTGATAGGAGTGGCTTACGCCACGGGCCCATTGGTACAAAACCTGGCAGCCGCCATTGTATAACACTAACTGGAGTACCAGATCGGAGGCTACATGACGAAAGTACATTGGCGATACGTGTTTGTCCTGTTGTCTGCCTTGAGCGGATTCAGCATCATCACAATTGCGTTCTTGCGACCCGACCTGAAGAAGGGCAGGTGCTCACTGACTCATCCAAGGTCTGGCCAGACTCACCTTCAGTCGTTCCTCGGTGGATGCGCATGTATCGACTTCATCGGTACGGCGTCATTCGTTTGTGGAGTGCTCTTGATCTTGCTTGCAACCAGCTGGGGAGGCTCGGAGTACCCATGGGCATCACCAGCTGTTTTGGTACCGCTTGTAGTAGGGCCGCTCTTGCTGGTGTTCTTTGTTTTCTATCAACGGTCCATGGCTGCAGTTCACCGGCTAACCGAGAAGTTTCCGCAAACTATGCCTTTGGTGCCGTACCATCTCTTCCAAGAGAAGGACGTCACATTGGTTTGCATAATCTCCGCAGCGACCGGTGCAGCCCTATATTCCTGTTTCTATTTTGCTGGCGTCTATTTCACCATGGTCGAGAACCTTGACCCCGGCAAAGCTGGTCTCCAACTTCTGTTCTATGTACCCGGTATCGGTGTTGGCGTGTACACCGCGATCATGATGTGCAACGTCTACCCAAGACAGACCATCTGGCCGCTCCTGCTCGGCACGATCGTAGAAACTGGTAGCATTGGGGCTCTGGCATGGGCTATCAGTGCTCGTGAAAAAACTGCTGTCAACATCCTCATGGGTGTCGCCGGCTTCGGGACGGGCATTCGCTTCATGCCCGAGAACCTACACCTCACAGGCATGTATCGAGATAGGATTGCAGTTATTCTGGCTTTGTTGAGTTTTGCTGGACCCTTCGGCGGCACTATAGCCCTGACAGTCATGGGCTCTGTGTTCCAGAACAAGATGTCTGGCTATTTCGAGGGCGGAAACGGCTCATCCGGGTTCGACATCAACTCTGCTGCCGCTCTGGACGCTATCAACAACCTCGAACCCGAAAAGCTCGAGCACTTCCGCTCCGCTGCAGCCGACGCTGTTAGCCTAGCGTTTATCTCTATCATCCCTTTCCTGGCCATCAGCATCATTGCTGCGTTGATGCTCGGCAATGTCTGGATTTCCAAGGACAAGGAGAAACCTAAGAAGGGGGAGTCTACAGGTGAAATGGCTGCAGACCCGGACGTAGCGATGCAGGACCAGACGCAGAGTGTGCAGCGCGACGGCAGGCCGGACGTGCTGACTGGCATGTACTTCCGCGCCATACTGAGGCTCACTGTAGCTGCAGAGCGACACCCAGGTCCGCTCGAGGTGCGGTTGGATCGGCCCGGCCAAGCTGTTGCCCATGTGCAGGACTCATCTACATGACGACGTATCTATCTTCGACACCCTTTCAGAGACAAGCATATAAGAGAACTGGCTCACTGGAAAGTCTGCGTTCAGTGATTGTAGTCGTGCCTGGGCGAGCAACCAAGAAAAGTATGGTTGTATCTGCATACTCCTTTGCATCGACATTTCAACATCTCAAAACCCCCAATGAACATCCTGTGCTATGCGAAGAACGCCTCAAGACCGCCTCCTGTGTACCCTGAAACATTCAAACGATACATCGACTTGCGAATGTGCCGAAATACGCAGAACATGGAGCCAATGTGCTCGAGTCTTCAACAAAAACGTCGCCAATGACACGGTGTGTTCGATGACGGCGACCAGACCTCATATTATATTCACATAAATCGTTCACAGATCTCACAGAATCCCCATTTGTAGAACTGCTTCCTATTAGGTACAAGCTGACTAGCACAATCACAGTGAAGCAGAACTTTACTGTGTGTGGTCGCTTTTTGGGCACCGTACTTTAAGGTGTCAGAAACGCAGACTTGGCGAATTTTCCAAACAAATGCCAAGATTTTGCGCGCGAAGCTTGTCGTCTCCAGCGGCATTTTCTTAAACAATTGTAGGGCGCGTTGAAAGGAGGCCTATGGCTTACTAGCGAATGCCCGCTGTTGTAGGTTCTTGCCCATGTTTTTGCTCACATGCTGATTGTAGCTTGGACTCTTGGAGTGGGCACGAGAGCTCATCTGCAGAAGGCAAGCCATTCGATTATTGAAACATGTTGTACTACAGAGACATTACTGGTGTAGATGGGAGCAGCTCTATAGCTTCCATCTTCGTTCCCTTTTGTGCCTACGTTACCTTCCTCCAGCCACTCACCACTTGACATTCCTGGACCCAACCTCTCTGATCGGGGCCTGTCGATCACAGTGGCGCAAGGCCGCTACCGCCTGTCAATCACGCTGTTGACAGTTGTCATGCAGGCTCCTGCAGGGCGGTTGTGCTTTGTGGCTGCGAAGCTGTGCTGCCTGATTGTGCCCCGCTCGTTCCTCGAATCGAACGTCGGACCCCTCTAATCCCGACAGCTCACCAGTGCCCACATTTTGTGACGACTAACGAACGCGCGTGTTGCCTGAAGAACCAATGGCGTGGTCTCATGCAAGAGGGAAGGCGGTGCTGATGGGAGGGGCTGAGGGGCTGAGGGGCTGAGGGGCTGAGCTGATGCATGCTGTCATTTCCCAGCTTGCTCCCTTATACTCGCCTGGCAAGGCTTACCTACCATTTGAATCACCCACCAACTCCTCCACCTCTCTCGAATTCACAATTGCATCCTCTCTAGGGCTCCGTCGCATTATTTGAAAACTTGAACGTCCGATAAACAAGCACAAGATGGGTTGTAAGTGGCTGCCGAAGCTTCTTGGCTGAAGCCCAACGATGACGCTTTGCGCGGGGCATGGAGGGGCTGACGCGCAGCTGTAGTGGCATCGAAGATGGCGGCAGCAAATGCTGCATCAGGATACCCTCCCCAGGGCAGCGCTCCTCAAGGCGGACAGGGTGGCTATGTGAGTTGAGCAAAATTCAAACGTCGTTGGAATGCACAGCTAATTCAATAGCCCGGACAGCAGCAGTACCAAGCGTATCCAGGGCAGCAAGGTGCCGCTCCTCCCGGCCAAGTAAGCTCCTCTTTCCACTCCCTTCTCGCTTGCTCTGCGTCGTCATCATCCTTCATCACGCGCGCCGCATCACCCTAGACTTCCGCAAGCTTTTATTCTTCTCCACCTTGCTTTTGGCTTCTCTGGACCAACCCCACCGCCTGAAAAGCACCGCCCTTGGACGTCACACCGGACGGTTGCAGCCACAACCTTCAGCCACACAATGCCGCTCTCCAGCAAGATGGCTACGTCCTCGGGCAACTACAACGCTTACCAGCCAACACAATATCCCGTACAACCACCTAATCCGTATGGCCAAACTCCGCAGGTGCCTGGAAATCCGCCACTACCGCTGCGCCCCGGCTCGCAAGCTCCGCCGCAGTCGCCTTACACACAACCGCCGATTCCTGCTCCATATGGCGCACCATCATCCCCATACCCTCAAGCACAGCCGGGATATAACAGACCCGCTCCACCACCGCCTGGCCAGCCACCTCAGTCTCCTGCTTTTCCTCCGTCGCCCATGTCTCCGTATTCAGGCCAAGCACCGCAGAACCAGTGGAGCCAGCCGCCACCTCCACAGCAATACGGCCAGCAGCAGTACGGCCAACAACCTTACCAACAGCAAGGTCAATGGAGCCAGCCACCACAGCCTCAATACGGCCAGCCTCCGCAACAATATGGACAGCAACCCTACGGCCAATATGTTCGTAGCCCCACACGTGACCTGACATTCTATTTTCTATCACCATTTTGTTCCCATTCATGCAGAGCAAGCATATAGTGACGTGTACGCGACGAGTATGTGCTGACTCTATCTTGCAGGGTCCACCAGGAGGACCCGGAGGACCACCTCCAGGCCAGCAGTATGGCGCACCACCTCCACCCCAGGGCCAAGGAGGCTTTGGAGGCCCCCAGGGAGGCCCACCTCCGCTACAGCAAGTGCAGGGTAGCCCTGCTGAGGTCCAGGCCTACAAGCAGCTGCTGCAGGACTGTATCAACGAGAAGGGCCTCCAGACATTCTACCCCCCAGGCTCGCCAGTCCTTGACCAAATTGCACAGCAGGCGGCCGCAAAGATCAACCAGGTTATCCAGCGCTGGCGCGTGCAGAAGGAGATTGCCAACGATATCGTGAAACTGGCTTTGTACGACGTCGTTCTTTACATCGGTATGAATGGCAAGAACGGCAGAGTTGACAACCACTGACGAGAACTAGATGACAGTGGCTCCATGCAGTTTGAGGAGGAAGGCTCGCGTATCAAGGACCTGCGCCTTATTCTGGAGCGTGTTTCGTTTGCCGCCACTCTCTTCGACGCTGATGGCATCTCGCTGCGCTTCATGAACACTGACCTCTCCGGTGTACGCGACCAGCAAGGCCGTCCCCTCCAGGACGGTGTCGCCAGCGAGGCACAGATTGAGCAGATTATGCATGGTGTTCAGTTCAAGGGCCTCACTCCCATGGGCACCTCGCTCCGCAAAAAGGTCATCGATGAGATTATCCTTGGCAGGGCCGCCCAGGGCCAGCTCAAGAAGCCTGTGCTTGTCATTGCCATCACAGATGGTCAGCCTGCCGGCGAGCCGCAGAACGCCGTCTTTGACACAATCAGGTATGCGTTCGACACTCTGCAGCAAAGGTACCCTCAGTACGGCCGTGGCGGTGTCGCTTTTGAGTTCGCGCAGGTTGGCAACGACGAGGCGGCCAAGAAGTTCCTTGGAAAGTTGGATGAAGACCCGCAGATTGGTCCCATGGTGGACTGCACTTCCAGTATGTTTTCCACAATCCCCCCACATGTCGCCCCTCTTAGATGCTAACACACGTCGCAGACTACGAGAACGAGCAGGAGGAGATGTCTCGCGCCAACCCGCCCGTCGACCTCACCCCGGACCTATGGATCATCAAACTCCTCCTCGGCGCCATTGACCGCTCCTACGACTCCAAGGACGAGAAGAGCAACCCTGCGCCCGGCGGCTACGGCGCCCCTCCCCAGCAGGGCTACGGCCAGCAGCAACAGTACGGCGGCCCACCTCAGGGCGGCCAGTACGGCGCTCCCCCGCCAGGCCAGTACGGTGCGCCTCCAGGCCAGCAGCAGTACGGACAGCCGCCACAGGGAGGTCAGTACGGACAGCCGCCTCAGCAAGGGTACGGACAGCAGCCCGGCGGATACCCGCCGCAAGGTCAGCCGTACGGCGGCCAGCAGCAGCAGCAGCGTCCGCCGCAGGGTGGCCCCGGTGGTCCTGGTGGATACCCAGGCCAGCAGCAATACGGCCAGGCGCCTCCTCAAGGCTACCCTGGCGGTCCTGGCCGTTAACCTTGTGCGAAGAGTAAGATCTGAGGGGCGTGGGCCTCCTTATGACTTGGTTTGATATCGAGAACAAGGGGATGGGAGGAGATGTAATACGTTGAACGACAGCAAAAGCCAGACTGGATCGTCTATACTATGCTTCGATAGTCAATGCAGATCATGACCACCACGCAATCAGTAAAAAGGGATGCTCTAGTGTTGTATTACGCTTCATTGGACAGAGTGGTATCTAGTGCCCGCTATCTTGTTGCCATCTAATCCGGATAGAAAGAGATGCCATGTTCAAAATGCCGACTTTTAAAAGGCACGTCAGCGTACATGATTAGGTTCGTCCGCCTTTGTGGTCCTCATTCACAGCATACTCTGTGCGTCCGTCTTCGTATCACGCTTGCGTCATGATGCTCTGTAGCCCGAAATCGACCTCCAGATCGTCGTCGTTGTAGGCCATAGCCTTGGTTCGGATGCAAATCGCTGACTTGGAGGCGGGAATGTCGACCGCGAGAATGTCAGGCGTGTGAGACCCGACCGCTTCTTCCGTGAGCGCAACTCCACCCTCGACTTCCACCTCGCTGCCTTGGGAGATGCAGGAATAGACGGAACAGTCTGACCCTGATGAGCAACTTCCATCGCTGCTGTGTGGTACAAGCGCAGTATCCTGCTCAGCCATGGCTGTTGCCGTGGCGCCCACGTTTTCGAAGCCGCCGACGTACGTCCCGTTTCGAAGCTCGTTCCGCTCCTTCTGCCTCCTCACCCGACGCAGGGCACCCATATCGAATTCGCCGACCGGCTGTGCTGGTGACGGGTCGCGGACGGTGCCAGTGCGTGGGACAGGAAGCGTGATCATGGACCCGGACGAGCTTGAGTCTCTGCCTGGGCGGAAGATGTCCTGGAGTGCGGCCCTAAGACCTTGACGTGTAAATAATGGCGGCATCCGCGAAAGGTCGCGCGCTATGTCCCCCGACGACCTGTGTCCCATGTTGTAGAATCTTCTCCGCGGACGACGAAGAGCACAAAGCTCGTCTACGTCGGTCTGCGTTGTCTTGAAGGTGAGATCACTGGAGTCGGAGGCTGTGGTAGAAGCTGTATGCGGTGCATTGGTGGAAGTGGCGAAGGTTATAGTGGTTTGGGCGATCACTGGTGGTTCCACATGGCTGACTTGAGTCGCCGAAGCGTTGTGAGAGGCACCGATTGCGCGAATAACGTGTGCCGGCTTTGTGGACAGATAGCGCACGTCTTTTTTTGACATGGGCGGGAAGTCGGCCAAAGCCACGGCGGTGAAAGAAATGTAGACACGATCGCGGTAGTACGGGCGGCAGGTATGACAGGCTCTGAAATTGCACGGCGCTGACTGCGTCTTCTCATTAGAACGATTGTGGTCTTTGGGGTAGGAGACTTACTACATCCTTGATTTTGCTGTTCATGGTGCCGTCGTTGTTAGAAGGTGCGTTCACGAACGCCGCCAATCTAGCAACCGCATCGTTGATCTGATTTCCTTGAATCGAGTCGGCAATGGTTTGCTTCATTTCTGTCTTTTGCGTCCTCAGTATGGCTAGCTGCGCGGCGGTGTAATTGCCTTGCTCTGCGGTGCAAATGATGCTTTCGCTCAGACCGATGTCTTCAAGCTCTAGTCGCAGCGGTGACTTCGGCTGGACGTTGTTGTCGTATCCTTGGGTTGCGAGTAGGTTGTGGAGTGAAGGTGCGCGGCGGTCCTGACGGCATTCGTACAAAAAGCCGATCGATGGCTCCCGTCCACAGACATGGCACTGCTGGCCACGTCCGTATATTCGGTCCATGTCGACGTGGGTGCAATTTGGTGTCCGCACGCGTTTTGGCATTGTGCGAACCTTGATTTTGTTAACGAGCCGGCGCATGTCTGTTCTTGTACGACGTACTTTCGTGTCGCCCGACATGCTTGGACGAGATGGATTGGCAGAGGTGGAAGGGCTTAGAGGTGAAAGAGCTGTTGTGACGCTGCCGCGGTTGATGTGGATGGGTAGGCAGGCGCGCCTTCTGCGGTTTAGTGTGAGCATGGAGAAGTCACAGCACAGGTGAAAGTGTAGACTGGCAACGAGCGATTTGAAGGCTTGAGCTGGGGCAAGCAGCCTCAAGGCGCCCCATACCCAAACAACATACCAAGTGGAAAATGGAAAATGGAAAATGGCGAGATGACAAGACCCGTGTTCTTGCTCTTGTCCTCCTGACAAGGCGATCCGGAGCCATGGGTCGCTCCTGCCGTTTGCCACGTCAAGGCAAGTCGATTATCGCGAAACGACACTTTGAATCATGTCCAGGTAAGTCGACTATCGCAGATGGACACTTTGAATCATGTCAAGGCAAGTCGACCATCGCAGAAGGACACTTTGAATCATGTCAAGGCAAGTCGACCATCGCAGAAGGACACTTTGAATCATGTCAAGGCAAGTCGACCATCGCAGAAGGACACTTTGAATCATGTCAAGGCAAGTCGACCATCGCAGAAGGACACTTTGAATCAAGTCGACATGATGAGATTGAAGCAACGACGCGTGCGAGACATGGTGAAGCGCGAGAGATACTTTGCAGCAGACTGGGCGGCGTGAGCGTGGACGTTGAACAGCAGGAACACGGGGTTGGGTCGGCTGAGAGGGCTGGTGTAGTACAAACCGTCGATCGCGCATGGCCATCTACTCCTCCTCACTTTCTCGGGATTGTAGCCGTTGCGGTCTTGATGGGTGGGTGGTGGTTCGGTATGGAAGACTTTGGTTCCCACGGGAGGAAGTACGATAGCTCTTGTGTTTCTGAACCCTGCTGGAGACAGGGCCAAGAGTGGTGTGCAGGCAATACGGAGATGCAGGCATTGTCGAATAAGCGCATGAGGCCAACATCAAAGTAAGACTCAGACGAGAAATGTAGAGATTGAGGTAGAGAGTTCAGTTGAGCAAACCTTTGACACGACCGACTAGGTGGCAAGGGATGGTCTGGATTCGTTGTCCAAACAGACTGTAAGGATCCGGATGTTCATCGAGGCTACTTGTTCAGAGGGCGTCCACGATGCATTTCATGCACTCGTGTGCACACAAAGGTTCTTTTCGTGTCGACATACTCTGCTCCGTCTCTCCGTTGCGCTGGAAGAAGGAAATTCGGTGAGTCGCACGCAACACCCACTCGTACGGCGGCGGTGGCCGCCGCTATCCGTTATCGCTGGCGAGGAGAAAGACCGGGTGCTGCAGTGTGCACACTCTAACACTGCAGCGTGCATCTCCTCTCGCGCGTCCAAGGAGCCGGGACCTCTGCTCGAAGCAAGGCACACACGTGAGCGAATCGACGGAACCAAGGACCTCCGTCAAGCGTGTTGGGTGGACTGCCGGGATCTCCGCCGCCAGATCTAGCAGGAGCAGGCGCTGTGCTAACATCAATCGGGACGCAGCGAGGCCGACGACAACAAACAGCGCAGGTGTGCGTGCCCCCATCTCCCCAGATCCACCCGCAACCGCCGACGCTCCCCCCCGACCCATTCTTTCCCCGCCGGCGAGCGTCGCATAGCAGCAGACGCCATGTCGGTCAAGTTCGAGAAGGAGACGACCAAGACGACGGCCGCAGTGGCGGATGCGGTGAGCGGCAAGGCCAAGGGCAAGGACGACTTGCTGCACCATGTCGGCGAGGCGCTGACCAAAGGCGCCGGTCCCAACGGCTACCTCGCAGTGAGTGTCGGGTACTGGGGAGGGCAGTAGAGCGGCAGGCTGACGGTGTTTGCGACAGGCGTACCTCAAGCAGCTGCAGAGCAACCCGCTGCGGACCAAGATGCTCACGTCGGGCACGCTGTCGGGTCTGCAGGAGTTCCTCGCGTCGTGGATTGCACACGACAGGAGCAAGAGCGGCCACTACTTCACCTCGCGTGTGCCCAAGATGGCCCTGTACGGCGCCGTCGTGGCCGCGCCCCTCGGCCACGTCCTCATCAGCATGCTGCAGAAGCTCTTCCAAGGGCGCACCAGTGTCAAGGCCAAGATCATGCAGATCCTGGTCAGCAACTTGATTGTGAGCGCGTCTGGAGGATGTACCTGCCCATGTCCTGTGTTGACCCGTCCAGATCTCCCCCATCCAGAACAGCGTGTACCTGACGTCCATGGCCATCATTGCCGGTGCCCGCACATTCCACCAGGTCCGCGCAACCGTCAAGGCCGGCTTCATGCCCGTCATGAAGGTCAGCTGGGTCATCTCGCCCATCTCGCTGGCCTTTGCGCAGCAGTTCCTGCCCGAGGCCACGTGGGTGCCCTTTTTCAACATCATCGGCTTCATCATCGGCACCTACATCAACGCACACACCAAGAAGAAGAGGCTCGCGGCTTTGAGGCGAAAGCACTACGGCGACGGCAGCGGCAGGAGCCAGGCAGGCGGCCGGCCCGGCGACGAGTACGGCCGTGATGCCCGCGACCCTCCGCGTTACTAGGCCCGGCCATGACAGGCAATCTATGGATGGAAGGATGGGCAGCTTTGGAGTGGAGCGCCTTTGGCTAACGACTCTGTATATCCCTCGTGTTTTGTTGTTTGATAGATATATATATTGTGATATCCCACGCGTCCTTGTTGCAGTTGTGCCGTGGACATGATCGTGACACTACATGCACAAAACACAATACTAACACTAGAAGAGGGAGGAAGCATAATTGTGACACTACATGCACAAAGCACAATACTGGCACTAGAAGAGGGAGGAGGCATGACCGTGACACTACATGCACAAAGCACAATACCGATTCGCGTGGTCGTAGGTGGGAGCTGTGTTGGTGCCTCTGCCAGGCGAGGGTGGAAGAGCTGTTCTGTCTGTGTGATGTGCAGGTGGTTGGAGTGATGGAGGGATGGGTTAGGTCATCAGAGGGATGGGTTAGGTCATCAGAGGGATGGGTTAGGTCATCAGAGGAGCGGTACAGACCCATCCAGCGGGACAAGGCCGCTCCCCGCAACGCCGTGACTTGACCCTGTACGCAGCTCACGACCTCAGAGGCTCAGCACCTGGCCCAGCGCTCACGGCGGAAAGCAGAGGCACGAGAAAGCAAGCGTGCAAGCGTGCAAGCGTGCAAGGGCGCGTGCCAGAGCGCGGGTCAGACGCGGCTACCCCAGACCCAGACGGGCGCGACACGTAAGAGCTTATAGAGAGAGCGGGCGTGGAGCTATAATACAGGCGCGAGGGCCTGCACCCGCCGGAAAGCGCATACAGCCGAACTCGACCTCTGGAGTCTGGAGTCCCTACCATGCCGGGCTCGCACTCGCAGGCATCGCCGCCGCGCCCAGGAGGAGCAGGAGGAGCAGGAGGAGGAGGAGGAGCAGCAGGAGCAGGAGCAGCAGGTGCAGGAGCAGGAGGAGGAGCAGGACAGCCGTCGTCGCACACACGCACCTACCAGGCGTGCATACCGTGCCGGCGCAGGAAAGTGCGCTGCGACCTGGGCCCCGTGGACAACCCGCACGATCCGCCGTGTGTGCGCTGCCGGCGCGAGAGCAAGGAGTGCTTCTTCTCGGCCACGCGCCGCAAGCGCAAGCAGGATGGCGACGATGAGCTGGACGAGCAGGACGACTACGAGGTCCGCAACGCGAGGAAGCGCTCGCGCCCGCACGACATGGAGCCGCCAGAGCCCCTCGTCGCCGGCCACAACGGCGCCTACGTCTCGCAGCCGCTGACGCCCGGCGGCTCCGTGGGGCGCTATGAGCCGCTGCGACGGCCGACGACGTCGGCCTCGATGCACCCCGTCGAGCAGAGCGATGAGGACATCAAGGTCAACAACGAGTCGGTCGCCACCCTGCAGACGGGCGAGATCTACAGCGGCCACGATGCCCTCAACCTGCTGTTCGAGGCCGCCCGCAACGGCGGCATGGGCATGGGCATGGACATGGACCTGCACCGCCGCACCGCCAGCACCTCGAGCCTGCACCGCCCGGCCCTGGCCAGCACCCCGGGCTCGCACACCTTTGGCAGCCCCCACCGCAGCCACTCGCACGCCGCCGCCGACCCCGTCGTCGACCCCGCCATCTCACAACCACCACCACCGCCACCACCGCCACAGCAATCGCCGCAGCCACCACAGCCACCACAGCCACTGCAGACACAACCACCGCAACCACCACAACCACAACCACCACTACCGCCGCCACCGCCCCAGCCACAGCCACAGCCGCCTCTGCTGCCAGACCCGCCCAACGAGGCGGCCTTTGGCGAGGCGCTCAAGGCCTGGACACGCTTCCGCTTCGTGCGCGCCGGCTGGCTGACGGCCAAGGAGGCCATTGCCTACATCGACTACTTCTACGCCTACCTGTCCCCGCTGACCCCCATCGTCGTCCCGGACTACCGCGACCATGCCTTCCACGCCAAGCTGCTCAAGGAGGAGCCCATGCTGGTCGTCACCCTGCTCACCATCTCCTCGCGCTACTCGCAGCCGAGCGGCACCACAAACGCCGGCGCTGCCTCCCGCGCCTACCTCATCCACGAGAAGCTATGGAAGTACCTGCAGCGCATGATAGACCGCATGATCTTCGGCCAGGAGCAGTTCGGCGGCGGCTTCTGCGGCGCCGGACAGCAGCCCGGATCAGACGTGAACCCACTCTCACGCAAGGGCCTGCGCACCCTCGGCACAGTCGAGAGCCTCATGCTGCTCACCGAGTGGCACCCGCGCGCGCTGCACTTCCCGCCCGGCGACGACGACGACGAGCTGGTCCTCCCCGACGATCTCGACCACGAAAAGGGTCCCAAGGCCGACATGTACAAGGGCGTGGGTGACAAGCGCATCGACAGCTGGCTGGAACCCTGCTGGCGGAGCGACCGTATGTGCTGGATGCTACTCGGCAACGCCATGACGCTCGCCTTTGAGATCGGAGTCTTCGACGAGACGAGCGAAATCGAGTTTGAAGAAGCGAACCAGCATCTCTCTCACGCCACCGTCAAGTCGTACTTTCGGCGGAAGAGCCATCTCAAGAACCTGCTCATCATATACGTCACCCAGACGAGCGGCCGTTTGGGGCTGACATCGATGCTGCCCAAGATCGACCATCGCGACGAGAACTTCATCGGAGGGCTCACACCAAACGAACTGTACCAGCAGCGTGTGAATGGCATCAAGGCACCGCCAATGCAGTTCGGCACGCGTCCCAGCGCTGCGCAAGACGGCCAGCGGCTACCGCTGGAGTCTGTCGCCCATCAGGAACGACACGCTGTACAGGACCTGGTGCTCGACTTTTGGACGCGTATAGCGAGAATCATGGAGATGGGCAACTTGAAGCTGTTCTCGAATCGGCGCAAGACGAGAGAGCTGCTCAAGTCAGGCCAGTACGAGGAGATGTTGAAGTTCTTCCAAGGTCCGTTGACGGAGTGGAAGAACTGCTTTGATCGCGCTACCCAAGGTAAGACACCTCCCACGCGCTCCCCAACCCATCGCTGACCTACGTCAGTACCCACACAACTCCGCCATGTCCTGATTATTGAGTTCGAGTACACACGCGTCTACCTCAACTCTCTCGCCCTGCAAGCCGTGGTGGAACGCTGCACGCACAACACGCCCCTGCAAACACACGCCAATCTCTCCACCGCGCGCACCCCGACCAACGGCATCGCCCCTGGCCCAGGAGACGGCGGCGCCATTCCCTTCTCCACACTAACCAAGTGGTACGCCAACGACCGGCACTACATCAACGAAGTCATCGACGCATCGCGCAACGTTCTCAAAGTCGTCGTGGACGGCCTCTACCCAGGGGACTATCTCCGCCATGCCCCAGTGCGGACCTTCTTCCGCATCGTGTCCGTGGCCATCATCCTGCTGAAAACATTTGCCCTGGGCGCAACAGAAGAAGACGTCGCCGTCTCTCTCGCGCTCCTCTCGGGTGCCGTCGACGCCCTCCGCACCTCCATCGTAGACGACGTGCACGTCGGCAACCGCTTCGCCGACCTAGTCGAAACCCTCACGCACCGCATCCGCTCGCGCTTCGTCCGCCTCGCCGCAAACGCTCCAACCAGCCTCTCGCGCGCCGGCTCACGCTCCCCCATCCAAGCGCCCCCAATGCCTCCCCCCGCGCCGCTCAACCACCTAGCCAACGCCTACCTAGGCTCCAGCTCCGCCGCCTTCGCACCCCCCGGCTCCGGCACAGGGACCTCGATCCCAGGCAGCCCCTCGCTCGGCGGCTTCACAGCCAGCGGCAGCGGCCGCGGCACCCCGCTCTCGCACTTGCACTCGCACTCCCTATGGGGCATCTCCGCTGAACACTACGATCCAAACTCAAACTCCATCAGCATCATGCCCCCGCCGGGCTTCCACTCTTTTCCCCACCCAACCCCAAACACAAACCCAACCCCAAACACGCCAGGCGGCTCCAACGTCCATGAAAATGGAAACAACAGTACGAACAGCAGCCATGGAGAGGGCAATGCGAACGGCTCGTGGTCTCAGTGGGCGAACAGCGGCGCTAGTTGGGGCGGCGCAGGGAACGATCAGGATTGGTTGGCTTTGCCGCTGGATCCTTTGCTGGATCAGTGGGGGGCTGAGATCAATCAGACGGCCATGGGGCCTGATGTCGGCGGTATGGATATGCTGGATATCTTGTTGAATATGGGCGGGCCACCAGGCAGCACCTCGTAGAGTGGGCCTGTTGAACACGGTGAGAGTGGAAGCTCTCCCGTCTTGATCTTTGGGTAGGTTTTTTGCGATACCCAATCAGCTTTGGCTGTGACCTTTTGTGATGCACATCTTCACCAACTAGTCTGAGCGAATCTTGCACATCTTCTAGAGGGACATCATGACATTGGGATACTCCCGTGGGAGAATGAACAAATGAAGCACACGAAACTGAATACCAAAACAGAGGGACCGCCTCCACCTCTGCTGCGTCATGACCCGCACCTGCCTGGTTCCTTGCCTGCATGGTCAACATCTTACTGCCAGACCTTTCTAGAGCAGTGACGCGAAGGGCTCAGCGCTTGAAACACCACTTCACAACGCATGTCTGGACAAGCCATGCATAACCTCGGGAACTGTGGATGGAGAAACGGGCCCAGGTTCGAGATAGCCAGATGGGTAAGAGGGTATCTGTTTCGATCGATCCTCGGCAGATTGCGTCTCGATCGAAGGAGCAACGCTCGCAACGCTGGCGTTTGTGTCTCCAGGTCTGGACTTGCCGTGTTTGCCTGATTTGTCCCAGAGCACACAAAACATGTCCTGGCTCTACTACCAATCAGCGGTCATTGCTACCATCGAATCAGTGACGGTGAAAACCTACTCGATCACTTGAGTCACTTTCGTTGCACGACACAGCATTTGACCAACCGCTGGCGAGACAGCTAAAGTCATCGCCAGGACGAAATAGTTGTGTGCTGTTCCAACGCAGTGCGCCATATTCGTCTGTAAGTGTCAGTCTCGACAACAATTCGCGTTTGAGAGGCCTAACTTACAGCTCACGGTATTCCCATCGATCTCAATCGAGAGTTTAGTCCCGAAAACGTAAACATAGCCCGGCCGATTCGAGCTTACGGGCGAATCATGCCCATCTTGCACCACGTGATAGTCCGAGTCGACGATTGGACCAAGCGTATAAGTGCCGACGTACGTTGGACCGCAGGGATGCGTCAGTGTAGAAGCAAAGCCGTATAGTTTGGCATCATTCCTGCCTGGCATGTTCTCTGCCAATAAGGCGAGAACCCCGGCTCCCAAGAGCGCCAAGTCTTGCTGTGAAAGTGGAGTTTTCATTAATCCACCAGGGGCAGGAGTTGCGAGGGCCGTGCCAGCGAGCAGGCCGAGAGCCGCCGTAAGGAGCATTGTGGGTGACAGCTAAGATTGTGGTGGTGATTGGTAAGGTGGAGTGATGCTGTTCGGTTGAGGATGCAATGTCTAGAATACGGATGAGAAGCAATAATGAAGCCGCAATTGGGGAAGAGTTGCGAAGAAAGCTGCGCTAAGATATGGCGGCTAGAGATATGGGAGAGAAACAACAAGCTTGCGTCATGGTTTGCTCGTACACTGTTGTGAAGGAAGTCACGATCAGGTCGGAAGGAACCGCTCATCTCATGCAGTCGCATCCCGGTGATGTCTGTAGAAGCAACTACGGCCCGTCCTTGTCGCAGAGCTCCATATCAGCGCCCAGACCCGTTGCGTTCAATCTCCCAAATAGTTCGAGGTACGGTTCTTCTAGTTGCTGTGATTTGCTTGGCTCTATGTATTCTTCAGCAGCTGTCTTCCGACACCTTACCCACAGCTCCTTTGGTGGAACGCTTCGAAAGCTCCATTTCACACATTCAATGCACGAACCTAAAGTCCAGCCTCTTCATACCCTCATCTTTCGTACTGACAATGTAGTCGTCCTGCTCTTCCTTGGTCATCGCGTTCCACTGCCTGTCCCTGACCTTGTTGCGCCAGATGTAGAACGCCTTGACAAAGAAGAACAACGCAATGTTAACGCAGCAAATAGCGAGCAAGATTTTGTTGCCACGGCGGTAGAGCGGCTGATCGTCCTCGCGGTAGATGTTGGATGCGATGATGTTTCCAGATTGCACAAACATGTTGTAGAATGCTGCAGAGACGGCGCGCGTTCGCACTGCGTTGGAGTTTGCAGCATTCCAGCCGACCAATATTGCGTGGCAGTACGGATAGGAGAGCAGCCCGGTAAGGAGGGCGTATCGAACCCAGGGATTAGAGCCGGCGGGAAGTGTGACTAAAGCAACAAGCCAGGGAAAGATCCAGAAGTTGCTCATACTCGATACGATGGCCCGCTCTTTGAGCTTCTTCGACACCCATGTGAGAATGAGTAATTGGACGGCGAAGAGAAATTGCGATGGAATCAACAGCATGTTGGCCTCGAAAGTGCTGAACCCCAGCTGGCGCAAGATATAGGAAAGGTAAGTGGATGGAGGTGCAGGTGGAATATACGCCATGAGACCAATGATATAGAGCGGCCACTGCTCCCAGTCCGTGATGGTCTTCCACAGGAGCCTTGGGCTCACGCCAGTCCGGTTGTTCATGTCACCCTTGGATGGGTCATCACGTAGGACACGGTTGACAAGGATGTACTCTTCGTGATCGCTGAACCATCCGTTCTTGCCGCGGAACCAGTTCTTTGTCTGAGTTGCTCCAGCTGGCATGAGAACGTAGGAGAATACGCCGATAACAAAAGTCAGAAGACCCTCAATCAGGAATCTAGAGTCATCAGTCTCAACTACGTACTTCGAAGTTGTCCCACTTACAGGTATTGCCATCCACTCCAGCCATTTAGACCACGCATTTGCAGGACTCCAGCAGCCAACAGCGACCCGGCGATGTTGCAGAAGCTCAGCGCCGTCCAGAACCACGCCAGACGGGTGGGCAGCTCATTGGACTTGAAGAAGTATGTAAGCCATAACACAATATCGCTGGAAGGCCTGTCAGTCGCATGCCGTCACACGCACAAGAAGCCGCTTACGGAATGAATCCTCCCATCAACAGACCCAAAAGCGCACGAATAGCAAAATATTGCGACTTGGTCGTGATAGCACATTGACATGCGCTGACTATTGACCACGCACATATGATGGTCGGAATCCACCTGCAACAACTCTTGTCAGCGATGATGTTTGACAGAGGGATGTGTGCAGCTCTATTCGAGAAAGCTTACCGGTCGGCTCCAAGCTTCTTGCTAATTAGTCCGCTAGGTAACTCGGCGAACAGAAACATTGCGAGAAAGATCTAAGTTGGAATAAGTCAAGGTTGGACAATAGGCTTGGGTAACGCACGGTCTGTCCATAGTTGAAATCGTTGGTGTTCATGCCTGGATCGTAATTAGCTCAGTCGACCACGGTAGATTGCCCGCACCCACCAAGCTCCTTGAGCATGTTATCAGATATCGCTCGGTTGATGTTCTTGCGATTCAGATCCAGTGACACAAACATCATCCATGCCCACAACGTGATTCTGAAATCGAGCTGTACACATCGTCAACTATTTCTCAGTCCCCACAAGGTGCGCAACTACCTTGCGAACAAGCTTCTTCTCTTCTTCCGCTGTCCATGTGTAGTCCGGATCGAAGCGATGGAGCCCCTCATATTCAGCCTTCTCGTAGACTCCCCGCCAATACTGCGCGGTCACACGGTCGCTGAAGGGGTGGTCTTCGTAGGAGCCGTGCAACGGTCGCTCCTTGTTCGAGATTTGGGAGGATCCCGAGTCCGCGTGCTGAGTAACGGGTGCCTGCTTGACATCGGTCGGAGGAGCAGCCATTGCCGTCACGGGATCGAGATGAGGACCTCGTCAAGTAGTGGGGCAATGCAGATGAACCGAATGACTGGGGTCTTGAGATATACATCTTCGGCAGCTTCAAAGACCTTATAAGTGAATGGAGATGCTATCGACTACCTCCCCAGCCAAGAATGGTGCAACAGCACCCTTGAGTGACAACATCTTGGTGGAGGGCAAAGTATGCTGCCAAGCGCATGCCTCAGATGCCACGCCTTTTACCTTTCCTGGGCCCGACAAAGAACTAGATAGCACCGATTGGAAGAATGCGCGATAGGTCCGGCCAGTCTAGCATACGTACAGAATGCTTCCAGACTCAAAGCAGGAGGGGTTGACGAATGTTGCAATAGTTCACTTGGCTGCATGATTCTTAACGAACGTGCAGGGTCACGAACAAGCGGTTGTACGCAGTCCTCGTGGCAAAGAGCACCCGCGACCAGCGTCTTGGGTCCGATCCAGCTCCCTGGTCGGCAACAAATCTTGGAGTCGGACCAACCTAGCACAGACAGCATTTCGTTTGTAGCCTGCAGCGAACAGAACGAAATGCTTCCCCAAGCCACGTGGGAGGAACAGTCAGAATGCGGAGGATGCGCACATCCCCATGCTCTTCCAAATGGTCGCGTCTGATCTGGATGGGCACCGACTGTATCTATGAGGTATTTGACGGGGTCAGAAGCAACCTGCGATAACGAACATGCACCCATGTCGGCACGTCAGTCTTCGTAGAATTGCGTCAGGCACAGTGGCTTGGCTTTAAAGGAACGAGGAGCATAGCAACGACTACTCTGGACCCTCGGAGCCATGCCCTTCGAAAAAAGAAAACAGCCCTAGCGGTGGTATCTACAAGCCCAGAATATGTTATTGTTGTCTTCTGGGATGTCGCGAGCCTGATACAGATGTCGTCAACAGCAGCCAATCAGAAGGGCGGAAAAGCTGATGACCGTATGCGAACGTGTCAAGAGCTGAGAATGATTTAGAATGATTGCGAACAGCAGCATATGGTGTGGTTCTCCTTGGGTCCGATAGCGGATTAACTGAGCTGTGAGTGTCGAGAGTAACAACTGCTGGTAGTCGACCGTGACGTAATCGACGCTAGTCGCTGGGAGCGTGTCGAGACGCGACGCGTTTCTCCTTCATCACAGACATCACGACTAGGCTCATCGACAAGCACGGTGTACTCATTGCACATTTGCATGTTCGAAGCAGCTTCACTACTCGTCTCGATCTACGACGTCTCCTCGTCATTGAGGCCAAGATCCTCGCGACGAGATTTACTGTTCGGGTCAAGATACGGCTTCTCACCCAAGCTCACTGCTCGCTGTCCGGTTCTCGGACCCTGCCTCTCGTAGTCAAAGGTTGCAGTGTGATACACACTTCTGTTGTCCCAGATGGCCAGATCGTTCTCATTCTGCCACCTATGGCGGACTTGCAGGTCGTGGTTCTCTACGATCAGCTGCACGAACCAGTCCAAGGCTGTCCGACTCTCTTCCTTGGTCAGCCCGTTGATCTGCTGAACGTGTTGTCCAACGGCGAAGATTGACTTCCAGCCTGTGACAGGGTTTGTTCGAACGACAGGATGCTCGGCGATCAGTTCGCTGCCTACATTTTCTGGCGAGCCTCGAGGCTTGTCGTATAGATTGAAACCATTCTCCTTCGCCGCGAGATTAAATCCGGGCTGTGCGCATGTGGCAGTGAGGCCCTCGAAGAACTTTTGGTAGGGCGGCGAAAGGCGGTCGTACAACTCATACCCTGAAGCCCAAAGGGTGTCTACCAACGACGTCAGCCAGTGGTCGCATGATTGAATGATCCGAACTCACCTCCACCAGTCTTGGGCAGCTCGGTCAGCCTCAGAAGCGCATAGTCACTGGGGATTTTCTCGAACGTGATGTCGCTGTGCCATCCTCCCTTGGCGGTCTGCGTGCGGTCTGCAAAGTTCAGAAACTTGTTTTTGCAAATTTCCTTTGCCTGTTCAGAGCTGACAACGCTGATTTCGTTGTCACTGCTACCAAGACGACGACCGGCGTTGTTCACAGGGTGAATGTGTAGTTTGGATGATTCGGGCTTGCCTGAGAGCTCACCCAGGCGTTGTGCGAGTTGCTTCTGGAGATCGTTGTTCAGATCATCCTGCTTGCGGAAGAAAACAACACCACGTTGAGAAACTGCGGGTGCGATCAGGACCAAGATTGGCTGACTGGAGGTAGAGCTGACATACTTGTGATGGCAAGATCGCGAATCAGCTCGTCCGAGTTTGGTGCTTCAAGCCAGTCTTTCAAGTTGACATGGATGAATTCGCGACCAATCACGGGGGTCACATCGAACGATTTATAACTGTCTAACACGCCCTTCAGCTGAAGGGGTTCCCGAGGATACTGCGACTGAGCCGGTGAGTCGGTGCTGTTGGTGTCGAGTGCAACTGTGTTGGTCGCCATGATGTGAAGAGCTAGGGAAAATCCTCAGCCAGACACAATTTTTGGCTTATCGACAGCTCGCCTGATGCCGATGGAACAATATCGCGACATCGCAGGGTTCGCGCCTGGCTTGCAGCACACCAACTTGTTGATCCACTCGATTAATTACGGATTGTGGCTCGCCGGCTGCCTGGATAGTGAGTTAGTGATGCGGGGTAAGTTGTTGCACGACACGTGGGGGTAGACTTGCGTACGGTTCGGTTCAACTATTCGAGCGACAGTGAACATCAACGTGTGCTGATTGTGCTTACTTGTCGAACGTGTTACATATCAGGAAGATGATCAAGCCAATATCGTCGACACTGTGCTCACTTATACTCACAAAGTCCGCCGGTTACTTTGTGACCGTATGCGAGTCACCGACAACGTTTCTTACTTCTTAGAGATCTCGCCAGCTGGATCTCAGAACAGCTCTTTGACACGGGAGAATGCCGCTTATATCAGAAACACGGCAAACAATTGACGTGGCAAACTCAACGAGCTTGCATCGTCTTGCGATATTCCCCTTCTTTGCATCGACGTACAGATAGATATAAAGCTTTGATGTTCTTTCATTTGCTCCTACATCCGAAGAGAGAAGTATCGATCAGCCTACGGACCTGTGAAGTTGGAGACCAGAGCGAAAGGAACGATCAAGTCCAGACATCCCCAAAGTACGGCAAAAAGCGCACGCACAAGTACCACGATCATGTCCTAGCCGACTTGACGTTGAGCCCTGGGGTTGAAAGCGGCATAGGTCTGCACGAGGCTTGCACCGCTTTGCACAAGTCCAAGTATCAGGGTCCACACGAGGAGCAGGATCGCCACAAAAAATGCGTACCACTGCACGCCGTTCTGACGATCGAAACACCACTGGATAAAGGGTTGAGGCGTTGCTTCGCCAGGAATTTGCCTCGGTGTAATCAAACGGTCGTGCCAGGAAGAAAGCTTCTGCGACTGGCGGTCCTCCATTTTGAGATGCCCGCAGCGGGTGAACTGGGGTCGCGTGAGAAGGGCGCAGGAAGCTTGCAAGCCCACTTGTGTAATCAGTCTCGGGGAACAGAAGCGCCAGAGAACGAAGAGCCTCTCTACGAAGGCGCTGGGCAGGGGAAGGAGTTTGGGACATCAGCATTCCTCCACATTAGCAAAGTAAAAAGTACATGTACCTTGCTGACTGCGACAGAAACGATGCTTGGTTGGATCCCAACTGGCCGGGGATGACGCGGAATTGTGCCCGACGATTTCTACAATCACTTGACGCGCGATGGCGTCCATGAAAACCTAGGTGTCTCCGTTGGACAGGTCATCGGCACTGTGGAAGGTCAAAAGGCGTCGGAAGCCCTGGACCCGCACGAACCAAACCCCAATCTCTGCTTCTAAGCACCAGTCGCAAGATTGACCGTGGATTTGCAACTTCTACCTTCCAACCGCCTCTTGACGCCGGTCTGTACATGACGGGACGTAGGGACAAGACTGCAAGACTCACCGTCATGCTGCTTACTCTCCGAGGACGAGTCGTTGGGCAGAAGGGTGGAGGACTTTCAGCTAGGAGGGCGATGTTCTCGATGGCTGCCGAGATTTCGGCTTGCGTCGCTACCTATGCGCCAAAGTACGGGCGATTTGATCAGCCAGTTCATCAGTCGGCATCTGTTTCTGTACAGAAAAAGGTATTCTCGCTCCCTTGGAGTACTCCATCCATCGACAGCTCACCCCACATTTATCATCAGCCACCGCCAGGCACATTTTTTTTTTTTGGCGCGGCAACGGGAGAGCGGCTTCTGATACCAATGGAATAGCTGCTTCATCGTGGTCACAAGATCAATCGTTTCGGCGCATTTCCATTCATCGAACAAGACCGTGCAAATGTTGGCGAAGCGCGGGGATCATATGCACACAGACACTGTCGACGAGCTACACACAGACAGCGAGCGAACCAGGATGAAGATGTGGAAGGAAGACAGGACAGAGGAAGACGTCTACTAACGGGATGACAACCCGCAAGACATGCGCCACCGGCGGAGGAACGTGACTACACCGTGCTGCTGTTACAGGGCACCGCTATCACCAAGAACGGGCTTCCCGAGGCACAACAACTCCCCGGCTGGATTCCTCTCTAGTCGAACCCCGGAGAAGTCGGGAGAGGACTTGCAACTTCTACACCCACTTCCACACCCGAACTTCACCCGCACTCCAACCACCCCAGCATCAGTAGATACCGACCTACCTACCCACCAGCCCAGCCTGCACACGCGAACCAGCGCTTGATAGCTTCTCTGCCCAGAAAACAGGGTTGTGTTGTATACATACATGCACCACGCGACCGACTCTCCTCCCTCCCTTTCCCCTTGCCTGTGAGGCCTGTGTTCCTGGTATCAAGGGACTTTGTTCGCCCATCGACAGATCAGTTGAAGTGATTGAGTGATGCGTTTCCTTGGCTTTGAGGACCTTGGTGCTATGATGTGAGTTTTACGCTCTGGGTTATCTTCACGGCAACACCACCACCTCCGCCACCGCTGCACCGCCCCGCGCAATGCTTTGAATCTTCTCAAAACGGCTTAGCAGCCTTCCTACTCTCCCCCCTCCCGGTGACAGGATCCCGAAACTCCTTCCAGCTAACCGGATACATAAGGCGCCCCTCCTCGCTCCTTGCCATGACAACACCAAATTCGTTCTCGCTCGTGCTGACGTAGTAGTTGCTCTGATCGCCCAGACTAATGACAGTGCCCCTGATCAAATCACCGACGCGGAAGCTCTCCTCCATCTTGATCTTGTCCTTCTCCGTGGCGCGTATGTCCTCGCGCCGGATCTGGCCCTGGAACGACTCGCGGCAGACGACGTTGTCGATGACGAGGATTTCGCACGTGGCGAAGCGGGGCCCCAGGCGCGTGATGAGGGCGAGCACGATGGAGTTGACTTCGGGCAGGATGGTGCCGCCGCCGCCTGAGCCGGTGCCCAGGATGCCTGGGTCGGTGGAGGTGGAGGGGCGTTGTATCGAGAGGAGCGGCGAGGGCTTGGTTTGTGTGGTTTTGGGGGTTGCGGATGTGATGACGGGCCCGGCTATCGAGGCGTAGATCTGTGAGTCGTGCATGTGCGTGCCTGGGCCTGGGAGGTATTTGTCTGCGCTGCCGAGCAGCTGGCCTGGGAGGGCTACGGGGGGGACGGCCATGGCGGTGGAATAGGTCGCGGCGTCAACGTGGCAGGCGCGGGAGTTGCAATTTTGAACGGGTATGGAAGTCTTCGACGAGGGTTGGTAGCCGTCTTGCGGTTGTCTGTGAATGTTTGTGTTTGTGCTTGTGTTTGTGTCGGTGTCGAGCGTTGGTGTTGGTGGTGAGGCCGCGAGGTCGGAACTTTTTGTCGCGGCCGACTCGCCTATTCTTACGTCACGCGTACACCTGCCCCAAGACGGGTCGACACCAGCATGCACGGGACGGACCGGGGATCTGCAGGATTCCCAAACTTTGATAAGACACTACAGTACGTTGTTGCCAGAGGGCCCAGGCTAGGCGAGCCATGCGCCGGCGCCGGCACGAAAGCAGCCGCAACGCGCGGTGCGGTGCGGTACAAGGAGCTCTCGACGCTCCTGATTGTGAATGGTTCCAGACCCGTCGCAGCGAATCGAATGTGCAGCCCAAGCCAGACCAACGCCATTTTGTAAAACCAGCACTCTGCCCGTGGCACATTGCTCCAGTCGCCGAGATATGCAATCCCACGCAAGAAAATCATCAAAATCATTCGCTCCGAGAAGAAGGCGGCGGCGGCGGCGGCGGCGGCGGCTAGACGGCCTGGTAGAGGAGGAGAGGCTCGCCGACGTTTTCTATCTCCGGGATGGTGCACTTGAGGTCGAATGCCTTGGACAGGACAATCTTGAAGATCTGTGGACGTCAGCTTCGACCTGTCGTTCTGGAGAGATTCGACCCGCCTTCTGCACGTTGATACTGTGACTTGTGCTGCTGAAGATGAGGCTGGCCTTCATGGCGCGGGCGAAGCGCTTGGCCTGTGGTGGGTAAGTGGGTGCGTGTGGCAGTCGGAAGACGAGGGGGTACCTGGTTGGAGATCTCCTCCTGCTCCTCGCGGGGGAAGTTGACAAAGTGGTCGTACTTTGTGCCGACGAGAAAGGGAATGGCAGTCTTGTTGAAGCCTCGGCCCTGGCGGTACCATTCCTTGATGGAATTGAGTGTGCTCTTGCGCGTCAGGTCGAACATGAAGAGGATGGCGACGGCGTCGTTGCAGACGAGCGGCAACATGTTGACGAACTCGCGCTGGCCGCCCAGGTCCCAGATGGAGAAGGTGATTTCCGTGTTTCGAATGGAGATTGTCTTTTCCATAAAGTTGACGCCTGTGTAGGTGGTCAGCGAGTGGGGGTGGTGCAGGATGCAGGGTGCAGAGTAGGTACCCAAGGTCTGGATGTAGTCTTCGTCCCAGCTGCCCTCGACGTACTTGACCATCAGACTGGTCTTGCCGATCTGGGCGTCGCCGACCATGCCGACCTTGATGACGACGCTGGAGTTCTTGGCGGGCTCCTGGGCGGGCTGCGCGCCGCGGGCGTTCTGGTCCTGGTACGAGTTGGAGCGGGCGCCGGCGTCCGAGGTGGAGTAGCGGCCCATCTGCGACGAGGGGCGCGAGTGCGGGTGGGCCATGTGTGTCTCCTTGGTGCCGTCGTGGTAGGGGTGGCGCGGCGGGGTGTCTGCGTCGGACGAGTTGAAGCGGGCGCCATGGTGGGGGTACTGGTAGCCCGTGTCCGAGTACGAGGTCGAGGGCCGCGGGGGGTCGGGGGTGTAGCCGTTGCTGCTGGCGTTGCTGGGGTGGAAGTGCGGCGGCGGCGAGACGGGGTTGGCGGTGACGGTGCTGCTGCTGGCGTCGGCGTCGACGTCGAGCGTGTGCTCCGCGTGTTTCTGCGCGTCCTGGGCGTCGGCGACGGGCTGCTGCTGCTCGGGCGGGGCGTCCATGGCGGCGGTGCAGCGGTGCAGCGGGCGGCGGCGGTGTTGTGGTCGCGGGCGCGGGCGCGGGCGCGGGCGTGTGCTGCTCACCCGGGCGGGCTGGGCGGGTGCGGGCGAATAGGCGAGGGCGGTGGTGCAGGCGGGCGGCCCGCGTCGTCTGCGGCTGCGTCTGCTCGTCAAGGGGCACTTCACGCGTCGCGGCGGGGAGCGGTGAGGGGGCAGAGAGGGAGGGCGGGCACGGGGGCAGTGGCTGTTGGAACTTGGCAGTGCGCTGGTCTGTTGTCGCGCGCCACTCACACCGGCCGGCTCGGACGCGAGGGAGGCCGTGCAGGGAGCGGCGGCGGCACTGGGCAGGATAGGAGGCTCTGCGTCTGCGCGCTGCCCTCTGCGCTGACGTCGCTGGGCGCTGGGCGTGGGCGCTTAATTACGTCCAGCGCGCCGAGTGGAGCCCTGCGATGCGGCGGTCGGCCGCGCACGGCCAGAAAAAGTTGCCCCGCCAGCGCTTTCGACTTTTTGGCCTTTTGGCCTGTTGGCGACGGTGACGAGCGATTCTTTCCTTCACACACATACAGGCACGCCCGCTGCGCCCGTCCCCCGTCACGCCCGCCACGCCCGGCCCCCGTCACGACCGCCACGTCCGCCACGCCCGCCACGCCCGCCACGCCCGCCACGCCCGCCACACAACCATGGCCAAGCGACCCGCCGACGCCGACGCAGCCCAGGCGGCCGACGCCATCAAGAACGGCGAGCGGCCCATGGACGTCGATGCCACCGACGACGGCCTCGACTTCGAGGACGAGTTCGAGGACGAGTTCGAGAGCGAAGACGAGATCCTCGAGGCCGGTGTCGACGGCCGTCCAGACGACGAGCGCGAGGCCGAGGAGCGCCAGCGTAGGTGCAGCCGTGTCGCCGTGTCGCCGTGCAATCCAACTCACTGACCGCCGGACAGACGCCATGGACGTCGACCAGGACACCTTCATCCCCGGCCGCCACAAGCTCTCCGCCGGCGAGACGCTCGCCCCCGACCTGTCCACGTACGAGATGCTGCACACCCTCGACGCCCCCTGGCCGTGTCTGTCGTGCGACATCCTCCCCGACAGCCTCGGCGCAGACCGCAAGACGTACCCCGCCACCATCTACGCCGTTGCCGGCACTCAGGCCGCCCAGGGGAGAGACAAGGAGAACCAGATCATGGTCATGAAGATGAGCAGCCTGTCGCGCATGGAAAAGGACGACGCCGACGCCGACGACGACGACGATGACGACGACGACGACGACGCTTCAGACCCCATCCTCGAGACCAAGTCGATACCGCTGAACAGCTGCACCAACCGCATACGCGCCCACCAGTCGCCCCAGGCCACCTCGGCCCGACCCCCCACCACCCTCACGGCCGCCATGATGGAGTCGGGCCAGGTCCTCATCCACGACGTCACTCCGCACCTCACCTCCTTCGACACCCCCGGCACCACAATCACCCCGACACAGAACAAGCCCGTCTGCACCATCCGCGCCCACAAGGCCAACGAGGGCTACGCGCTCGACTGGTCGCCCCTCGTCCCCGAAGGCAAGCTGCTCACCGGCGACGTCGCAGGCAACATCTTCACAACCACTCGCACCCAGGGCGGCGGCTTCGTCACCGACACAACCCCCTTCACCGGCCACAAGGGCACCGTCGAGGAGCTGCAGTGGTCGCCCACCGAGAAGCACGTCTTTGCCTCGGCCTCCAACGACGGCTGCGTCAAGATCTGGGACGCCCGCTCCAAGTCGCGAAAGGCCGCCGTCAGCGTCCAGGTCTCCAACACCGACGTCAACGTCCTCTCCTGGTCGCACCAGACCGCCCACCTGCTGGCTACGGGCGCCGACGACGGGGAATGGGCCGTCTGGGACCTGCGCCAGTGGAAGCCCACCACCTCCATGGACGCGTCTTCCAAACACGCGCCCGTCGCAAACTTCACCTTCCACAAGGAGCAGATCACATCCGTCGAGTGGCATCCCACAGACGACAGCATCGTCGCTGTCTGCGCCGGCGACAACACCCTGACACTCTGGGACTTGGCCGTAGAGCTCGACGACGAGGAGAGCAGAGACACGGCCGGCGTGCAGGACGTGCCGCCCCAGCTGCTGTTTGTGCACTACATGGATCAGATCAAGGAGGCCCACTGGCACCCGCAGATTCCGGGGACCATCATGGCGACCGGCGGGTCAGGATTCGGGTGCGTATGTCGCCATGATGGGAAGGGCATCATCACTAACGTATCGCAGTGTTTTCAAAACCATCAGCGTGTAAACCACCAAGCACACGCAGGAAACATTCATCTTGCATGGCAAATACAAAAGTTCAACTCCCATCTCGATACGCGCGTGATCACGTTACTTCCCCCCCCCTTCCCCACGCAGCGAGCCCACTAACACCCCCCTTCTTGCACAGCTTTCACACACACTCGCAGGTCATCCACACACTCTCACCTCACACGAATCAAACGGGAACCCCCTCCTCCATTCCAGCACGCACGAGCCGAGGGCCGCCAAAGTCGACTCAAAATTCAGCGAGCCGTTCCAACGCGCTGCCGACGTGCACTTTGACGCGGAGAATCACTCCGTTCGACGCTGACCCACCGTCCACGTCTTCCCCGTTCCAGCCGGAAGGAGAAGAAGGAGAAGAAGAAGGAGAAGAAGAAGAAGGAGAAGAAGAAGGAGAAGAAGAAGAAGAAGAAGAAGAAGAAGAAGAAGAAGAAGAAGAGCAAGGGTGCAGGGGGTTCTCGAGCTAGAGTGTTGGTATTATAAATGTTGAATGGGTAATACCCGTCCATTCGTACACTACCCCGGATAGGCAAGGGCAGGCCGGATTCAGCACAAAGTGTAGAGGTAGAGGTAGAGGTAGATGAATCTGTATCCGATCACGCCGACCGCTGAACAGCCCCCAGCAAGCCCTTGCCCGTATCCAGCCCAGGAAACAGCGGCGTCGTCGCCTCGCTCATCTCGCGGATTCTCTTGATTAGATTACTGCGACATGTCAGCTTCACGCACCCACGTCACCTCTCTCCACACGGCTGCTGCTTACTCAACAGGCAGATGCAGCTTATCCTGCTCCCGCCACAGGATCCCCACCACCTTCTCCCGCCCCTTGGTGTGGTCCTCCAGGTGCTCGGTGATCAGCTGGCGCCCCATCTCCTTGCTGCATCCGTAGATCTTCTGCGCGCACCCATCGAACGAGCATATCCACGAGTCGCGCGGCCCGTTGGACTCGTACGTGGGGAGCGGTGTAGAGACAATGGCGGGTAGCATGGGCTGCGTTGATCTCGAGCCGGCTTGGGTGGTTCCTGGGTGGTGGCGGAGGGGCAGAGAGTCCGCTGTTCCGGCTTGAGCTGTTTCGTCCTCCGAGGTTGGGGGTGAAGATGGGGCTGTGGGGGAGCTGTGCGCGCGTTGGCGTTTGCCTTCTGTCTTCCCCTCTGCTGTATCGAGTTTCCGTTTCGCAGGGCCCGGGGATAATGCGCATGTGGGCGTGTTGATGGCCGTCGTGTCTTCTTGTGAGGAGGAGGGGGAGGGGGAGGAGGAGGAGGAGGAGGAGGAGGAGACTGGTATTGGTGGTTTCGTCTTTCCTTTGCCCCCTCTATTCACGCTCTTCCCTTTACCTGAAAACTTACCGCTCTTCGGTCGTAGCACAGACAGTGTGCCTTTTTTGCTTCGTCCTGGTAGCCGGCGCACAGGCGTTGATAACATATCGTCCTCCTCGTCGGACGTGTCTGACGAT
Source organism: Ascochyta rabiei (assembly GCF_004011695.2). NCBI lineage: Eukaryota > Fungi > Ascomycota > Dothideomycetes > Pleosporales > Didymellaceae > Ascochyta > Ascochyta rabiei. The sequence continues at coordinate 1,683,571 of NC_082412.1, forward strand.
TCGCTGTCCTCGCCTCTGAGCGTACCATGGTCTTTTCGCGGTCTTAGCTCCACGCCTTGTGCTCTTCTTTGCTCTGCCGCGGACAAGCTGGGGCCTGGTGCCAATTCGCCATAGATCGGCTCAGCTGCGAAGAAGCGAATACTCTGCCGTCTGGGGTGATCCATTAAATAACACAGATTCTGCGCATGTACTAAAAGCACGTTTCGCGCGGTTTCCACGTTGTCGATTTCGTAGCGCTTGACGATCAATTGAGCGACTCGCTCGACCGTTATGCTGTTGCGGCCTGCCCTAATCACACGCTGGTTCACAGCTTTCTGCATGAACTCGAACAATACAGACGCCTCCCACCAGTTGTCATCCTTCTTGGGTGGTTCATCCATTTTGGCAACACTTCTCTTGCCTTTACTGGGCTGTGCTCTCTCTGATGTCGGCCTCGCTGTAGTTGCTGGCGCGGGAGACGTCCTCGTCGAACGAGAAACCCTTTCAGCCTTGATATCGGTAAAGCGGCCTTCGTGCCGCGCTTTACACGTCTCGAAGTCTTTCTGCGTAGCATCAGCATGTCACGTTGATCTCGTCTAGACGAACGTACGGGAAACTGTCGTCTCATAGTCTGATACAAGGGAGTGTTGCTCCACCCAATGTTGTTTGTCCGCGTTAGAAAGCTCATCAGCAGAAAGTTGCGATGCTTGTAGAAAATCCGTTCTGCCTCTGCTGGATCAGTGCAAGGGAAACGGTCGTCCTCGGCGTACTGTGCACGATCAGCACCATTCAGCCAGATACACCAGCATGCTCGTTCCACAGCCATGCCTTCTCACCTCTTGATAAATCAACGAAGCGCCCGGCCCACCGCCCCTCTTTCTCGGCTCGTTGTAGATGTCGGTAACAAAGTACAAGAGTTGCACGGCCTGTAGCATGTCGTCGTATATAGCCTTGTACTGCGGCGCAGGCTGGATCTCGAACCAGCCTGCCTCGCCCAATGCCCAGATAAGAAAGGTTTGGTCTGGGAGTTCGGCGTAGGCATATCGTGTGACGTTGCGCACTGCGATGTCGGTAGGTTTGTACGGCTTCTTGACTACTGCAACATGGTCAGGGAATGGTCAATCTGAGGCGCGAAAGACGTACGGCAGTCTGTGTGTCCGCGCGGGGGTGCCTGGAGTCGGCCTTGCACTCTCAGAGGAACGTCTGAATACGCCAGCAGCAGGTTGGCAGGCTTCCCATTGCTTTCGTACACGACGGATGCATCGCTCAGGACAAACTCAGGCCACTCGTCCTCGCTCACAGATGGGCCGACTGGGTTGAGGACATCGCGTTCGGGGATATGCATGCTGTGAATGTTGATGTGACGTATCGCATAGTATGTCCGAATCACGGAGGTGAGTTGTGGGTGGACGGAAGCGAATACTGCGTGTGAAGGCTGAGTGAAAGAAGCATGCGCTCTTGACTATCGGCCACATACATGGCGCATTGTGGAAGTCAACGTGTCGTGATTGGCCGAGGCCAGCGTCGCCAGCCGAAGAGCCGTTGGCTTTCGCCAGCACCAACATGACGCGAGACTCAGTCTTGACTCTGTCTTCCCCACACAGTGGCTCGAGGCTCGTGCACCCGGGATCGCCTTCCGACCTGCATCGAGCGCGTGTACACTTGAGCGGCCTTGGCACGAGGATCTGCCATCTGTCTGGCGAGGTCAGGTGAATCACGACCACTGAAGAGAAAGTACGAGCATCAAACACCTCACGATATCATAACATTCTTTTCCCACCTCGTCAATCGTCAATGCAAACGCCCTCGTCTAGATTCCGTTGCCGTGCTAAAGTACATGATGAATCACAAGCATTGAAGCGGAGAGCGGGAGTTACACAAATAATGTACAAGAAACCTCCCTGATCTTACATTGGGTATTATCGTCCCTCGCCATGCTTCTTCTTCATTTCGCCTCTCTTCGAACCAGACACCTAACTGATGACACGGGTGACAAGACCAGTGGCAACAGTGCGGCCACCCTCACGCATGTTGAAGCGCTGACCCTGCTCAAGAACGTGGGGCTGGTGGAGCTCGCAGACCATCTCGACGTTGTCACCGGGCATGACAAGCTTGGAGGAAGCGTCCTCGGTGCCCTCGGGCCATGTGAGCGCGCAGGACTCGTCAGCAGTTCGGATGAACATCTGCGGCCTGTAGTTGTCGCCGAAGCCAGTGTGGCGACCACCCTCCTCCTTACTGAGGACGTACATGGAGACGAGGAACTTCCTGTGCGCCTTGACCTGTCCGGGAACGGAGACAACCATACCACGACGGACGTCCTCACGCTTAACACCACGGAGGAGGAGACCGGAGTTGTCACCGGCACGCGACTCCTCGCAGGACTTCTTGAAGGTCTCGATGTCGGTGACCTTGGTCTTGATGGGCGCGGTGCCCTTACCGACAAGCTCGACTTCCTGGTCGCGCTTCAGGATACCACGCTCGACACGTCCAGAGACGACGGTACCACGGCCGGCAATGGAGAAAACGTCCTCAATGGCCATGAGGAAGGGCTTCTCGGTCTCACGGGTAGGGGTAGGGATCCAGCTGTCGACAGCCTCGAGGAGCTCATCGATCTTGGTTTCACCAATCTCGGGCCTGCGGCCCTCGAGAGAGCACAGGGCAGAACCCATGACGATGGGTGTCTCGTCGCCCTCGAAACCGTAGCTGGAAAGGAGTTCGCGCATCTCCATCTCGACGAGCTCCAACATCTCGGGGTCCTCGACGGCATCGACCTTGTTGACGAAGACAACAATCTTCTGGACACCGACCTGGCGGGCGAGGAGCAAGTGCTCACGGGTCTGGGGCCTGTGCTTGTGTCAGTCAAGCTCACGTATTCTGGTTGATTCAAGGTATACGCACATCTGACCGTCGGAGGCAGCGACGACGATGATGGCACCGTCCATATTGGCGGCACCTGTGATCATGTTCTTGATGTAATCGGCGTGACCGGGGCAGTCGACGTGGGCATAGTGGCGGTTGTCGGTCTGGTACTCGATGTGGGCGGTGGAGATGGTGATACCACGCTTGCGCTCCTCAGGCGCCTTGTCGATGGCACCGTACTCGAGGAACTTGGCGTAGCCCTTCTCGGCCTGGCGCTTGGTGATGGCGGCTGTGAGGGTTGTCTGCAGGCCATCAGCGTGTGTCCGTGGCGGATGTACTCGGGGGCAAAGGAGGCGCTTTTACCTTTCCGTGATCGACGTGGCCAATGGTACCTGCATTGTGTTAGAGTGGGACGGACAGAGCAGAGGAGATGCAGTGCATACCAATGTTGACGTGGGGCTTGTCACGGGTGAAGGCAGCGTAGTTCCTGACGCCGTTCATCCACCTGCCAGTGCCCTGCGCTCCGAGAGCATTCTGGACGGGGTTGACGCCGCGCTGGTACTGGAAGGCACTGCGCGCAGTGCGCTGGAAGAGTCGCGAGAAGCTCGACATTGTGTTATTAAAAAGCGCTGACGCCGGTAATAAGACAAGAAGAATGAATGAGAGGCGATTGGCAGAGAGGGAGCGTCGAGTGTCGAATGTCGATGGACTTTTAGTCGCCTTGCCGCTTTGAGCCTAGTCCGTCAAGCTCGCCGCGCGAGCTCCATCGCGACGACGTTTGCTGTGGAGAGGAGATCGAATTGACTGAATCTGCTGATCGAGTGCATTACCCGTCGCTCCTTTGCATTGGCTGCTCATCTGATCTACCGCCGGACGACTCGCCTACCTCCGGCCCTCACCCACTCGACACGTTTGCGGATACCCGAGGTTCCTGTCGGCGATCGAGCGCTCGAAAAGTTGCATCATCCTCCCGCGGCCCCTTCCAAATCACACACACACACACATGTCTCTCTGCACATTAGCACGAAAGACCCCCACGCCGCTGAGCTGGGCCTCACGGACACGGACAGTAACCGTCATGCCTTTGCGCGCAAGGATTACAAATCCTGCTTGGAGGACCGGCACGAGGATGGTATGGCCCTCATCTCGTACTTCGTCGCCTCGATCGATGCCTAACACCATGCAGTACTCAACACCGACCGAGGACCTGATCAACCCCCAGAAGGATGACGACCCCGACGATGTCATCTTCACCAACAACTACGGCGTGCGCAGCATCGAGCTCAACCGACCGAAGAAGCTCAACTCCCTGAACGGCTCCATGGCGCGCAAGATCATCCCTAGGCTGCAGGAGTGGGCCAAGTCGGAACTGGCCGGTGTAGTCATCATCAAGGGCTCAGGCCGTGCCTTCTGTGCAGGAGGAGACGTCGCAGCGCTCGCACAGTGGAACAAGACAGGCGCTGAAGGACAGCAAAAGAGCTCGGACTACTTTGGACTGGAATACAAGCTGGACCACCTGATCGCGACGTACACAAAGCCCTACATCGCCTTCATGGACGGTATCACCATGGGTGGGGGTGTCGGCCTGTCCGTCCACGCACCCTTCAGGATTGCAACCGAGAACACCCTCTTCGCCATGCCTGAGACGACAATTGGCTTCTTCCCGGACGTTGGCGCATCCTTCTTCCTGCCGCGCATGGAAGGTGCTCTTGGAACATACCTTGCCCTCACCTCTGAGCAGTTGAGAGGCGTCGATGCCTTCTACCACGGCGTCGCAACCCACTACGTCCACTCCTCCACCCTGCAGCAACTGGAGTCGCGTCTTGCCGAGCTTCAATTCCCCGACTACATGGAATTGAACGACCGCTTCAAGATCATCAACGCCACCATCGAAGAGTACAGCACCGGTCTTCCCGCTGACAAGCCCGCCATCTCTGGTGAGCTCCGCAGAGTTGTTGACCGCGTCTTCCACGTCGACCAGCCGAACATCAAGGCCATTCTCACTTCTCTCCAGGAAGTCGCCAACGATGAGAAAGCATCCAAGCCCCTCAGCACATGGGCCAAGAAGACCATCGAAACTATCGAGACCCGCTCCCCCACCTCGGTCGCTGTTACTCTCGAGCAGATGCGAACCGGTCGCCAGTGGTCCATCGCCCAGACCTTCCAGAAGGAGTACGATATCGCCTCGTCGTTCATGGCGCACCCCGACTTCGTTGAGGGTGTGACCGCAAAGCTGATTGAGAGAAAGAAAGAGCGCCCGAACTGGCAACCAAACACTCTCGGCGATGTCAACATGAAGGACGTTCACGCCTTCTTCGTCGGCAAGAAGAATGGCGAGCAGCTGCCCCTGATCACAGGTGCGGATTACAACGAGTACCCGCATGCGTGGATTGGGTTGCCAAGGGAGGAGGAGATTTTGAGCGAAATGAGCGGCAAGAAGGCTGATGACGCTCTTGCGAGTCTGCTCGAGAAGTACGAGGGCAAGCAGGGTGTACGAGAGAAGGTCGCCGAGGTTTTGGCGCGACACTCGTAGTTTTTGGAGTCGAAGTTGTTTGATGTGTAAGAATAGATCGAACATGTGTACAGATGTGTACACATTTTCGCTACGCAGACGTTATCATCTCGAGTTGCATCTACATGAGGTGCGGCAAGCGCTAGCGTCCGTCGACATGAGCCTCCTCACAACGTCGCTGTCCTCTTCAACTCGACTCGGTCCAACGCCTGAAATGGATGACGAGCAAGTCTTCTGCCTGTATCTTGAATCGCACCGAAGTCAGCCAATCTGCAACCAACCTACTCGCCGCATGCTTGCTTCTTCCCCTGCCCCTCCCCTTCTACCTTTCCTCTCAAGCCTCATCAATGCCCCCTGTCTGCTGACCCTTTCTCCCCTTTCCCTTCTGTCTGCCCCTCTTCATCGCAAACTGGAGAGGTGGCTGCAGCTTCGCAATCTGCACACTCAGATCGCGCAAATAAGCCTGTCGCTCCGCGAGCTGCTTTCTGGTGGCCATGCTCATCTGGTGTTTCTCGCTACAAGTCATAGAGACGCTGGGTTAGGGCTAGGTTGGCATGTCGCAGCGTTACCAGTTCTTTGGCGGTAGTCTGCAGTTGGGTTTGCAGTCTCTTGCGGGAGAGTGGGCTGATCTGCTCCTCTTCGTGTGCGGGGATGTAAGAGGAAGAGGCGGAGTGGTTCTCTGTCACGGATATGCCATCTACGTAGGCCGATAGTCGATCGACTTCGTTGACTTGGATCGCACTCGCTGGACTATTTATTGCTGCCCTTGTATCTTTGGTGGAAGTTTCTCGCGACGAATCACGGGGTTCAGGATCAGCTACACGTACGTCAGTAAAGTTCACGTGAGGTTTTTACGAAGCTTACTTCTGGCGCTGGCGCTGGCGCTGGCCTTGGGAAACGTGAAGGACGTTGCGAGTGGGTTCATGGCTGAGGGAAATGAGCAACCTGACTTATTGAGTACTGGAGAACGCTGCGCAACGACGATGGAGAGTGAACTCGTGGTGACCAGGGAAGGAGATAGAAGAGTCTGGACGCAGCGAAGTCGAGCTGAGAATGAGTTCCTCAACCAACTACGTCCCTTCATCGGCTTTCGAATGGTCAAGTGAAGTAACGCGCTGCTCACCTCGCGAGTCACGGGCAGCAGTACCCCTCTGGATCTTTCACTACCACACAGAGCATCTTGCAGAAACATCTGCGGCCCACCTATCCAATCAACTACTTTGCAACCTTTTTGCCTCTTACAAAGACTGTGGGTGATCCCAAGCTTCCATTCCATTCCAGTCTCCCAAAACGAAAAAGTTGGCACTTTATCTACAGTCTTAGTCTTGCATATGAGGCGGCCCTCAATTGTTTGGATTGCCAGAATGGTCCGACGCGCAAAGATTCGACCACAGATCCTAAATCAAGCCCTTTTGTACCGAAAGCCCTCTCTCATCAGGGCATGGCATCATTGATACTTCTGCTCAAGTTCGACAGCAACCTCAAATTTGGGCTTGGAGGCTAGGAACTCGCCCTGCAGATAAAAGAAGAGTTCCTGACTCTTACTTGACACTTGACGACGCATCTATGGAAGTACTCGCCGATGAGCTCAGCAGCCTCTACTCGAAATCACTAGATAAAAGTCAGATTACTGCCATGAGCTTTATGGTCAAGCTTTTTTGTAAAAGCTACCTAGTCGTTCTGAGAGCCTGTCTTGGCCGCGACAAATGCAAGCTCGCGCGAATGGAGGTGGGGAATGCGAGGACACTCAAGACCTTGCGAGTACACGCGCTCAGTTGCTTAGAGAACTGACTGCGCAGAAAAAGATGGTGCTAGATTCTGAGCAGCAACTGCAATATGAGGAAGATTTTCAAACCCATGGTCTGTTCGAAGACCTCGAAAAGTCGCTCGATCCCGCGAGAAGGATCATGGAAATGCTGGACTCATCGGATGGACAGACGAGAAATTTTGCCCCGTTGAATCAGGGTAAGGCTTTGGTCGAAAAGCTACAAATGAAGTTTCCGTTTCTAAGCACACTCTGAATCCTGCCGCAGTCAAGATCGTGGGCAACACAGTCCACAACGCTGCAGTGGACAAAGATAGCCAGCAGCCTCCGACTGAATCTAAAAACATGTCACATCCAGTAAGTATCACACCATTTGTCCGTCTAGCTTGCATCTGAATGCTTACTAGACCAGAAGCAAACTCATGCTGAAGACTTCCCACCTCTCCCGTCATTTTCATCGTCTGCAAAAAGTGGAGACACAATCACCAGGTTGGTGCGTAGGCTCTGTCTCACTTAGCTATAAGTGATTAAATGCACTAGACGCAGAAGACGTGAGCGCTGTAGGATTTAGAAGAACCCTGCAGTAGACTTCAAGATGACATTTTGCGTGCACAAATAGCGAATTGGAACTATCGTGCTGTCACGGGATGGTTGTGGGTTCCTAATTACCCTCTATTAGGCTACTTGCTGGTCAGTACCTACTTACAGCTTTGGACGCTCACGAGTCTCGCGTGGTCTCTGTTCCTATTAGCTTGGAAATCAAGTGAACATTGTCGTCATTTCTTTTACATGGTCTTTCTCCCAGTCAAGCCTTGTCTGCTTGATATCCATACTGTCGCTCAAGACTACCTTCGGGCGTTATGTAGAAGCCGCGCCCTAATACTTGTGAAAGGATTAAACGTGCTTGAGCAGCAAATGTGTTTGATCTGCGCGACGGGGATATGGCCGCAGCTACTCCATATCATCGGTCTCACCGCGTGTGTAGGATCGAATTCGAATAGTTGCTCCTGCCATCATTGTCTTCACCTTCACCGCGCACGTGCGCTTGCGCTCGCCTCCGTCTCACTTGCACTTTCCACTTTCGCTGACGACACAAACAACACCTACGAACCGCCACTTGCGTTCATAAACTTTTTTTCAGCAACCACTTATAGAGTAAGAATCGTGCCCTTCAAGCGTATTTCAGTCACTGATGTGCTGCAGATGAGTGTCGATCTCGATGTCCTTTTCGCCTGCGAGCTAGACACTGCCGCAGAACTAGAGCCATCCCTCACTCCCAAATTCTGTCCAGTAGCAAGCGTCTCGACAGCCGATACAACACTGTACGATGATGAGACTGGTGGAGCGAGCCTCATAAATGATGAGCTCATCGGTGGCCCGGTGGCCGATACAGGCCTACCGTTCGGTATGCATGTCGACACGTATGCCGAAGATACCATCAAATCCCTCCTACGAGAGCGTGACAGTTGGAAAGCTGGAGCAGAAAAACATTCCAAAGCTTACGAAGACCTTGAGCGACGCGTCTACCGAAACGCCATAGTCGGTGCCGATCTTCCGACAGACATCATAGGTCGCCTCAATCTGCTGGAGAGCGCGACGGATCATTATCGAGTCAAGAACAGAACCCTGCGCGAGAGCCTTAGTGTCGCGGAAAACAAGATAGTCGCGCTTCAGAACGAGATTGCCGGGCAGAAGAACAGGTTGAAGGGTGCAGGAAAGAAGGTTCGCAACGCAAAGGATGCTGCAGGTAAACAAGAGGAGAAAGCGAAGGCCGCCACCCACCATCAACAGCTGCGCACCACTTCTGAGCGAAGGATGAAGCAGGAGCGCAACGAAGCTGTTGCCGAAGCGCAGTCACTCAAGAAGTTATGCAAAGACCTGCAAGCAGACCTTGAGGTGGAGCGATCCGGTCGCCCACACTTGCGGAAAGGAAATACTACTTCAGACACAACTACTGCTGTCATTCCTATTGAGCTTTCGATCTATCGCGGAGACTTCCTGAAGCTGTCAAATGATCTCGACGCCAATCAATTCACCATCACTGAGCAGATGCAGCGCTGGTACGAGGACTGCGTGAATCCGCAGGTCGTTGGCGCCAATTATGCGAGTAACCAGGAAGAAGGAGTGGTGGCTGTGAAACTGAACAAGCTGTATGCGGACCTGGTCGAACTAGTCGATGGACACCAGGAGGCAGGGGCGGAACACGATGGTCCCCGGTCAAAACATACACTCGAGCCGATCTGTCGTAAGGCTGAGGAGCGACACAACTCCGAGAACTGAAGCGCTGGACTCCACCGCTGGCGGGTTTCGAATCGTCATGAGAGTGGCGATGCAACTGGTAGGAGGTTTGATACCTTGCGACGCCCACGTCAAACTCGACTCAACGCCTTCTCAGCGTCAAACACCCCCACTGCAGCGAATAAACTCATGGAGGGCATGCTTGTTTGAACTTTGCTGACATCAAAAGGAGTTGACAGCTAGACTGGTCAGCGCAGCCACATGCGTACACGACGTTCAGCTGTACTTATTTACACCAACACCACACGTCTTGCGTGGCAGCTGCTGACGGGCATATCCCCTCCACAGGCTAAGATAGTGGAAATTGCACTCTTCTCCACGTCATGTATCCTGCAACTTCAAGGTTTGCAAATTCCATATCATCTCATTCGCTTAGCGCTCATCAACATCCCACCCAATCAGCATCTCGAGCCCACTTCCCACCAAGTCCAAGCTACGAGGCGGCAACCAGCTCATCCCGTTGCTAATCGCCCGTTGCTAGTCGCACGTTGTTGTGGGTGCCGGAGCTTGTCGATTGGTCGGTGTACTACTCGACGAACCAGGCGCGACGATGCTGCGTACCTGCAGTTCGGACTTCGGATACCTAAGCCCTGTTTCAGAGCAAGCTGACCTAGCCCCCAGCTGTCCCTCCATCAGCAGAATACCGCCAAACAGATGGTAGACAGACTATGTATAAGACGGGTGGATGTGACGGCTCGGGCTGTTGCTTTTATCTTGGTATTCACTCACTCTTTGAGTCATTCTTTTCCCTGTGAACTTGCGGTTTCACATCGTCGCCGTGCGATCCTTACACTGCCTTGAAGTGCAATACACCAAACATTTGGAACCCCACTCTATCTTGCGTGCAAAGCAATTATCAGTATGCATCCACATATCTTACTACTTTCTTCCGCAGTCGCCGCCACTGCAACACGCCATGGACACCACCATTTCCACCAGCCTCGCGGCATTCACCTCACTCGAGGCGTTGACGACGTTATTGACTCGATCAAAAACAAGACCGACGAGGTTGCAGATAAGATCTCTGACGCCGTCGACTCTGTTCTTGCCCGCGTAGAATCCTGGGTTATCCCTGCGACCTGCCCATGGAAGATCCACTGGCCGTTGCCGGACACCCCCATGCCGACGGTTGACAATGTCGATATCCCGCAGCTTTCACTCTTTCCTCGCCCCGACTCTACTTCAAACACGCTGACCATATACAACTTCTGCGACTACGACCTCTTCTTCGAACCACACGTCGGCAACACACTGGCAGAGATCGGCCATATTCCGGCGGGTGGCAAGCTCGATCGACCTTTTGAGTCGGCACCCGAAGGCTCAGGTATCAATCTCAAGGTGTCGAAGACTGAGGGCGACTACTCCAAGCCCGTGCAGATTGAATACGCTGTCTCCGCGGGCACGGTATGGTACGATATCAGTCTCATAGACTGTCTGGGACGTACTGATGGCATGCGCAATGGTGATACGACGGCTTGTGCAGGTCATGAAGCTGGCTTACAGATGGGACCTGCAAAGGATGCGTTGAGTTTCCAGTGTGGAGCGGGTGCTTGGTGTGACGATCAAGCGTATTTGTATGAGGTATATGCAGACATTACAGAGACTGAAATGAGGGAAAAGAAGCTGACTGCCTACGACAGGAGAACCTCTGTAAGAAGAGCAACCCCAACTCGGCGTGTAGTGCGGACAAGGGCATGGCTGTTGAGTTCTGCGCGAGTAACAGGAAGCTATGAGGTGATCTTAACGATATCGACGAGAATGAGGCGTTTGGGAATTCGACCTGGATAAGCACATTATTGGGTGGCGCACTTGTTAGGTCCGGCATGGCCTTTGGTATTCGGTCTCGTAGTACACGACATGTACAAGACATTTTTTGATTGCACATCTTCTCCCACCCGCACAGGTCTTCCCATGCTTACTGCCTTTCCGATCTGTTTTACTGCGTACATTGGGATCAAGAGATTGATGTTCAGTGGGATCCGACCACGCTCTTGATCTTTCTCCTCCTTACGCGCACATCAAACAGGCGGTCCAGCGAAGATGGTTTTTCGTACAGGTAGTCGTTGTATGCCAGAATGACAGTGCTGCACGCGTTAGATAGAAATATGATCAAGTAAGTTCGCTACAATACTTGACCGTCCCTCGAGAATTCTGCCCGAACGGGCCGAAAACTCGATTCAAGTTGCTAACATCGATCCGGCAAGGTTGTGCGTGTTCGCCCAATCAACCCCGGTCGGACCTCAAGCCTTCCCCGCTTCCCCACAATCTGCGATCGACGTTATGCTAAGAAGTCCTTGATAACGTCATTTCGGTCGCTTCTTGTCCGGTGACCATGTACACACTTCGCGCGGCAGTTTAAGAAGGTAAATATCTTACCGCACGAGCCTCCAGTGCATATGAGCTATATATGGGGGAGCTTCTAGTAGATACGGACCCCTAGACTTTGCTTGATCCAATTCCAAGATGAAGTTCCTTTCACTGCTCTCTACCGCGGTGCTCGTTGCATCTTCTACGGCGATACCATATGATGAGTACATCTTAGCGCCTAGGTCACGAACTCTCTACCCCGTCTCCGTGCACAGTACCAATGGATCGGTCAGCAGTCCTGAGAGCCTGACGAATTCCAACGGCAGTTCCGTCTTCGATGGCGATGCAGCCACAGCATACGACTTCGGTATCAACATTGCAGGCGTTGTGTCGTTGAATATTGGGTCGGTGTCCGACTCGTCGCAGTACATCGGCGTTACGTTCTCAGAAAGCTCATTATGGGTCTCGAATGCCTCCTCTGACGCGACCGCCGATGCTGGCAAAGACGAGACACTCTGGTTCCATGTCACAAAACCAGGGCGGTACACCGCGCCTCGAGAAAAGGAGAGGGGTGGCTTCCGATATCTGACTTTGGTGCACAACTCGACTGGCACGGTTGAGGTTACGAGCGCTGAAGTACATTACACTGCCATGCCGCATTGGGAAGATGATGCCATCGCCAACTACACTGGGTACTTCCACTGTGACGGCATGTCGACAATTTTCTAGCTAGTATGAAGTATGGCCACTAACATATGAGTAGATGAGTTGCTGAACCGCATCTGGTATGCTGGCGCGTACACAAACCAGATCTGCACCATTGATCCCACCCACGGCGATGCACTGATCCATATCCGCCAAATCAACTCTTCGATTTCAGACGCAACAAATGTGACATGGTACTACAACACTACAATCACAAATGGTACGTCTTCTCTAGTAGATGGTGCCAAACGTGACAGACTTGTATGGGCCGGTGGTGAGTACACCCTCTTTTACAGATGGCTCAGTTAGAGACTGACTGTTATTTAGACATGGCTATCGCTGTCCCTGGTGTGGTTGTGTCTACAAACGACGTGATCTCGATCGAGAACTCGCTAAAATCGCTGTTTGATATTCAAGCTGAGAACGGTCGCTTACCCTATGCCGGTCGGCCATTCCCAAATTCAGTGTCGTTCACGTACCATCTTTACACCTTGATTGGTGTCGCCGATCATTACCTATACACAGGAAACATTGCCTACCTCCAGTCGCTTTGGGATCAGTGGAAGCTTGCCCTCTCTTGGTCACTGAGCTACATCGACTCCTCCGGACTTATGAATGTGACATCACCGGCTGACTGGCTGCGTTTTGGCATGGGTGGTCACAACATCGAGGCCAATGCCATCCTCTACTACACCATCAATCACGGTATTGAGCTCGCCACTGCCCTCAATGACACCTCCTCCACTTCAAACTGGACTACCATCGCCGAGCGTATCAAGTCTTCTGCCAACGAGCTTCTCTGGAACGACGAGGCTGGCATGTACATTGATAACGAAACCACTGCTCTCATGCCCCAAGACGGCAACTCCTGGGCCGTCGTCGCAAACCTGACCGTCAACTCCACACAAGTGGAACGTATTTCCGCAGCTCTTGCAGAAAGATGGACGTCCTACGGCGCACCTGCGCCTGAGGCTGACGATGCCATCTCCCCCTTCATCTCCGGGTTTGAGTTACAGACACATTTCCTGGCAGAAAACGCGACCGCTGGTCTCGAGCTCATGAGGCTGCAGTGGGGCTTCATGCTGGATGATCCGCGCATGACGAACTCGACTTTCATCGAGGGGTACTCGACGACTGGCGAACTACACTATGCGCCCTACCTCAACGATGCACGAATCTCGCACGCTCACGGCTGGGCAACCGGTCCCACTTCCTCACTGACGACTTACATCGCCGGTATCCAGCTGCTGAGCGCGGGAGGCAAGACATGGCGTATTGCGCCTTCGCTCGGTGACCTCAAGATCGCAGATGCGGGATTCAGTACAGATGTAGGGCTCTTCTCTGCGAAGACACAAGTCGATGACAACGGCGCATGGACAATAGAGTTCGAAGCACCGCAGCGTACGAGTGGTGAGGTGAAGTTTCCGGAGCTCGGCTGTGTGGGTAAGGTCGTGCTGGAAGAGCAGAGTGGGAACTATCAGGATATCCTGGTCGAGGTGCAAGCTGCTGATGCTGGACCGGTTACGATTGATGGATTGCCGGGTGGCAAGTGGATGGCAAGGTACGAGTGCTCATCGTCATAAGGGTTGATGTAAATTACTTGTTGTAGAAATATTTCATTACTTAAAATTCTTGTGCAGTAGTCTGAAGCAATCCCTTAAAGCATAATGAATTTCTGTACAGATGCTCCTTTATGGTGCATTGATCTGAAATATGTCCCATCCATAAGCCCATCGATGTAAATGGGGCCGAGGAACAGGAATACTTCCCCCTTTGGAGGAAGCACATATGGCGAAGACCCTCCAAAAAGTGCTACAATCACATCTCCTTCAAGCATACACGACGGGCCGATACCACACGCCTCGCAATCTACTTGACACGGTTTTTTTCCTGCGCATCCAATTTGAGTAGAAGAGTGTACCGTTGTCTTGATCCAACGCACGTTTTGCCATCAGCATCTATGACGTACGCCTGGTTCAAAGGCGCACCAGGACATTGGGGACAACATATTCTCACGATGTGATGGACGTAGTCGAGGACGTCAGCTGTGTATTGTTGCCTTCTCTCAGTGGTGGCGCTTTCGAAGGGCTCCCCAGGTGCAAGGTATCCATTCGTTAAGGTTCAGGCTGTCAATAGCAAGATTTCCCCATGATCGTAACAGCTCGATCGAATTGGCTGGCTACTCTTCCAGAATGCAGAGAACGTGTCGTAAAAACTGGGGCTATCGCTGCCTTCTGCCCTGGTATTTCGAGTTGTCGGCCATGTTGTAGACGAGACCCAGGAAGCACGGCTGTATATTGATCCATGCACCGGAAGCGAATGCTTCGAGGCACTGCACGGGTCGAACGTGCTATCATAACTGATCAACGCTCTTAAACATCTAGCTCTAAACACTCGCCTAATCTTTATAGGACTCGCTTTGTTTCGTCCTCTGTAGTCCCAACGCGGCATCCAAGACGAATACACACCGTCCGGGTAGTAATCTTTAGGGTTTATAGTGTGATATAGTAATTCAAGATCTTGTATCGTTTGCGAGATCTCAACGGCGGTATCGTGGTACACCTGTGCGGCCGATTTGGAGTAATCAACCTGAATCATCGTAGGATCATACCCGGCACCATCATCTATTAAGCCTAGTAGACCGTAGAATTTATCTTATGAACCATTAGCAACATGATCCCTGAAAACATCCAAGACGAGCAGCAGATCACGCTCCTCCAATAGAATAGTAGACAGTTCGTTGTTGCAAATAACCTTCGAACTAATTAAAAGTCCTTGAAAAAAATCAGGATTCGTGCTCATTGCAGCAAGTAGGGACAGTGCGACCTTCATGATGAGGTAATAGGACATTCGTATATGGCCATATATTGCGTGGAGTGACGACCTGATTTACGAGCTAGAACAATTTCCTGAACACACCATATACGCTCGAAGAAAGCTGCATCGAAGAAATTCTGGATGACATCTGGGGATATTCCAAGGGGAGGTAGATCCGGTAACTTATCCACAAGACGGAATAGGAGTTTAGTGTCGTCTTCATCGATACCAACAAGTGTCTCAAAATCGACAAAGAAGTCGGAGATAGTTTTTAGTGCGGCCTCGGTCAAAGCAGCTTCTTCGTGGCTTGATTCGCCAAGATGGATGACCGTATTGGTAGCTCGAGAATACACTCGGCCCATTAGGGGTACATGGACGTTCTTTTCTTCAACATCGATCTGATTAAAACACAATGCGTCTGCTCAGATGATCTCTGGATGTGTAGAATTGCGCATCCTGTTCAAGGCGTTCCGGAGATTCTTGGTAACGCAAACAACGAGCCCATTACAGGTCACCGCCGCCACGTCGTTTGGGTCGCCCCATACGTAGGAGAGTGCTTGATACCCGGGTGCTCCAGAGACTTCGTGTTGGTGCAGCTCGCATTCTATGGGGGCGTCGTAATTGTTCGATGGTTGAATCTTGAGTAACCGGATGCTGTGAGTGGGTAATCGCACAGGATACAGCGTGCTTGATGCCATCCGTAGGCCGTACGTGAATGATTGGCCGTCAGCTGTGACCACGCCAGGGCTACGCGTGCCACTCGGATCCTTGTAATCCATTCCGGAAGCATGCATAGGCTGTTTGATGGTATAATGATGGTTCCGAGCGTGTTACTGCCTGGAGTCAGGAATAGGCCGGGCTGCGGATCACATGCAAGATTCCTACCCTGGGATAGATGGTGGGTTTGACGTGCAGAAGGAGTTCATTGGCCAATTTATCTACGAAGGAGTATCTTGTGTTGCAACGCACGCCATACCTAATTGGACTCATTTGGTGTAAGACCAAATACCAACTCATCTATGGTCCGTATCCAGGTCATGTAAAGAAGAGCAAAAGTCAAGCTTGCCAGCATGAGTGCCGTGAAGATAAGTTCAAAGTAATCAACTTCACCCAAGTTTGATCGTAGCAGTCTCAGATCCCAGAAGGTCCCACGCTACCTTTTCAACTATACCAAGGCCTTTCCTATGCAAGACATCGCCCACCGAGATGATCCACATAACATTGTAATAGCTTGAAATGCAGCGAGGCTGTGTAGAGACGCTTTCACACATATGTGCGTACAGATCAGATTCCTCTTTCAGCCGATCAGAGTGGTGAATCTCCGCCGCCGAAATGGCAATAACATCACACAAGGTATTTCTCGCCACTTTGTGCCTTATCCCACTGGTCACGATGAGCGCCCCGATGACTTGGTCAGCGTGCAACAACTGTACGAACCGATGACGGACATGTTCCCTGTAGTTTGTCCTCTCCTTCATCATTGTCGCTCCAAAGTAGAGGGTGGCTTTGGGTGCAACACAGTGCAGGACGGCGGTGTCGACAGCATCGACGGGAGTTTCGAATTCGCCAACTACAGGTAATGGATACGTATACTTGTCTTCTTCAGACGAAGTGTGCGTGAAGTAGTCAGCCTCTTGATGAGAATGTCGCTTCCATCCCTTTGGCGTTGCCGCTTCAGAAGAGGCACGAAGGGCTTGGTACTCGTAGAAGCCGTTCATCCATGTGTTGATTTGTCCGTGTACCTCAAATTTTGCGATCGGCGACAATGTAGCCATGGGATTCCAATGCCGATACTGGTTTGTTCTGTAAACTCCCGGATAGAACGGAAACCACTCTGTGAGGCAACCAATCTCGCCTTTCCAGCCGTACCAGGACCAACTTGGCTGATCGTCGCGGCGTGTCAGAGCGGCACTGGGCTGCCAGAGTAGTGCTATGTCGAAGAAGAACCGTGGACATCCGTGGATTACGCCACCTGGGAACGTAGGTCGAATAACTTCAGTTGCTCCTGCAAATGCTCGTACTATGTCTCCGTCGAACGTCAGGTTGCGTGCCGAATAGTCTTCCACTAGCTGACCCCATAGCCGCAGTGACGGCATTGACGACACGGTAGACATCATGCCCATGGGGTAGCCGATGTGTTTGCGTTCTGCAGGCCACACGACGTTCTGATCTATAGAGGGCGAATCGTTCGATTTCTCGAGCCACAGACATCGTCCGCATACCCAGGATACAGTACCTTCGAATATCAAAAGTCGACGCGAGAACACCGCTTCCTGGAAAGTCCAACCACGAGATGCCCACACTGAGTCGAACGGGAAGTGTCCATCGTTTGGGTCAGAAGCTAAGCGTAACCGAGCTGGACCTCCTACTCCAGGCAGCCCGTGGCTTGCGTCCATACCTCCAGCGGCCACAAGGGTGAAGTCGGCGCTCGCGTATATGCAAGCCATAGCTCCAAGCACTTTGGCCATCTCTGCCGGGCCCGCATCTTGGACGACGCATAAGTAGTCGACCCACACGTATCTTTCACCCAACGCAAGTACGAGTTGCATAGTATCGCGGATCGTGTCTGGGACGGCAAGGTTGCGCAAAGATCCAGGCTTCTTCAGGTCGTTGAAATTTGACTGCAGCAACCGCACCGTCTTGACTTTGCCCCAGACGTACGACAAGGCGATGTAGGTTACTGATATACCCGACTCAACCAGGCAGCCATCTACGACGTCAATCAGGATGAGGCTGCGCAGTTGTTTTGACAACGCCTCTTTGTAGTCATCGTTACAAGCAGATCCGTGACTCATGCGGCAGACGTGTCGCCAGTTGCGGATCCGATCCAGATCTATTGTGCCATCAGGTCCATATTGCCGCCCTGGATGCTCGGACTCTATCGAGCCAACGTCTGAGCTGGCGTCTGAGCTGTCGTCCACCGGCGGTGTGTCCTCACGTCGACCACAGTCCTCAGTAGAACCCGCTCCTGTTACAGCATTTGTAGTAGCGATCATTGGTGTCTGATGGCCTCAACCAGGCAAGGCTGACTTCACGCTTATCCAAGCTGAGTCGGCCGCGCCGTCAGGCCCAGGAGTTGCATTTCGCAAGGCGTAGTGCGCGCTCAGCAAGTGTAGCTAGGTGCAGCTTAGGTATGTGACGATGCCTGCAGGCGCTTCGAGTGTGAGATTTTGCTGGGCGTCTGATTTTGCTGGGCGGCGGCTGGCTATAGTTGGGGGGGGGGGGGGCTAAAGTTGTCAGAGCGGTGAGTCAAGAGCTGGCGGCCGCCACCCTCCAAGAATCGCTGCCTACGAAAACGGCCGCTCTGCCTACACAATCTTTTTGGTGTGGGCGGCGGTTTTGCATAGGCCGCTCTCCTGTATGAGCAGCGATTCTGTATGGGCGGCGCCTGCCAGCCTTCTGTTGTCCCGACGTAGAAGACTGAGACGCAGACATAACGTGTCTCACCACCTTCCCAGCCACACCACCATCCCGTCCACCCCACCAAAACCCGCTACATTTGGCGTGCAATTACTCCACAACCACGCGGTCAAATTTAGTAAGGATTGCAACCAAGACGGATTAGATAGCTCTACATTAAGTCTTGTTGTGGCCTTGCACGTGGCATCTGCTACACGTTGGTGGTGCAGCGTCAACCTGGGACGCCTCTTCAACCATATTAGTAGCCTGTGATATAAATAATTAAGCTTCCTCAACCTGTAGAGCTCCCCTACGTGCTATATACTGTCTACACCTTATACGTTTATATTATTAATATTAATTTAAGGCACGTAGCTTAGCATTTTCTTAAGTTAGGATTGTTGCTAACTAGACTAACCTAACGCGTTAATACACTTAATTGTTGTTACCTACTTACAATTGCCTGGCTAAATAACAATAGCATAACTAGATATGCTAGAGCTAGTAGCAACCTTAGACGTTAACGCGACACCTATTATAAACCTAGTCTTATTAAAGTTGTAGATGTCCTTGTTAGGTATCCTATACATAACGTGTGTCTCCTCTACTAGCTTGAACTATACGCTAATCCTAATAGGATCCTTACAGCGTGCTTGCTGTGAATAGAATTTCCTATTCTACTTAGTCTTGAGTATAGGCTGGGTGTTGACAAATTGTGACACCCAGTTCTTGCTAACAGGTGGTGGAGGTGGATTTTGGCTGCGGCTAGTAAGTAGAGTGTCCGCTATACGTCGCACGTCAATAATCTATATGGGGGGGGGGGGGGGGTCAAGGTCTAGGATCTAGTCTACAAGAGACTGCTCTTTTTTTTGTCTGTAGCTTTTGCTGGTGGAGGTGGGCAACAGCTTTTGGCCGTGAGCCGGGGAGGCGGTCGCGGAACATTGTAGAGGTTTAAAGCCCTGCGTTGAGGCGTCCATCTTGATAGACCTGTGCAGCAAGTAGAAACCTGTCTTCTTTTTGAGGCAATTGAGGCTGTAGTTGTTGAGTCATTGGGGTCGACGTGGGCGCGACGCATAGGATTTTGGTGGGGCGGACAGGATGGTGGAGTTACCACAAGAGACCTGTCAGCGACTGGTCGCGCAGCCAAGAAGCCAATGAGTGCCTCGCGGACGAAGGGTACATAGTTGGGCGACAGGTTGTTGATCCTTTCGCAGGTGTCGTGCGAAAGCATTGAAAGGGTGCTCGTGATGACTTCATACTCACAGACTTGCCAGGCTTGGAGAACCTCGGTATCACCTGCTGCGACGATCGTTCACTGCAACACCAAGCTGGTCCTCACAAGATTGATCCCTAGCTCGAAGCTTGCGCAACCCGCCCCACATTCATCCCCGCCCAGAGCTGCCACAGCCACTGTGGAGCCCCGTCAAACACACACAACACCAAACCTCAGGGAGTCCACACTTCTCACGCACCTCAATGCCTTGGCTGGTTGAGCAGCCATACACATTGGTGGTAAAGTTGTACAGCCTGAGGCACAAGATCGTCCGTGTCCGGCGCAGGGCTTCAGCAATTGACTGCCTCGGAGCAAAGGGAGGCTCGTCTCGAAAGACCGACACTGCGCCTTCACGATGCCATCAAGTCGCGCAATTGCATATAACCCCTCGTCAAGCTGTGTGTGCACGAAAACAAGTCGCCGGCTCGGTCCGGGTACTTTTCCGTGATGAACATGACCTCGCGAGAGCATCGCCTGATTACCCGAAACGGTAACGTTACAGGTGTGACTCCTCACGGCTCGGTAATATGCTTGTGACTCTTTGGGCTTGTATAAGACAGCTGCTTCCCGCTTCCAGCTACTGCATCAAAAGACACAACCACAACTGCTCCGTTCTTCCAGTCCTCTGAACTTTTTCGCTAATAGTCAACCGAGTCGTATCCGAGCTTTGCTCTCCTCTCCATACGACCGAGCAATCACAATACACCACCACAATGCCTCCAATCAGCCAATTCCCGCCTGCGCGCATCTTCCTTAAGGCCCCAGCTTCGAGACCAGCGCCAATCTCCACAAGCTCAATAAGATCGCCTTTGACATCCAGCCCACCAACGCCAAGATTCACATCTCATTCAGCAACCACTTCAGCATCCGGATCACAATGCGCGGCGCAAAGCTCGAACGCGACAACGTTGAATGCGAGCTCACGAAGATGAGGTACGCACATGCAATGTTCCCTTTGTAAGGATTCAATACTAAAGACACGCAGCCATCACGCGTTATGCCCTTGTGTGCACAGTATCAGTAATCTCTTTCTTTTCAAAGCGATCCAGAAGCCGGTTCCAATTTTTGATTTCAGCGCCTATATATTCTCGACACCAACCCTTTGGGTGTTTCCGGGTCATGTGTTATGGTGCAGTACGTCGATGATGTATGGCGATGCGGTTCCGCAACATTGACACGCGGCCAATCAACCATCAGTATGCAGAAGTGTATACAGCTCTGATGGCTCATTGATTCGCACCAGACGCACTATAGCTGCGAGCTGAAAAGGCCTTTTGTTTTTTGCCAATGCGTGGCAACTAGATACCCAACATAACTCTGTTATGAACTATGATATACTACTTGAGACTTAAGCATTTCCATCAATGACTAAGTGTGATGCCATCAATCTTCCTCAACTCGGCTCGTCATACTTGTTCACTCACGTGCAACCCTAGAACAGACCGCTGTGCAGGTCCCTACGCTTATGCGGGTCTGCTGGTGCAGCTCCACCACCCGTCAACAAATTCGTCGCGTTACGGACAATCGACGTCGTGGACAAGATGGTCTGCAGTGTGATGGAATGATTCTTCTTAGTCCAGCCCAGCTCTTCCGGCAGACGTTCGTTTTCTGTAGCTAATCAGTGCCCACCGTCACCGAGGACGATGCGATACCTACCGAAGAAGTACACCATCAGATCTTTCGGCACTGTGCCGACGTTCGTATCGCCAAACGCAATGATCGGTGCAGCTACCTCGCCCAGACTGAACTCCTCTGTCGATGCGCTGAAAGTGTAGTTGTCGTTCGATGCCCGGCTCACCAGCTGGCGGAAGATCTTGCTGTGCGCAAGCTGCTTCGCGGTAACCGTCTCGTCCGTCCACCACGCCTTCGACGTGTCGAATACCGTCTGGTTGAAGACGTGATTGTTGCCGAATGCCGCGTCAGTGCGAGACAGACTTGCGTCGTGCTCAAGCACATTGTGCACGTTCAGCTGCTCGAGCGTGAAGAACGTCGCGTTCGGCTCTGGGTTGGCGATGATGGCTTGCTCCCACATGATGCCGGCGAGAGTTGAGTCGAAGTTGAGACCATCGCCTAGTCCTTTGACAACATTCTCCTTGGTGAAATTGCGGCCGTCGCGAGGGAGGAAACCGTGGTTCGTGAGCGTGTTGAGCATGGGGCAAGGGCCGCGGACTGGGGGTTGTTAGGGGCGGCAGTGTGTGTGATAGCACCAGGGCTTACAGTCGTCGGGACCACCGGGGATCCATTCGTGGGGGTTGTATGTGCCGTATTGAGGCTTGCAAGAGACAATGGAGGCAGTTGCTGCAAGGCAAAAGATGTTCTGCTTCATGTTGACGTGCATTTGTGGGTTGAAAAGAAGGTAATGAACGAAGAGAAGTATGAGTGAAGGTGTGATGCTTATGCGTGGAGAAAGATATGCAGTAGACGGATTGTATGATTGGAATCGATGCGAGCTGAATAACTATAGCAGATAAGGAGTGTGCATGCCTTCTTAAACAGCTTGCGAACAAGTAACGTTCACACCAAGACCCTCCGCGTTCATCCGTACAATATACGCGTAACGCTTTCGCACTAGCCTCCATAAAAACTATACCTTACTCTCGGTACCAGGCAGTATACTTCGTCACCCAGCATCCTTGAAGCATACACGTGGAACACTCCTGCAGCCACGCCTTCCCTGAACATATGGCGTCGAACCGGAAGATCATCAAGCTCTAGCGCCTCAAAGCTTTTGTTTTACGCTCGAGAGCAGCGAATGGAGGCTTTCCTAATGACGGCTGACGTACAAGCCTGGGGCGCGGATGGGGTTGAAAGATTGCAGGTGCAACGTCAAAAGGAAACTTGTAGCACTCGTCGTATATGGTAGATAACCGAGTACGTATACGACGGCAGTGTTAGCCCGACTGAGTTAGTGCGTAGTGATGTAATCCTTGATCCGCACTCGCGATTCAACTCGCTCTCGCACTCGTGAACTCTTCACTCAAACGCCGAATGTGCGATTGGTTGTCGAGCACGCGGTAGTCTCATACAAAGCAAAGATGACGAGTCTTTCGTGGATCCTTGATGGGTCTTCGCAGTCGTGGACGACGCTGTGGATGCGAGGCCCAACACGGGTGCTTTGTTGTCCTTCCTTGTTCCTTACCTTATAACATACAATTCCGGCATCCCGGCTATAACGCGGAAAGGGACGAGTGATATATACTGCTCTGACAGTCTTTAGGAACTCTGATCGTCCTCAATATGGCATAATATTCTCATCTCCAGGAGCCAAGCAAGGTCACAGCAGATCTGATGAGTCCTCACTACACAATGTGTCGCCTTCATCCCCACTCAGGGCTGTCATGCCAGACGCCTCGTGACACCGCAAAGAAAGCGTCTGGAATTCGATTGGTCTGCGACATGCTCACTCTTTATCCAATGCATGGGCGAAGTACGGACTACAACAAGACCATACTCCTCATCCGACCATACTTCGCTACATGGTTTGGATCCTCTCTTTGACAAGTGATTGAACTTCTACTCCACTCGGATCCCAGGTGTAGGCATGTCGTACTCAATGGACGAAATACTAACAAGCGAACAGTACATTTGGTAGGTCGCGGTCACCAGCGTTAGCAGAGGGGACACTGCCAAAAAATCGTGCTTACAGCATATTTTGATGAGGGTTTGGACACAGCCCCTGAGTCCAGACACGTCCATGTTGCCCACACTCGAGAAGCCATCGATACAGATCAACTGAGCGCCATATGCGTTTGGAAGGGAAGTTACTCTTGGGAACCTAGCAAGCGATTCATGGCTGCTCTACAACAACCTACAAAATAGCGGTCAGCTCAGCAACCATGGCATATCTCCAGCATTACATGGCTTTGTATGGAAGCTCGGTTCGGTCAGGTCCGGTCCAACGACGCTTCCGCAACCGCACACAACTTTCTGAGCCCCAGAACAATGCTACCAACATTCAGAGACATATTTCTGCTATTGGACAACTTCGTCAAATCCAGAGAGGAACTCTTCTCGAACCATACGAGGGGGGCGTAAGATGAAGCGAGCGATGGCTCCTGGATGATCTGATTGGTCATCTGCAAACGCCCACTGATTTAGCGTGAACCAATTCCTGTGCGACATTGAAGGTTCACGACTACGCTAAGGCACTTCAGGTCTCCCCTCGCAGATGGTCAAATCCGCAATAGGAAAGTGGGAGGATGTTCGTTGTTCGGTGTTGCTCTTAAGGACAAGGCGTTGTTACCCCTCGTCGTTCACGCTATTCTCGACCACACATCCTCGTCTTGCCATTTTTACACTCGTTGCATCTGCTGCGTATCGTCTTTTTGCGAGCTTCATCTCTAGAAGCATCACAGTCACTACTGCTGTTCTATTGTACGCGCTTGACAGCCTCGATCATTTTTTCTGTAGCAATAAACCGTAATCCCACATAACGGAGACTCACGATCGCTACACAAAAACATCAGAAAAATCGCAAACTTTCAACTCTCAATGTCTACATCAACCTCAGTCCCCGCCGCCCCGCCCGCCCGCTCGTCTAATGCAGATGGCTGGAGTCCCCTCGCCATCATCGGCATTGTCGCAGCCATCATGGTACTCCTCCTGTGTGTACCTCTCATCGCAATATACCTCCGCCGATACGAAAAGAAACGATGCAAAGAAATGGTGAAGGACTCTGGAAGCAGAGGTAGCTCAAGAGGAAGCGATGGGCTCAGCCAACTACAGGAAAGCCACAGCCTGAGGAGTATTCTCGTGACGAAGGAGCTTCAGAGAGTGAGCTTGAAGCTCAGCAAGCCTGAACAAGCTCACATGCAGGGGAGAGGGTGGAGTAACGCCGAGGTACAGGGAGGCGGATGGCGCGTGTGACGTGCATCTACCCACCCTTACAAATTCCAATACGAAAGACATGACCTTCGACTTCCAGAGCCCATTGATTGGGTTGGGATGGGTAATACGATTAATGGTAGATTTGCGATAATTTCGACATATTGTATTACTATCCTAGACGTTCGCTCTCCTTATCTTCTAGCAATCAATCCTTCTTCACATTAAACACCTTTCTGACCACACTGACACAATACGGATCCAGAACCCTCCGCCCCCAAGCCATGCCATGAGCAAAAGCTCAACGCGCTGTTGTAGCAACATCGTTACCATCACCGCTTCCTCCTAAATAGCGCCAAACACCCTCAGCTTCTTCTCTGTCCCATAATGCTTGCTCCACCCTTCCCTCCTCTGTCAACTGCTCCACAACACACATCTCAGTATCCATATCCTCCTCAAAATCGTGCACCTCCCCTGGTAACACTCCAAAAAGCTCGTCAAGCTCCCGCTCTGTGTAGTTATACTCTACCTCCCTCAACCTACTAAGATGCACGTTTCGTCGCGCTCGTCTCGATATCATACGTAAATCAGAGTCCCACCTCCCAGGCTTAGCGTGTGGTATATGTTAAATACCACCAACCGCGTCCAAACTGCCAAGCTGCTCAATCTGCTCTCGCGTGGGCTCGCGACCGACTCGGTTTTTGCGTCTCGCTGCCAGCGATCGCTTCTCAGGAAGGTTTGGAGCTCGAGGCGGGAGCGGCGTAGCTTGCGCTCTGCGCGTGTCTGAACAGTGCGAGGGGTTCGGTGCGTCTGGGGGAAGTGTCCGGCTGTGGGTGTGGTGGGACGGGATGGTGAGCAAGGGAGGTTGCTGGTGGAGGTGTTTTGGCGCACTTGTGAGCGTGTTCGACCACTGATGGGGCCTTGATGATGTGTGTGTGTGCACGGAGTGAGCGTTCGAGAGCTATGCAGCATGTTCGTGAATACCTGCCGTGAGACATGTCCAGTTAGCCGGACAGAGGGAACGGAGTCTTGCCTAACTGTTGCTCAGCAATCGGTGATGTCGTGTGGGTATTCAGTTGATGCAAAAGTAGGCCAGGCGATTTCTGTCTGTTTATCAGCAGGTACAAGAGAGCCAAAGCATGTCGTATTAAACAAAGGAACAATCATTGACATGCTCAATCAACATGACCTTAGCTATAGGGGATGAGGAGAGACAAAGGCAATGTGCAGTCGGTGAGATTCTATCAGGGAGACATGGCATTCGACTGTTATTTGCTTCGCACCATTATCAGTTAAAGCTTTAGGAGCGACAATGTCGGGTCGCTCATCCAACAGTTCTACCTAGTCTAAGCATCCAGACCATCCCTCTCGACCAGCCTCCTCACAGCCTGCACGATATCTCTTTCCCTCTCCCCCATACCCTTCCCGGGCTCCTTCACCATGCCCTGCAATACTCTGTCCAACATTCCTCTCAACCTTGAAATCAGTACACCAATCCTTGCCCATCCTCTCAATCTTATCCACTCGTCAATCACCAATCCTCTCCCCAGAGTGTCAACCTGTATCTGCCCAGCGAACATGAGCAGACTATACGCATTAAACGGCGTAATGTCCCTGATAAAGACTTTGCTTGTCGCCATTTTGTTGAAGTACGCGACAAAGCTGGCGTTTGATGGGAAGGTCTGGGAGGAGAAAAGCGTAGAGCTGGGGTGTACGAAGACGCGCCCGTTATCTTGATTGAAGTACTTGATTTCGCGGGCTTCGGGGTCGAGCTCAACAGCGCCGGCGATACCGGCTGCGAACTTCTTGTCTGGTAGCTGAATGCGTGCAATCTGCGGGTTGAAGGATCCAGCAACAAGAGCACGCAACAAGGCATCGTTGCCATTCTGGGCGTTATACACGCCTTGTGTTGAAGGGCTGGTAGAGGTGTAGTTATATGGTATGAAGGAGATCTCTTTGAGGGACGAGAGGTACTGCGAGCGGTTGGATGCGATGTCGAACATGGTTTGGAGGTTAAGTTTGTTGTCTTGACACCAGAATTTGAGATCGCGGGCGGAAACACCTTTACTGCGGAATGCGGCCCACTGTTCATAGGCTCGAAGGTCGACAAGTAGATCGCCTTGGTTGTCTGAGAATGATGCGCGGATACGGTTAAATTCGTTCCTGGTATCTTGGTCTCTCTCTCGGGGTGAGATGAAGGGACTGCGAGCAGTCAACACTGCTGCAATAGTGAGAGCGGCCTCAAGACAGCCGAATGTCGCGCCGTAGACAAGAAGCTTGCTCAATCGGAGGTCAGCTGGAATCATAGACATGTGCCGGCCAAGGGCAGTGAGCTCGTTATCGGTAATGGCTCCCATCTGCGAGAGCAGCTTGACCGCGCCTTCGACTGCGGTGCTTTCGGGTGGCGTAAGAGCCGAAGCAAGGAAGCCTGAGACGTCCTGTACACCCATAGCCTTGATAGACAGACACATTTGCTCCAATGGAACGCGCCTGATTTCGGGATCTGGACGCTCCAACATCTTAGCCTCAGCATTGCGTGTGTACAGCTTGTAGCAGTCGCCAGCGCGGACACGGCCAGCACGACCACGACGCTGCTTACAAGCGGCTCGTGAAGCCCACGTTTCGGCAAGTCGGACCATATTGTTCTGAGGGTCATAGCTCGTTTCTTTCACACGGCCAGTGTCGATGACAGCCACGATGTCTTCGATTGTGATAGATGTTTCTGCCACGTTGGTTGCTGCAATAACCTTCCTCTTCCCCGCTGGAGGCAGTGAAAAGACGCGCTTCTGGTCAGCAGGCATAAGCGAAGCATGCAGTGGGAGGGCGTGAAGATTCGAGAAGTTGCTCAAGGCTTGTATCGTTCTGTCAATCTCCATTGTACCGGGAAGAAAGATCAAAATTCCGCCGTCCTTGTCTCCAAGTTGGTGGTCGATGTATGCGACCGTTTCTGCAATTAAATCGTAGTTGATACCAAAGCCGATGCTACGCAAATTGGCGGAGAACGACTTGTTCTCGGACTCGTCGTCATCACCAACATAGCCTCTGAAGCCTGTCAAGTGCATGACATCGTCAACGTAGTAGTCCGTCACAGGGTGTGTGCGGCCAGCGATTTCAACACGGCCTACAGGCCCTACTTCCCTAAAGTAAGCCTCAAAGACTTCAGCGTCCAGCGTCGCACTCATCAAGATAACCTTGAGGTCTTTCCTGGTGCGCAGTATCTGGCGAAGAAGTACGAGAAGGAAGTCGGTGTCCAGGCTGCGCTCGTGCACTTCGTCGACGACAACGTGGCTGATGTCGGCGAGGGCAGCAACAACGTCGTCAGCGCCTCCCCCCGACGTTTGAAGTCGTCTCAAAAGGACACCGGTGGTGACGAAGGTAATCTTGGTGATGCCAGGTTTTTGCTTCGACTCTCCGCGAATGGTGTATCCAATCTCATCGCCAACTCGAGCGCACCTCTCGTCGGCTACACGATCAGCAAGACCAAGGGCTGAGATCCTTCGTGGCTGGGTGCAGATGATGTTGGCGACTGCACCGAGCTGTCTGTGTATCAGGTCATCCAGGACAAACTGCACTGACTGGGTCGATTTGCCAGACCCAGTCTCACCTGAGATGATAGTTACGTTGCATCTGTTGACTGTTTGCACAATCTCATCCCTCAATCTCCACGCGGGAAGTGACTGTCGGGCACTCATCATCTTTTGCTGCGCCGGCGTGCCTTGCTTGGCCTGCCAATCGGCAAGAACCTGCTGGCTGGCAAGTGTTGCTGGTTTCCAATCAATTGGCCTGCGACCTCTGTCTTTCCTCTTTCGTGCTTGGTTCTGCTGCTCCACTGAATGATCTGCTGCGGCGAGACCAGACGATACGTCGGCTAGTCGACCGGGGTTCTTGAAAATCTCGCCTGCATTCTGTTGCACCCAGTCTATGATGTCGTAGATCATAGGCATGCCAATGAAATTTTCCTCCGCATGTAGTAGCGCCTTTCTTATGATGCTGAGCCGGATGTAAGCAGGGATAGCTGCCTCGAAAGTAACGATAGGAGCAACGGCTGGGTAGGGTCCAAACGGTTTTCTGGCTTGCAGGATGAGGCGCTTCCCTTGCTGTTTGATGTCAAGCTCAACGCGGCACATCGTGGGCGAAGGCCTGGAAAAGAGTTTGTCGTAGATCGCTTCCAAGGAGGACATCTCGGTTTCCCAAGGGTCATCTTCAGGCAGGACATCTGGCTCGTCTGCGATGGCAAGATCTGCCAGTTCCTGCGCAATATCTTTGTCGTCATCATCTGGTCGTAGAAGACGGGCCTGGAGCAATGCTGCTGCTCTCCTTTCGTCTCCGCCCTGGATGTCGTAGGCCTCCTCGCATAGTTCGATGGAGTATCCTGCTGCCGCGAGGCGCTTTACAGCCCCCTCTCGCTTGAGGTTTGAGCTGGCCATGCTAACGCCGGCCACGTAGCCTTCAGGTAAACTCCAGGACGGTAGATCGTCCTCTGGAACATGGATCAGAAGCCATTCGAGGATCTCTTCTCGATCCTTGCAAATGTCGGCAGCTTCCTCTACGTGACTTCGACGGAAACCCAAATCTGTGATCTCGTCCTCGAGCCGTATCCTGGTGTTCACGTCCATCTGAACGCCATTGGGGTTCCAGAGAGCGTCACGACGGATGAGGCGCTCGACCTGCTGCCTTGTCCTCTTACCCAGCTCAATCTTGGGTACGCGCTCCCAGCCTCTCATCAAGTTCTTCGCAGGCCCTATCCATGAGCCCTCGGCGCTCGGCATAGACATGCCAGGCTTCAGGTTGTGTGCCTTTTGGGCGTCGTCTCGCTGCTTCTGCTTCTTTTCTCGCTCTTTCGCAGCAGTTGCCTTTGCTTTCTCGCGTTCAGCGAAGCCGAAGAAAGGATCTGCCTCGTACATCCAAGCTTTGCCTTCCTTCTCATCTCGCTTCTTGAGTTCGGCAAATGTCCCTTTCCACAAGTCCTTGTATACGGGAGGCAGCATCATGTGCAGGTTCTTCGCGCTGGCAACACGGAAGAGAGCGTAAGCGGCAGCAAAGTTGCGCGCTTCGATAGCGGTGGGCTGGTGCGCGGGTTCTTCGAGCTCGGCAGGAATTTTGATTGGAGGCAGAGTTGTGACTTCTTGTGTCTTTGGGTGCTTCTTCGACAGGATCACAGCATAGGCAAAGTGCTTGTCGCCATCTTTGCGCTACTCAAGTCAGCCATCGACCTCATCTGCCATAATCAAGAACATCTTACTATCCTGTAGTCCGGCTTCCCCCACTGCTGCTTCTGCAGGTGCTCCGAGAACAGATTGACGGGTAGCTTGCCTGTCCATGATGCTCCAGCAATCAGAGTCCTGATGTCTGGCTTCTTAGGACCCTCTTCAGCCTGCCCAGCGACGCCCTTGCCTTTGCTTTTGTCCTCGCCCTGCGCGGAGCCTTCGCCTCTCTTCTTCTTGGGCTTGCCATCGCCGAAGACGATGAAGCTGGTGTCGTCTTCTGGTGGAGGGGCCTTCTTTGCAGGCTTGCTGCGTGGTGGATGCGCGTTCTTCGGCATGGTCACAGTCTAACGTGTCACTGTAAAGATGTACCCAAACTCCATGGGTAGCGAACGGGTCGATTTGATGTGGAATCACGGAGTCGTTTGAACGATGGAAGGGCGTACGCTGACAGAAGAGCTCAGCCGTTCGGCGTAGAGGTCGCGAGCTCGTCACAGCCGCCTTGCACTCGAGGAAGACCGTTGTACAGTCGTGCAGCCATCTTTACTTATCGATTGATGCGGAGGGGCGGTCCTCTCAAGGAAACGCTCTAAAATTCTGGCTAGCGGCCCTGCCGCGGCTAAAGTTGCCCCACATCACCTGGAGTTTGAGCTCTCACCAGCATCGTTCATTATAGTGTTCGAATGACCAACAAGTGCAGTCACTCTATGCGGACAGTTGAATATATCTGACATATCAGTCCTCTGATGCGAAGGTTTTCAAGAGTAGCATTACAACAATCACAGTCCCAGCTCTCTGTAGTTACTTGCACGCGCCGCAAGAGCTCCCTCAGTATAGCGGCCGCTACGAAGGGCAAGAACAGCAATGCCGCAGAGCAACATCTTGACCTAATGACTGCAGAAGAGATAGAAAGCACTACAACATCTCAAACACCGAGAACCACTAATACCGCGAAACGCACCAATGCGTGTACGTCCATACCAAGTCCAAGACAGACTTAGACTTACGACGCAGTCACAGAACTCATGTCCGCGAAGAAGCCAAAGTCTACCGCCCAAGCAGCCGAGACACCAGCAAAGCCTGTAAAACGAGGCTTCGACGCACGCAATGGCTTAGGCTTGTATATCGAGAAGCCAGAGACCAATCCCGAAGGGCTGGTTGTGGAGTACGACGACGACTTTGTGGTCATCAACGACAAGTTCCCAAAAGCCTCGTACGCTGGCCTTCTCATTCTCTGTTACAAACGTCCCAAACTGACCTCCAAAGCGTACACCTCCTCCTCATCCCGCGCAATCCCCCATACTACGACCAGCACCCGCTGCACCTCCTCTCTACCGACCCTGCGTTCCTCGCCGAAGTACGAAAACGCGTCGACCGCCTCAAGATCCTCGCAGCCTCAGAGCTACGACGCAAGTACGGTCGCCACAGCACCGCAGACGCTTCGTACCAGTCTGCTCTCGAGGAGCTTATGAGCTCGCCCGATCCACCGCCAGCGGATCAACGAGAAGCTCTTCTCCCACCTGGCCGCGACTGGTTGTCCGAGATCAAGGCAGGCGCGCATACACACCCAAGCATGAACCACATGCACATACACATCATGAGTAGTGATATGCATTCGCCGTGTTTAAAGCACAAGAAGCATTATTTAAGCTTCAACTCGAGCTTCTTCGTGGATATGGACGACTTCCCACTAGAAGAGGGGAGTGCGAGGTTCCATCCGGGAGACTGGCCGAGCTGGGATATGAAGTGCTGGAGGTGTGGAGAGAACTACAAGAATAAGTTTGCGAAGCTCAAAGAGCATCTAGAAGGGGAGTTCGAGGAGTGGAGGAAAGAATAACAAAGCGATTGAAGACACGAGGAACACTTAAAGCACAACGTAATACCCACCGCGTTCTTTGATAGTTAATCTAGTATACAAGACCAGCCAGCTTTTGGTGTCGTTATATGGTACAACATGTCGTCAGATCCATTGCAATCGGTTTCCAGCCACGCATGTCTCGGCGCATCAGAAAAAGCAACGCGTCACCAGACGTTCAAGCGTAACTACCGAATCTGCGTTCGCCATTGCAACCTGAAGCCAAGCTTCCTTCCAGCATCAGCCTGGCGTGCACATGGTTTTACCAGACATTCCTCCACTCTCGAATCAGTGTCTAAGCCCTGGGCTTGACCTTTGGTGTCCCGCTGCGGACGCGCTTCGCCTCGGGGCGCTGCAGGTGGGAGGCAGGGATCCAACTTTCATCGTACTTCGCACCGGAAGTGACAGCTGGGCCATCGGCACCAACAACAGCAACCTGCTCAGCGGGGTCGACCTTCTTGGAGCCCTGGGAGGACTTCTTGGCGCGCTCGCCACCCTTGCCGCGGCCCTTCTTCTGGGGGAAGAAGGTGGTGATCCAAGTGTTGTAGATGAAGTAGACGGTTCCAGCGAAGGCGCCGAGGAGAACGAGGTACAGGAAGATACTAATGGCAATGGTCAGTGTCTCGAAATAGAATGAAGGGGTTGCATCTGCAGGAACATACATCTGAGGGTCGAGGATGCTAGTAGGCCTCTCGACGATAGAGACAGTCTCGTTGTAGGCGGCGACGGTGAAAACGGCATTCTCAGAGTTCCTCAGAATAGCGGTGAGCTGTAGGCGGAGATCCTGGGGGTAGAGGTCGGTAGTGAAGGTGTAGGGCACGGTCTCTTCTGCGCCGGCGGGGATCTCGATTGAGTACTTTTGGGAAGTAAGGTTGCGCACAACCTGAGACTGGCCGTTGACCTCCTGGAGCAGCGAGCCACCAACGATGCTCACGCCAATGGGCTTGGGCTCATTGTTGGCGATGGACAGGCGAGCTTCCGAGGCATGACCATTGATGAGCTTTACACCGAAGATCTCGGACTGGGGAAATGAGGCCGAGATCTTGACGTTCAGGTTCGGTGTCTGAGCCTCAGGCACTTCCTTGACATTCTCAACCTAAACGCGCGAGGGTCAGTAAATTGATGTCATACAGCGTAGCACGGGCGGGCAACTTACCTCAAGCGCGAAGGCATTGAGAGCCCTCAAGGAGAGCAAGAGCAGGGATTGGAGCTTCCAGGCAACCATGATGAATACAGCAAACGGTCAACTAGATGGATGCGCAGGGGAGAGGTGGAGGGGGGCACAGCAATTCGGAGGTGGCAAGCAACCTGACCATGACTGTGCCAAGAGGCGGCATGCCAAGGCGGCTGTGCGCACGCTAGGCTAAGCAAGCCAAATTTACCATCAAATCGATTTGAAAGTAAGTCAGCGGCTCTGCGCTTCGAATTAATTTAAAAGTAATTTAGCAGCTCTGCGCACGCTAGGCTAAGCAAGCTAAGATTACTTTTCAATTGATTCAAAAGTAACTCAGCGGCTGCACTACTAAAACAATAACAGATTCTAAAGAGTTTGTGCAACAGTATAGCTAAACTAATTTTTAATAAGTGTAGAATTAATTTGATTATTGTAGTTGCTGTTCTTGCTAATACAGGAGCTAGTATTAAGTTTACACACTAAACAGCAAAGGTAGAATAGCTAGAGCAAAGCTTTGTAGGGCAGCTACTTAGAAAGGTATAGTCAGGCCACCTCTTGGCATGGTCATGGTCAGGTTGCTTGCCACCTCCGAATTGCTGTGCCCCCCTCCACCTCTCCCCTGCGCATCCATCTAGTTGACCGTTTGCTGTATTCATCATGGTTTTGCGTCCTGCAGCAATTCGAACGTGGCTTCTACGAACGTCAGAGCGCGACTTCCCTAGCTTGGCGCGCCAGGGAGCTCCCCGGTCGTTCGAAGCGAGCGCCTAAGCGTCTTCCCCACACCAGGCGCCAGGGCCAATCAGCTGCGCACTCAAGCGCGCATCCAACACGAGACTACTTGTCGATTCTGGCGCGACTCTGGTGCACCGTTACAGTCTTCGGGTTCTCGGGATG
Organism: Ascochyta rabiei; assembly: GCF_004011695.2. Classification (NCBI taxonomy): domain Eukaryota; kingdom Fungi; phylum Ascomycota; class Dothideomycetes; order Pleosporales; family Didymellaceae; genus Ascochyta; species Ascochyta rabiei. Next base: position 1,717,436 of record NC_082412.1, read on the forward strand.
CAGACAAAGAGCGTTATCATCACCATCGCAGCTGGGCTCTCGATTGAACGCTCCCCGTTTGCTGCCAATAAGAGCTTTCACCGCCAGTACTGATGCGCGTTCCCGCGTGTGCTTGCATGGTGGTACAGTCTGAGACAGACCCTTTTGACGGCCACTAGCAAAAACCTGCGAAATCACTTTCACCTCCACAGATAATCGTTTTCCGTTTTTCGCTTCTAGCATCCTGTTTCTGGATCCTGTCTTCCAGCTACTGTTTTCCAGATCCTGCCTCTCCTTTCACCACGGTTCTGGAAACTGCTTCCGTGACATTGACATAAATACTCGCACTTTCCCACGTTTCTTCTCTCTCCCCACCAACTCACACACGACGCAATTCACGCTGACAATCTCTACACTCCCTCACGTCCGTGGTCACAGCCTCTTAGCTATTCTCAGCTGTCGAAGATGGCGCCAGCTCCATTCCTCCCCGGCCTGGGCCATTCTCCCACCCCAGCTTCCGATGCCTTGACTCGGCCCATTACGGCAGAGCCCGAGCAGTCGACCTTGTACCAGCGCTATGAGCTGTTGCAACGGAACGACAAGGAGAAGAACGACTTTATAGGCGTGAGTGCCCCCAGTAACAACAGTGGTCGAAGCCGCCACTGACCAGTCCAGGAACTGCTTACGCGATACGATTACCTCAGCCAGCAATATCAGATTCTAGCCTCCCAGATCAGTAACGATGTCCAAGGTGAAGCTGCTTGGCAGATTCAGAAGCCGATGTATGAACGCAAGGTCCAGCATTATCAACAGGCTCTGGTAGGCATTTCACTGCGATCACGGTCCGGTTTATGTGATGCTTCAACTGACACCGACAGTCTGAAAATCCCTTTGTCATGGTCCTGATTGACGGTGATGGTATGATTGTAGGTATCGTGTACATTCAAAGAGACCGTACGGTGCTAATGCCGTCAGTTTCATGAAGAGTATGTTCGCAGCGGAGAAGCGGGCGGTCGGCGTGCTGCATCGCAACTTAACACCGCCGTGCATAAGTGGATCGAAAACGAGACCACAGACGTCCCTCTCGGGGCTCGTGTTATTTGCCGGATTTATGCCAACGTACATGGTCTTGCAGAGGTGCTGGTAAGAACTGGGGCGATCGACCACGTTGAAGTATTCGAAAATTTCGTGCAAGGCTTTACCCGCGCGAAGACCACGTTTGACTTCATTGATGTCGGTCCAGGAAAAGATCGTGCAGACGAGAAGATCATCGGTAAGTTGCAACGTTCAAAGCTGAGCCACATGCGGTTGACATGAGCGACAGAAAACTTCAAGATTTTCTCGCAGGACTATCACTGCCGCCGACTCCTGTTCGGCTGCTCCCATGACAATGGTTACGCGCGAGTACTAGAGGATTGCTCAGACAGGATGGAGATAGTAGGCAAGGTGGTTTTACTCGAAGGTGTGCCATTTGAGAAAGAACTGCTACCACTTCCTTACAGCACCAAGAAGTTTCCCAACATTTTTCGAGACTCGAAACTTGCAATGGGGAGCAACAACACCATTGTCATTGGCAGTCAATGCCATTCTATCGGTACGAGTTCGTCCGCTCAAAAATTCTACGATGTTTCGACTGGTCTTCCTGGTCGCTTCCCAGCGCCCCCGCCACAAGTAATGGATAGTCCCATTCCAGCTAGGGCAACTGCTGTGGGCTTGCCGCGCACGCCTTCGTCATCCACGATTGCGTCTGATGGATTCACAGCCATGAAGGCACCTACGACTACGAACAGCTGGGCCGCAAAAGCAGCCGCTCCAGCACCCCCAGTGACAGCTCTGTCGGCGTACGAGCCTGCTGACCGTAACGAGGTTATTGCACGCAACCGAGCTGGACAGCGCATTGATCCTCCCTGCAAGGATTACGACAAGACCGAAGTTGACCGAGTAAAGAAGCTGAAGTTGTGCAACGTTCATTTTCTGAGACAGGAGTGCCCCTACGATATGCAATGCACGCACAATCACAACCACCAGCCGAATTGCAGCGAGATCGCTTATCTCCGCCTCGTTGCACGCATGTCGCCCTGTCAGAATGGCAGTGGCTGTCAAGATGTCAAGTGCATTTTCGGCCACCGTTGTCCTGCTCCCTCAAGTAAGACAAAGGTCCCGAAGGGTGTGAAATCCTGCATTTTTGCGGATGCATGCAAGTTTCCGATCGGACTGCATGATGTTGATACCAACGTGGTCAAGACACTGGTGATTCGTTAGCTGCTAAAGGTAAGCTGTTATTTCCGGAAGCTCCTTACTCGGAAGATATAGCTTATCAGTACAGGGTGTCGAAAAGTATGAGCCGTACAGGACACAAGGCTGGGTAAATTAGCAGTCGTCGAGATGGCAAGGCTTGGGTTTCTCATGGGTTATCAGCACCTTCAGGAAGGGTATGGAACAGTTTTGCCCTTTTGTCAAGTCCAATGACTTTTCACTCTTGCAGACGAATCCAAACCTCGATGTAAATCTGTGGCGTTGGCGTAACTCTCGTGACCCACGCTAAATATCCATCTCGACTGAGAGCCAACTCGTCCGTCAGAGATTCGAACTCATTGGCTATGTCTGGAGCCACACCAATGAGCATACGCCTTGAAGGCTTGCTGCTACAGTTGAGTCAGCCCCGTACACTCGGCATATGGAAGCACGGAAGAAGTCAGCTTCCATGTTTCTATCAACTTCTCCCATTTCTCTACTGTTTATTGCGAGCCCTCGAACCCTGTCATTTTGTCGCAGTCTCACTAGAAATTTACTCGGTCGCAAGCCCGAGGCACCCAGTTCGCCTTGCGTTGCATTTGATAAGGCTAAGTAAGGCACGAGTACCGGGTCACACTGACGAGTATTTTCCAGGCCTCGAGGACACAACAAGTAGCGAAGCGCACGCCAATATCGTCTTGCTTCGCAATGAGATCACAGCGCATTTGGAGTGAAATTGATCAGAACTGCTATTACCTCAGCTACGATGCCTGTATATACATGCACCCTGAGCTCTACCAAAGCTGACAGTATCTAGTGGGACAAGCTATATTCACTTGGACTAGCCAATATAGAGCGCAGAAGCTGTCTTCCACCAGTGAGCATTGGATAAATCATACATATAGTGAGAAAGTAGGCTCATGATGGGCTCAAAAGCCCAGATACCAGTAGCCACCTTCAACGATCACCGTGACCGCAGGGACACTCCTCAGCGCTACGACGGTGTAGAAGATCTACCGGAAGTTCGTAACAATGCGCTCGCATCCACTCCAGCTCATGCCACAGAGTCTGATATTGAGAGTGGCCCCAGTCACAATGTACAAGCTATCACTAGTAACCAACTCTCATCTACCCCTCGGATACTTTCAACTTCTGATTTTGACCATGACGAAACCTATGCACCATCCCATCGAAGTGTTGGTCGAGATGACAATGGTGAGTAGACCTCGGTTTGCGTTGACACTGAAAACTCCCAACGAAGCGAGCGCACATCGCAGAGATTTGACTCTTCCACCCATGAGAGAGTACACACCGAAGCTTTCAAATGCTCCTTCGACGCGCAAACGGGTCTAGAACCTCATTGTCCAGAAACACACGTTCTAGACGAAATCGTGAAGAGGCTGCCAACAGCCTGGAAAGACATACGAAGAGAACTACCTGATTCCTACAAGTGGGACGCCACTTACGATACCACGTACGGCGGTTCCAAATCGGATCAGAGCTATTGGACTTGTACGCTCTTGCCGGATAGAAAGCTGAGACAAATACCACTCACGAACGCTGGAGCTCTTGTGGTTCTGCTTGTGCGGCATAGATCGCCGCCAGTCGGTGGCGTCTACTCTCGACGATATCCAAGGCCATCGAATCCTATTGATTATCGATCTGAGTTGGATTTATGCACCATAAGGGACATGTTCCAGACTTTCGAGGGCAGTGTGGGGTTCTACGTCCTCATCAACAGTTTGATGCAAGTCACTGTTGAGCTGCACATGTCCCACATTGAATCTATCATGGCGCTGTCCATATTACTCCTCGCCACCGCGTTCGGACCGCTGGTCATTGGTCCGCTGAGCGAAGTGTATGGCCACCAGAAGATCCTGCATGCGAGCAATGTCTGGTTTTTGGTGTGGAACATAGTGTGTGGGTCTGCGAAGACGAAGGAGGAACTCATTGCAGCGAGATTCTTGGCTGGGTTTGGTGCGAGTAGTACCTATGCGTTGGCTGGGGCGTGTTGGGCGATGTGTGGAGACCGGAGCAGAGAGGGAGGAGTCTGGGAGTTTATTTGCTGATTCCACTGTTGGGGGCGGCCGTTGGTGAGTTGACGTGTCAAAGCTTAGGGAAGGAGAAGCTGACGACGACAGGACCGATCATTGGGGGATTCATGGCTAGGCGTACGACCTGGCGGTGGATGTTCTGGTCACTTCGATTTTCCAGGCCGTCATGATCGTCGTGTCGTTGACTGCTTTCAAGGAGACATATGCACCGGTTATTTTAGCTCGACGCGCTGCACGGCTGCGCAGGACTACTGGAGACACTCGATACTATACCGAGCATGAGCGCATGGTTGCCGATAGGTCCGTTCTCTCTGCCCTGGGCAGCGCGCTCACTCGCCCGCTCCGACTACTTCTCTTTCATCCGATTATCATCATTGCCAGTGTCAATCTGGCCTTCGACTATGGTATCCTTTACATCGTCTTGACTAGCCTCGCCGAACTTTGGACTAACTATTACCAAATTTCTGTCGAGATGAGTGGACTGCACTATCTTGCGGTTGCACTTGGCACATTGGCGGGCGCCCAAATTGGAGCACCTATGATCGATCGATTCTATCTTTAGGAAAAAGCACAGCACTCAAACAGCGATCTGGCGCAGGAATACCGCCTTCCTATCATCTTCCCGGGCGCACTGCTCGCACCAGCGGGTCCGTTCATCTACGGCTGGACAGCAGAGCATCGAGTCCATTGGACCGCGGTGGATATCGGTGTCTTGATTGCGATGTTCGGGTCGCAGATGTCAGGGATGGAATGGCATGCATATATCATGGACGCCTACTCAGACCATACAAGCAGTGTTAGGGCTGCAACCCAGTTCTCGGCGAGTCTGGCGGCATTCCTGTTCCCTCTGTTTGTACCGACAATGTACAGGGCTATGGGTTATGGGTGGAGCAACACCGCTATGGCGTTTACGTCGCTGCTTCTTGCTGTTCCTGGTCCGATTGTTTTGTGGTATGACGGAGCAAAACTGAGGGGTCGCGCACGTTCGACGTACTGATTTCTCGTACTAGAGGTGCAAGGGCACATCCGAAGTGACTGCGACCAGACGTACGAGCGACATATCATGTATGCTCAGAGTCGCTGGTAGAGATGAAGCTGCATGCGCATATTCTCCAGCTCAATCGGATACTCCAGTCGATCGTCCAGCCTGAACCATCTGCTATCGTCCTCTTGTACCTTCTCCCACTTCCTCACCTCCTCTTTTGCCTTTCCGCCAGAAGTGTCTGCTAGTAGGGTGTGGTCTAACAACCACTGCATCGGATAGTTCTTGTCGGCCCCGTTGAGGCTGACTGTTGAGTAGCTACCCGGGCTGTCAACGACTAACAACATTGCTCCAGGTTTCAAAGCTTCAGTCATTCTCAACAGAAATTGCTGTGTTAAAGAAACAGAGGCCGAGTATAGTTCGTTGAGCGTGAACATGAGCGTGACCAGGTCTGCACTGTCGAGCACCGCAGACAAGGTCTTGGAATCCATTGTCAGAACGTCGTGTTGGTGAAATGTTGTCTTGAAAGTGGATGGGTCGGCAAGTGGTTTGTTTGCAGCTTTTACAGCAGCCGACGCATACTTCGAGAGTGGTGGGGGCGTGGTAATGTGCTCCGAAAGCTGCTCAACGACTTTAGTCCAGTCGGCGCTGTCAACCGCAACCACATCCATGTTCTTTGAGCAACTTTGCTCTTCCTCTTGCTCTTGTTGCTCATCAGAGAGTAGCTTTTGCAGTCCACCCAACGTTGCAATCTCAGCACCCGCACCGCCACCCAGACACACGACTTTCCAGCTCTTGTCCGCTTCACCTTCGTTCTCATTTAGCGCATGCCCAGCCAGACCTAGGGTTTCCCTCATCCTCCAAAGCACCCCCAAGTACCCCAACGCACGACTGGGACTCCATCTGGCTGCGTAAGCCTCGAGATAATCCTCTCTGCCAAAAGCTTTTTTGAAATTCCGGTCAAACAAATGCCCCTTCACTTCCTGCAGTAATGGCTGAACATCGCTCTCCAAGCGTTCTCGGAACGAATTTCTGAAGAGGTTCAGAATAAGCTGCTGGGTCTCTGGTGGAATTCTTGTCTCCAGGCTCTTCTCCTCTACCACTTTAGGCTGCTGCTCCTGTGTCGACCGCAATTTGGAAGACTTTCCTCTGGCGTTTTTGATGCCCGTTACTCGAGACTTTTGTGGTGCTGGCATTATAACAGCGTTTTGGAGTGTTCGGAGTGTTTGACGGAGAGAAGGCCGCAGTGAAGAATCGACAGTTTAAGGTGAAGGTTTTAGCGAGACATCCTCATTGGTCGCGTCGCAAGTGTGGGATGCAACTAGTATAGAACCGCTCCGTTTGTAACGCCGACGACAGCTTGTACATTGCTTAAAAGCCACGAGTTAGACCTCAGCTGCCTCTCGAGATACATTTCATCAGGTTCACATTTCTTCAGACCCGATCCGCCAGGCACCATCACTATGCGCCTCCCGTACATTCCCAATCCACCCGAGTTCACTGACGAGGCGGATAAGGCCGCGTTGGAGCGCATCAAGCAACGTCGAGGCGAAAAGGGCTTGATTGCATTGGATCTAACTTTGCTTCATTCTCCCCTGGTTGCAGATGGGTGGTGAGTCTAGCCCTTTGGCCATCTGGTCAGGAAGTTTCCGATCGCCAACTGCCAGAAATCACACCAGTGATCCATAACAACAGAGTTATTTGATCTATCACTGCTATGGTGCAGCCGTGTAGAGGGATGTGTTTGACACCTTTACAGGAACTCCTTCCTAGGCGCGATCCGCACCAAGACCTCTCTGCCGACATCAGTCCGCGAGACAGCTATTGCTCGTGTTGCCGTACTAAACAAGGCCTGGTACGAATGGGAGGCTCATAGCCCAATACTTCGCGCTGCTGAAGGCATCTCCACTGAGCATGTCGATGCTGTTCTTCAGTCACCTCCTCGACAGGTCAACGAAGGAATCCACGATGCCGCCCACGCATCTGTACTCTCGTACACAGATGCAATGACACTGGATGTTAGTGTTCCAGACGAAGTTTTCGCGACTCTTAAGAAGCACTTCAGTGAGCAGGAGGTCGTGGAGATTACAGCAACAGTTGCAGCATACAATTGCGTCAGTAGATTCTTGGTGGCGCTGGATGTGGGCGAGACGAACGGGCAGAAGGGACCAGAGAAGGAGTGGGGGCTCTAGACAATGAATGCATCGCTTTCTACCTTTTCCCTGGTGTAACGGAGCGTGAGAAGTGATTCCATACGCAAAGCAATGAGAGAAGAACGCCTTACCCCATTCAACCACTAGCGCGTTTTTGCTAAGAATTCGCGACAACTCCAAGGCTCGGCGCATCACCAGTCGCGACAATACCCTTACATCCGCCACAATGCTTTGCGCCATATCTGGAGAAGCTCCACGAGAAGCTGTTGCGTCGCGCAAGAGCGGCAATGTTTTCGAAAAGCGCCTGATCGAGGCTCACATTGCCGAAAACCACACCGACCCTGTAACAGGCGAAGACCTCGCAGTCGAGGACCTCATCGAACTCAAATCGCCGCAAGTCGTTGCGCCCCGTCCACCGAACCTCACATCGATACCCGCTCTCCTGAGCGCCTTCCAGAACGAGTGGGATGCCATCGTACTCGAGACACACACGCTCAAGCAGCAACTGGCGCAGACACGACAGGAGCTCAGCACAGCGCTTTACCAGAACGATGCTGCGACTCGCGTGGTTGCGAGGTTGACGCGCGAGCGGGACGAGGCACGAGAGGCGCTATCGAACGTCACCATCAGCGGCGGTGGCAGCAACGGTGATGCTATGCAGGTTGATGGTCAAGCGCTGCCCGAGGAGCTTGTCGCCAAGGTTGATGAGACACAGCAACAGTGAGTATCCGAGCGTTACTCCCCAAACCCACCGCTAACAACACACAGGCTCTTTGCGACGCGCCGAAAGCGACCTGTACCTGAGGGCTGGGCTACAGGCGAGGACATTTCCACATTCGACGTTACCTCCTCGAGCGAGCCTCTATACGCCGGAAGCAGCGCGGTCTCTGTCGATGAATCGGGCGACTTGGCACTTTTTGGCGGAGCAGATGGCGTTGCGGGCGTCTACTCAACGTCCCAGCAGAAGGTGGTGCAGGTGCTCAAGGCTGGTAGCCCCGTCACTGCTACAACGTGGTGGGGATCGCGTGCAGTTGTTGCCACTGCGGCTGGGACAGTCAAGATCTTCGAAGATGGCAACGAGATCGCGCAGCTTGGCTCGCATGCTGGTGCAATTACATCGCTCTCTCTCCACCCCAGTGGATCTATCTTGGCGTCCGGAGCCGCGGATAAGCGTGTGGCTTACTACGACCTTTCGACATTCAAGACCGTCTCCCAAATTTACACTGAAGCGGACATTACATCCTGCTCCTTCCACGTCGACGGTCTCCTCTTCTTCGTGGGTAGCTCGGACGGCAAGGTCCGCATCTTTGATGTCAAGACCGGCGCTCCAATGGCTGAGCTCGACACCGGCGCGCCTGTCGCCGCTATTTCCTTCTCTGAGAACGGCACTTGGTTTGCGGTTGCCCAGAAGGGGTCGAGCCAGGTTTCTGTCTGGGACATCAGGAAGCAGAATGTTATCAAGGTTCTTGAAGCTGGCAGCCCTGTCGAGAACGTCAAGTGGGACTACACTGGCCAGTTCCTGGCCGCTGCCGGCTCGGGCAGCATCTCGGTGCAGCAGTACACCAAATCGTCAAAGAGCTGGTCTGAGCCAGTACGCAAGGCCGTACCGGCCAAGGACGTTGCTTGGGGCGCGAATGCAGGAAGCTTGGTTGCTCTGACATCAGAGGGTGGATTGAGCATCTTGAGCTCGGCATGAAGGAGTGGCGAGCAGTAGGATTGGAAGATAAGACCTGTCATATGATTCGGCAAGCGAGTCCTCAAAGAGCGGCGTTTAGTAAAGAAATCGCAAGGGACGATGTAAGATTGGTCTTGGATGGCATAACGCCCAAAAGCGCGGAACGACTTGCTTTCACGTTTGGCACATCATTTCAGATAGGACTGTAAAGGAGGTGCCGCGACACATGTAGAGATGCAACACGATTGACCCTTGCATTTAGTTGGGCACCACATCCTGGAACATCTTAATTGCGTTATCACGTCCCTTTTGACAAGTGATTGAAGTTGCGGTGCCATTCTCTGCACGTTAGAAAGTAATAGAGATCGAGATGGATAGACGAAAGAAACCATAGCACAGTTCAAGCAGCAAGCTCGAGAGTCGTTGGTGTTGCACACGTCTCGAAGATCGGTGGTCACCGTGAAGTGGCGTTTGGCCGCTTGCCGAGCGGCATCACCGCGACCTCTCAGACGTAATCACGTTCGCAAACGACCACCTCACCCACCGTACGCTCTCCAGGCTCGGTACTCTGCAACACTGCCTCTCCTCTACGTACCCGCAACATACGACTCGACTTTCTTCGGCCGGCTGCGTCATAGGCCATGGACAACCATCTGCCATTTGGGTATACGCACAGACAGAAGGTGTGTAACAAAGTGGAGCGGGCGGCAACGCAGGTAACGAATTTGGGCTAACAAAGACTCGCAGCGCTCGCATGACCAAATGGAGGGCAATGCAGGGCCAGCCTGGAGCTTTGAGAACCTCACCCCCTTTACCCACCTTGGGGTGCCCCGCGAGCATTCGCTACCACGACATCACGAACCCTCACACGCCAACCGCCGCGAGTCTTCGCCGCAGCCAGACTACTACTCTGCCTCAGGGCATCGAGCGAGAACACCTGACGCTGTTATGCGAATACTACACTCTGGTTCAAGAGGGCCAACAGCACAAGCCGACGATCGACCGCCTCCTGCTGGCGCTGCACACCCAAGTGTTGGGGGGCGGCACCTTCCACATCCAGAACAACCCACGCAAGATATGGCATCCGGACAAGTGCCACGGTTTGAAGGCGACGGCTTCGATATGAGAAGGCCTGTGGGCTGGCAGAGTCGAGCTGAGGGGCAAGACAGGGCTGGGGAGCGACACCTGGTCGAGATCAGCGATGGCGAGGACGATGAGCCCATAGTATTGGATGAGGACGGGGATGACATCGCGGCATACAATGCTCATTTGGAGCTTGACGACGACGACGACGACGACGACGGCGACATTGTCGACCTGACCGAGGACGACGCCCCGGAGTATCACTGGCAACCCCGAAACGACCGACCAGCGTACAACGAACATAGAGCCCAATCACAACCGCATGGTGCAGGACGCCTGCCAAATAACGATATTCCTCGTCTGCCAAGAGGCATGGCCGGCATCATCAACCTGGATAACGGAGAAGAAGCATGGGCTGTGGACGACGAGCCAGTCATTCTCGAGCCGTCATCTCCAGAGATTCAGTTTGTCTCAGCACGGCGGCTCGATCCACCACACCACCTACCACCTCCGCCTCGCCGGAACGACTCAGACGGGGACGACGTTCAATTCGTCCGAGAACAACCGCTTTCAGAGCATGAGAGGCGGGCACGACAACACGCTGCGCAACACGCAGAATTAGACCGAGTCATAGCAGTGCTTGGGAATCATCACAACCACCACCACCATTTTCTACATCTGCGCGAGGAGATCGACCGTGCCAATGCCCATATTCAGCGCGCGTCGGACAACATGCGTCGCGGCGGGCCCGTACCTCCACCCCGTCTTCGTCGCGCCGGTCATATCCGAATAGGCGTCGCAGGCGGAGGTGCTGGACTGTTCGTCGCACCCAATCTGAATTTCGGCGTGGTTGGTTTCGACATGGGTTATGATGGGAATCGAGCGGAGCCGCCACCGCCAACATATGAGGCGCCTCCGCCGGCACCAGAAGGGTTCATAAGAAGCCCGGAAGAAAACGACGTGCTTGTTTGTCCCAACTGCGACAGTGAGCTGTGCAAGGGGGACGATGACATCAAGAAGCAGGTGTGGATAGCGAAGCAGTGCGGTCATGTATGTTTATTGAAGAGCGTTGGATTGGGAGAATAAGGCTAACAATCACGGCAGATCTACTGCGGCGAATGCACAGCGAATCGATCGATTAAGCGCAGCGCAAAGGGCAAAGAGAAGCAACCAGCCCTGATGACAAGGCCCTTCAAAGAATGTGTCGTCGAGGGTTGCGGCAAGAAAGTCTCAAGCTCGAAGGCAATGTTCCAAGTCTACATATCGTAGATTGAAAGCGCTGGCCATTCTTCGCCAACCATCATTTCCTCGGCGCAAGCATACTTTACCCAGGAATTTCTCAACTTTTCTAGGGTATCTTCCCTTTTGTCTTAACGACTCCCCTACATATATTCTATACCACCTAGTTCTCCGAGTTTTGTTGCATTTTGCATAGCATGGTGTTCAGTTAGTTGCTTTCTGGCTTGACGTGGCTAGCATGTCACGAAATGGGCGTTTAGAGTTATCTTGTGCTTTCATCGAGCATCAGCCCAGGCATGGCCACAAGGCGAACGATGCGGTATTTCGATAGACACGTATACGTATATACTAGCATATGATTGATTTCAGATTCTGAGTGCTGGGAAGATCAAGAATTGATCCACAAATAACTTGCGAATGATTGTTTTGATGAGAGTCTGCTTTCGTGAGCTGGAGCTCAATCTATCCTTACATCATGGTGGGGATTTCGGCGGACCCTTCGCTTAAAGCTTATGCTCAGGTATAGCCTCGGCGATCAGCAAATCTGTCTGTCCAAACCTCAGACCTCCGATTACAACAACTACTCTTTCAGTTGTCTGTCCTTCTAGCATTCATCGACCGCCACAATGCCGCCCAAACAACCTTCTCCGAACTTTCCTCGGGAACAGCGTCCCCCCAGAGCACGCCCTGCGTCTTCGCCCGTCAAGAACACCTATCTACTTGCCTACAACGCTGTCTCCGCCGCGCTATGGGCAGGCGTACTCTACCAGACCGTCACAATCGGTGCGCATGAGGTTCAAACTGCGCGCAAAGCCGGTAGCTTCTTCGGTCGTAACGACTTGCAGAGCGCCGCTGCAGGATTAGCTAGCGGAAGGGTGTTCAACGAGCTTGAGCAGTACACGAGAATTGTGCAGAGTCTGGCTGGGCTGGAGGTGCTTCACAGCCTTGTTGGTACGTGGCCCTTCATACTCCGACTGAGAATTGAAAAGGCACAGACATGAGAAAGGATATTGCTGACGCTCGTCATCCAGGCATCGTACGAGCACCACTCATTACAACCCTGATGCAAGTATCATCTCGCTTCCTCCTCGTATGGGGAATTGCCTACAACTTCCCCGCCACGACCCAGCACAGCCCGGCATATAGCACCATGCTGCTTGCCTGGTCCTTTACCGAAGTCGTACGCTACAGCTACTTCGTCTTCACGCTCTCCGGCCTCGGCGTGCCCTCCCTGCTCTCCTTCCTACGCTACAACACATTCATGATCCTGTACCCTCTCGGCATCTCAAGTGAATGCTGGCTTGTCTACCAAGCTATTCCGGCTGCGAAGCTGGTCGACGAGAAGATCCCGTACGTGCTGTGGGCGATTCTGGCCATCTACGTGCCAGGGAGCTATGTCTTGTTCACACACATGTTGAAGCAGAGGAAGAGGGTGCAGAGGCAGGCGTGACTAGCCGGCGGTGGAGGTGGTTATGATGAGGCCAGAGAGCAGAGAGTTATGAAGAAGATGAGGGCGATTAAGCTCAAGCAGGCAAGGGAGCAGATGAGTAAAAGTGGGGCGAAGGTGTAGAAAGTGGAGAGTGTTTGGTACACATGTATAGTGAAAAGCACGCGTACAGTCCAATTGCATATGATGAAACCTGTGTCAAGGTAGTGCGAGGTTGAGTTCCGACGTCACACTGGCTCTTCACCTGAAGAACAACTTTGTCTACCTCAAGATGATAGACGGTATCAGTACGGCAAAGATGTAGTAGATGCACGGGAAACCTGTTCACGGACTCCGCTCTAGCTCAGCCTCCACCGCTTTTCTTAGCAAGATTTTGGTGCCCATCGTGACTGACTCTCCGCCGTTTTTGTTTCTTGGAAGCAACGCCGTTAACTGCTAGTAACCTGTGCATCTCGGGCCGGCTCACGACGAATCACGAGCTCCAACGGACCGAGATGTAGCCAATTGGCAATCACTCTCGATGCCGACTACGCATCCGCTCTAAGCATCGAACTTCTGCCCTTCCTAATTTTCTGCAAGCCGCGCTGTGTACAAAAATATCGTCTCCATACGGGTAGAGGTCCGGCCCTACAAGCACGAGACCTTGTACATTCGCGCACGTCGACCCCGCCATGTAACCTGTTTGGACCGTTAACTGCAGCAATGCCAAGACATGTACGTCTGCCTCCACGACAGCCGGAAATGCGGGGAGCGAGGCTTAGTCCCTCGCGAGAAGTTCTAACGTCTTGGTATGTGGGATTGCTGTGCCTCTGAACTGCGTCCAATGTCGGGCCGCATCAAGCTACAATACTAGGACTGTGAGGTATAAAGTGAACATTGCCCCCGTCAAAGATGATGCTTGTACACCTCTGAGTAGCTCCTGAGCAACATTACTATGATCGGCAAAGGTCTCATCCTCCTGGGGTCGGCGTTGCCTGTCTTCGCCGCATCGCTTGTCAAGAGGCAGAGCTCCTCTCTTGAAAGTTGTCCCGGATACACCGCAAGCAACATTCAGAACAATGGCGCGAGAGTCACTGCGGATCTTGCTCTTGCAGGCACGGCATGCAACGTCTACGGTGATGATTTGACCGATCTGAAGCTAGAAGTGGAATACCAAACTGGTATGGTTGCAGTAAACCCCAACCGTAGTGCCCTTACTGACTATCGACGCAGAAAGTCGATTGCATGTCAAGATTTACGATTCTGCAGAGCAGGTCTTCCAAATCCAGGAATCTGTCTGGCCTAGACCTCAGGGTGACGATGGTTTCGATCCTGCCAGCTCAGCTCTTGTTTTCTCACACACGGAGAGCCCGTTCTCCTTTACAATCGCTCGCAGAGACACCAATGAGACCATCTTCGATACTTCTGCAGCAAGCTTGGTATTTGAGACGCAGTATCTCCGTCTCAGGACCAAGCTGCCCGAAGCCCCCAACATTTATGGCCTGGGCGAGTCTACTGATTCTTTCCATTTGAACACTACCAACTACACTCGAACTGTATGTCACTGGTTTTGAGAAAAATTTGATCATGCGAGAGGCTAATATGAATAGCTGTGGAACCGTGACGCTTATGGAACTCCTCCAGGAACGAACCTTTATGGATCTCACCCTGTGTACTTCGACCACCGTGGCGAAAAAGGTACTCACGGGGTACTCCTTGCCAGCTCTCAGGGTATGGACATTAAGATCGATGATTCTGATGGTCAATTCCTCGAGTACAATGCACTTGGCGGTGTTGTGGACTTGTACTTCTTGGCGGGTCCAACACCCAAAGAGGTGGCTATTCAGTACTCTGCCTTGTCCGGGACCGCTGCCATGATGCCTTACTGGGGGTTCGGTTTCCATCAGTGCAAGTATGGTTACCGCGATGTGTGGGAGGTTGCCGAAGTCGTGGCCAACTACACCCAAGCCAACATCCCAATGGAAGTCATGTGGACTGACATTGACTACATGGAGCTCCGTCGATTGTTCACACTAGATCCTGAACGCTACCCGTTGGAGCTGGTACGTGGTCTGGTTGATTACCTGCATGCTCACCAGCAGCACTACATTGTTATGGTCAATTCCGCTGTATGGGCGGGCGATAACGATGTCTACAACGAAGGGGTTGAGCAAAACGTATGGCAAATCCGTGAAAACGGCTCCATCTACCAGGGCGCTGTCTGGCCAGGCCCAACTGTCTTTCCTGACTGGTTCCACCCTAACACCCAGGACTACTGGAACAGCCAGTTTGAGCAGTTCTTCGATCCTGCAAAAGGTGTTGACATTGACGGACTCTGGAACGATATGAATGAGCCTGCCAACTTCTGCTCATACCCATGCCCCGACCCTGTAGCCTACTCGGAGGAATCTAAGAACCCCCCAGAGCCTCCGCCAGTTCGCCCCGGTGGACCTGGCCGTGAGATTCCTGGGTTCCCTGCTGGCTTCCAACCTGGATCTGGTACCAACGCTACGAAACGCACGCTTCAGTCTCGCCAATTCAATTCAAAGCTGTCAATGGTCAAGCGCTCTGTGCATGCACGCCAGTCCAACGGGACGACCGCTCGTCTTGGTCTACCAGGCCGTGATCTTATCAATCCCGCGTATGAGATCCAGAACGCTGCTGGAACCATCAGCAACAAAACGATGGACACCGATATTCGCAACTACGATGGATCTTACCACTACGACACCCACAACTTCTGGGGTTCGCTCATGTCGATTGCGTCGAGGGAGTCTATGTTGCAGCGACGACCAGAGCGCCGTCCTTTCTTGATCACACGATCGACAGTACGTTGCCCACTTTGCACTTGTATTCTTTACTAAATCTCCGAACAGTTCGTTGGCCTCGGAAAGTATGTAGGCAAGTGGCTCGGCGATAACGTCAGCACATGGGAGCAATACCGTTTCAGTATTGGCGGAATCCTCAACTTCGCTTCCATCTTTCAGATCCCAATGGTTGGACCCGATATCTGTGGTTTTGCCGGTAACACTACCGAGACTCTCTGCGCTCGCTGGGCCACCCTTGGAGCGTTCTACCCGTTCATGAGGAATCACGCAGGCGACACCTCCATCTCCCAAGAATTCTACCGCTGGCCCCTAACCCGCGCTGCAGCGAGCAATGCTATCGCTATTCGCTATCGCCTGCTCGACTACATCTATACCGCCTTCCACCGCCAGACTGAGACCGGTCTTCCGCTACTGAACCCACTGTTCTTCCACTACCCAGAGGACGCCAACACTTTCGGGATTGAGTACCAGTTCTTCTACGGCGACGACATTCTTGTCTCGCCTGTGCTGGAAGAGAACAGCACTTCCGTCAGCATCTACCTGCCCAACGGCATCTTCTACGACTGGTGGACACTCGAGCAGATCCAAGGCAAGGGTTCACATATTAACCTCACCGATGTAGGCTTCGATTCCATCCCACTGCACATCCGTGGTGGCGCCATCCTACCTCTGCGTGCCGAGTCAGCAAACACAACCACGGAGCTGCGCAAGCAAGACTTTGTGATCTGGATTGCGCCAAACTCCACCAACCAGGCCTACGGAACGCTGTATCTCGATGATGGCGATAGTCTGGAGCAGGACGGCACGAGCGAGATCGTCTTTACGTACGACAACGGCAAATTCAGCATGAAAGGCGACTTTGGCTACGACACCGATGTCCAGGTCAAGAACATCACGCTGCTCGGTGCGAATGGCCAACAAACGCTTCAGGGCCCTGTGCCTTTGACTGGAGAGTACAGTGTCACGTTCAACGGCACTGGTGGTAACTACACCGGCGGTGGCAGCCCGCAGCAGTTCGAAGGTAAAGCGACAAGGAACAGTGTCGGTGCGCTTATCGGCGCTGCTGCCGGCGCCGCGTTGTTGGCTTTGTAGAGGGGCTGCATCTATTGTGAAAAGGCTATGCAGGTGTAGTGCTCTAGGACAAAGCATATCGTATTGTTGTTGGAGAAATGAGCTAGATACTCTAGTTCAAACCTCAGATATTGATATTTTTCACACCCTGACCACTCGTTGTCCACGTCCCAGCAAATTTGTATCTCCACATTAATGCTTCGAATCTCCTTGCGATGTGACTGACGTTCTATCCTTACGCTGATCAATTCTTTTATAATCCACAAATTTCTTCACTCACCCATCAACCAATCACAAACCGCCCTCTTGGCTTAGTGGTAAAGCGTATCACTAGTATTTCCAACAGCTCTTGCGAGTTGCCCTGGTTAGCAAATGATAAGATCGCTCGTTCGATTCGGGCAGAGGGCATTCGACTGCTTCCTAGTCTGAGCAGTTTGAAATTTCAACCTCGGCGTTGTGGCGGAGTGGTTATCGCGCAAGACTAGAAATCTTGTTCCTTCGGGAGCGTAGGTTCGAATCCTGCCAACGTCGTCTTTTTTTGGTCGGGTGTTCGTACTTTTCTTCTTGGGTTGGGGTGTAGTGAGATGAAGTAGATGAGGGGACGATGTGTGTACGATTTGTGAGAAGGGTGTGTTGGTCGCTTTTTGTGCTGCGCGCAAATATTGATGTGTAAGAAACTGTGAAGTCAAAAGGAATAGATGCTTGTGCTAAGATGTGGTCTCGTTGTTGTTGAATGTAGTTGATGCTATGCTTCATCGCGTGCTTAGGCTCTTTCATTATCAGTAATGGTCGTATGAAGGCGGGCCATATTATATCGAGTTTCGTACTCGAGAGTTGGTGTCCTCCGACTTAACGTTGACCTCTGCGCCCATGTTTCGCAATCAAGCTCCTTGACTCGCCACACAGCCATATATGGGGACCAGCCTCTCCATCCTCGAGGCCGTGCTGATTAATGGCGTACTCGATTTGGCGGGCTCGCGCACGATTCGAGCTCAGCGTTGTAAGACCTTCTGCCCAACCGTAGAAGAAGATCGATGAGTTCAATCGGCTCATCTCCTCCTTCAACTTGCGTGCTGCAGCGGGCAATCTTGGAATGATTCCTTCGATATTGCTCGGTACAACGCGAACTGGTAGGGACAGGCCCGCAGGTATGGGATGATCGGACATGGACGCCCACTCTGCCACTAGATCGTCAGATGAGCGCCCCTCACAGTCGCCTTGCGCAACAAGTAGTTGGGCTCTCCGTTTCTCCTCGTCAGTAGCGAGGGTGTCAACGATCAGGTTCATCTGGTCCGCGGCCTCCTGTGTGCAGACCATGGAATGTGAACCAATTGCAGGGTACAGGTGAGTCGGCAGCAGATTTTCGCCAGCTTCCTCTTTTATCTGAGATTGGACTTCACCAGGATACCAATCTAGGATTGGACAAGGCTTGTGTGATATGTCTGAGATGAGTGCGAGCAGTATGGTGCAGTCAACGTTGAGTGTCTCGGACAACGCACGTGTTCTATCGATCAGCAAATTCGGAAGAACAGCTTCTAAAGGCTGGGTCCGCGGGATATCCTCAGAGCACTGCACGGTTGCACCAGTGGCTCGGATTTTTGCAATGATAGCATCCACCTCTTTCGTCTTGCCAGCCACGATGCGGGTGAGCACAAAGCGTACTCTCGGCGATCGCCCGTGTACTGGATTGGCGCGTGCGGCACGAGCAAGTTCGCGGGCATTGCGTACAATGTCAACCTGGTCCTCGTCGTCCTCCTCGTCTAAATCCGTCGACTTTGAGTCTGGCATGTCGTCGTCCGAATCCAAGTCGTTCACCCATCCCAGCTTGGCAAGGTCGAAGATGATACGTTTTTCGGATACAGTTGACACACGAATCCATTCCCTGCCTTCATCTGCCACAATGTCGACCAAAGCTGCAGTTTTGCCCTTTCCTATACCTCCTTTACCCAGGCTGAGGCCTTTGAGTGTGCGTTTCCCGGCCGGCGCTTTGTGTCGGTCCCAGAAGTAGTATTTGCGAAAAGCGTGTAGCCCACGCGATTGTTTGGCAGCGCCCCACAGGGCTTCGTAGTAGGTAAGATTTGATGATACAACATAATGCCGAATCTTTTCCTCGGTCATGGACGAGTTTGCGATCTTCTTTAGAAATGCAAGTTCATTCTTGAAGTCATTCCGTAGGTTGCGATATTCGATTGGGTGTTGGACTCGGGTGATCTTCTGACGCTCGTCGACCGCTCTGATGTAGGATTCTACTTCATCGTAGAGCGTTTTGCATCGGTCAATAAGGTCTTGCACAGTGGCGTTGAGGTCTTCGCCATTGTTGCTACTTGAACTCAAATTGCTGATGCTCGTTACATCTGTATCAAGGTCCAGATTGCTGAGACTTGATGATAATGAGTCGGTCATAGTGGATGTCAGAGACCGGAGTTCGATCGTGACTTCTAGGTAGTATAGAAGTAGCTCGAACCAAGGCTGCAAAAGAGTGCCGAGAAATCAAGGAGAATTTGGGGTGCAAAGAAGAAGAGGCGAGAGCCATCGGGTTGATCGAGTCACACCCGATAAGAAGGTTCGATGATATTCTTCTTTCACCCACAGTTCGCTGGTGCCTGTTCTCAACCAATGCGCAAATTTTCAGACGCCTTAGTCTCAATAGATTGGAGCAAACTACCACCCACGGGTCTCAAGTAGTATCGCGTGAGCAACAGAGCTCTAACTTCCATCATCGAGTACACCTGCACGGGCCGACTAGTCCCGAGGAATCTTGGCGACCGACCCCACCCACCACATCTCGCTGCGCCGGACCCCAGAGCACCCCACAATATACAATGCCGTACCTCAACACCAGTACCGAGTGGTACGAGCAATCTTCGTTACTGCTGAAAGCGAGGCCAACAAGTGTATGTCTGCCCAGCTCAATTGACACGTCTCACGAGAGCTGACTTCAATATAGACACGCATCACATCCAAATACACGGTCCTGAAGCCCTCGGCCTCGAAGGTTAAGAAGCGCGAGAAGTACGCAGCGAAACAAGCAGCAAAGCCTGCCAACACTTCACGTACATCGTCACCACCACCGCAATCGCAGAACCCCCAAGAAGTCACAGCGACCTTCGTTCTGAAAACGTACGACCCAGTTTCGGGGACTTGTCTGCAGTATGAAACAACCAAGGCTGCGGAGGTAGGGAGGTTGGTCAGCAGCTTGGGCAGGCTAGGGCGCGAAATGGCCGCATTACCAGAAGCTATTGAGGACCTGAGCGCACCACAAGATGCTGGTGTCGCAACGCCGAAGGTAGATGAGCAAGGGGATGCGAAGATGGGCGGTGTGCCAGTACCAGCGGCTGCAGGTACAGGTGGTAAGAAGAAAAAGAAGGGCAAGAAATGAGCCACCGTCTCCGGATATCGATGAACCACAAGACACGCAGCTGCGACGAAGAGCACACCGGTCAGATGGGCCACGTTGCTTGATTGCAGACACAGGGCGGCGCGAGAAAGAGGCCAAGTTCCTGACAGGACGATGCGCATGGCCCAGGTCGCTGTCGAAAAGCGGCGGGGGCGGACGATACCCTGGAGCAATAAGTCACAAAAACACAACATACAACCCGAACGCTTCCATTCCTTTAACGTGAAGTCTATGCTTCGTACTTCCCAGTCCCCATGGTTGTCTAAAACTCCTTCGAGTGGTCGCCAATGCTATGCACCAAGTCTGGAGCTCTCGATTTGTCAATGCAAGCATGTAATGGTGCCAGCGACCATCCTCTCTCACTTGACAAGCACCCAATCTTCCACCTCGCCCTGCTTTTCCTGCACCTTCTCTGTGCGCACCACCTCCCAGTCATCTTCCATGGTCTTGACGTTGGCCTCGCTGGCACGGCGCAGGAGTTCTTCGGCTTGAGACGGCCTCTTCTTGTGCTTTGCACCAGTCTCGCTAGGGATACCGCTGGGTTCGGGCTTATCCTGCGCTTTGAAAGGCGCGTCGTGTTTTGATGGATCTTTTGAGCTTGCGGCGGGGGTGGTCATGTTCGCGATTGTGAGATAGTATGTGACTTTGAGGGTACGTTGCGTAGTGCCGATGAAAGAGTGGCGTGTGCTGGAGGTGTCGAGTGGAAGTGTTGGAGAGAGTGTTGATATATGCAAGAAACGTAGCGCGTAAGTGAAAGCAGTGTCGAGTAACTGCAGTGGTGAAGCACGGTCTTGACCTTAGGTTAGTCTTTGTACACGGTAGCAATCTTGCACACTTTGGTTCTCAACATATCAATACTCCTATGGCGGCTGCGAAATATACAAAAATCTCGACAAGCCAGCCTAATGATTAATATGCTGCTTTAACATTCGAGCAGTGATGTAAGTAGACAGTCAAACAGATGGATATGAACTGTCAAGGTGATTGTCAAAGTACGTAACAATCTTCTACCTAGGCTCATAACATGAAATAGCAGCTAGTAGTACATGTTGGATGCGCACAGTCTATTTACGTATTCTGAGAGCCCGGGAGACGACGGCTAGAAGGGAGCCACGCCGTAGCAGAGAATTGATGTGCTCTTTTCCAAAACCACTGACACTGTACTTCACATAATGCATGCAGGATGTGTGAAGTTTATCAGATATCCAATGAACCAATCGATTGACAATGAAACTGACAGGGTACCTCGAGTGTCGTAAATGATCAAGATGCAACTATTCATGTTGAATGGTGGACTCAAGTCACTGGCATCGAGAGGGGCACTGTCACTGACTTATAAAACTACCCCTGCGTCATCTAATTAATCGCACCGTTCGTCGTCCTGCAGAACGAGGGCGTGGTGTGGTCTAAATGTCTATGGCGATAGTCTCCAACGGGCATGCCGAAGGCTTTTCTGGTCTAGAGCACACAGACTTCTACGTTATTGCGTAAAAAGTTTGTAGCAACGGCGAGGCTTGCGGACCTGCATTGAACATGCATGTACCCTTCAAACGGGTGCCTAAGTGTAGCGTGACGGCAGATCAACACTGCTTGTGCAAGACCCTTCTCCATAGCATGACCACAGGATCGCCACGAGCGGGAAATCTGGGGACAAGGATGGCCAGTAACGGAAAGCAAACACCCAAGAAAGAGATCCTGGTCACGAGGCTTAGGCTGGAAACCTGGCGTCGTGTCAATGTTGTCTTCGTATCATGCACACGTGGTGAAGAACGCGGCATCTGGCCGAGCGCCTCGATTTTCGCGACGAATCGAAGTGCCTTGTCGTAGCGGTGGAAGGCGTGAACGGTTATCCGCTCTACAAGAAGGACGTCATTACAGCGATGTGCACGGGACGCTACTGTCGTCGGCACCTTAGCCGGGCGCTAACAAAGGCTTGGTATTCCGAGCGTGTGGCACACGCGTCCCCCTGTCAATGGTTCACGCTCTCCTGATCGAAGCAAGACGTGCTGTGCAGCAACAATATCACTCCCACAGCATTGTTGATTATAGTCTCGAGAAGTGCTCTGTACTTTATTGTAGGGAATTCGGTTTGACGTATTGCCGTAGGAGCGCAATGGCATTCTTGTCTGCACGATGGGATTTGTGGCTGAAAACATGGAAATGATAATACGTCATGGATCTTCACACATCCTGGCCACTGATCGCCCGCCATTCAGACTAGGGACGCGCTCTCCTTTGAGCCTGGGGTTTTCGTGTTGGTCAAGCAGAGCACAAAGTGGAGTCCAGCGGATCGTGAGAGAATTAGGCAAGAGCACAAATGTCCCATTGATCCATTCGGTACGTCCTCCACGGTTTCAGTGGTGCTCTTGGGAGGCAGCCAACGCGCACGACGGTTTGGGAGCTCTGCGTGAACATTGCATGATGCTCACCTGCAAGGCCCACAAAACACTGCAGACTGTTCATAATCCTTTCAGGAAACTGAATGAGCCAGGTGGGGCAACGCCTTTCCTTTGATGCCCCGCGGCTGGATCGCGGATCGATGGTGTGTCCAGGCCCAGTTGCGCTTGCCTTGGCTCCCTGTATATTGCGCTTGACTGGTGACGGAGGATGACGTATTCACAAGCTGGACTCGCTCGTGTCACGCCAAACAATAAAGTCGCTTCTTCCTCGCCCGCCGCATCCTCGTTACAACACACCAGATACCCCAAAACACCACGCAACCTTATTAAACCCTCCCATTGTTTCAATCGCAATTGTTTATTTGATACCCACTTTGATACCCCGGAAAGCAGTACACCATGTCTACAGGAAAGGCGGTCAACCGTGAGTAACCCCGCAGTGGCTTCAGAGGAGCTGGTACGCAGCACGTGAGTGCTGTCAAACCCCACTTCGAAGCGTCTGTTGCGCATTGTCCGAAGCACAGGCTAACGCCACATAGGACCGGTTGATGTGAAGCAGAAGGAGGCCGATGTCAACAACAAGCTCCAGCTTTACGGGATCTTCCAAGGTATGTAGCAGCCACCGAGGATGACAACTTCATCGTGCGCGATCGTCGCTAATAGCAGCCATAGCATTCGCCAATGGAAAAGTTCCTTCCAACAAGCAGATTGATATTGCGCTCAACTCAGCACTGGCATCGAAACCCCTTAGCTCACCATCTAAAAAGCTCTCAACCGAGGGTCAACAGCTTGTTGGCGATCTGAGGAAAGTCATCGAGCAAGCCAAGATCTTGCTTCTCACCAAGAACGAGGGAAACCTTCTCCAGGACTTCATCTGGAACGCCGAGCAGATCTCTGGTGGAAACCAAGCGCTTCCTGGCGCACCTGTCGACAAGGGCACCGCAAAGCAGCACGGTAACGAGGCGCTTGATGGCCTGCGAACATTGGGTACATTATTGATCTCCAACGGCCAATTCAGAAAGCTCATTTCCGATGCTACTACCCTACTCCGCGACATCGCTGGAGATGCCGCCCAGAACACGGCCAATAAGGTCAAGCCCTCGGAAGAGGAACTCAACCAGATGGACAAGCCCGCTGATGACAACACCTGGCACGAAAACCCCGACATGTCCAAGGGTAACCTCAAGGAGACGCTGAGGCAGAAAGTGCCCATCGGCAAGCAGGACGTCAAGAAAGCTGCTGGTGACGCGAACCAGGCTGCCCACCCCGACGGTTCCCGCGATCCCCGAGACACTGCCCATCTTGGTGCCCACGAGGGTCAGACTGGCAACAATACCGGCTTGAACGCACAGGGCGGTCTTGAGCAAGGCAAGCAGCAATTGGCGGATAAAATCCCCGAGGAGGACAAGGACAAGGCCCGCGCTCGCCGTGATCAGTTGAATAACTACCTGAAGGGCAAAATGCCCCAAGAGCGTCGCGAGCAGACCATCTGGCGTCTAAAGAAGATGATTGTCGAGATCCAGGGCCACCAGGACTACCAGCGTGCGATTGAGACCCTTCTTAACCTGGCTGAGCAGTATGCCGGTCACGGCAAAAACCTTGGCCAGCAGAGTGCTGGAACCGTGCAAGGTGCGCACCAAGAGGATGACGCTCTGACTCGTGCTGAGGCTGACATCAAGGTGCGTAATCTAGGATTCAAAACTGACAACAAGCATTGGCTGACAAATATCAAGACCCTCCTCGAGCGCTTCGCCAACAGCACTTCTTCGGACGACCTTATCGACTCTATCAACCAGATCTACAAGGACGCTGATAATGACCCGGAGCTCAAGGGTTGGTTCAGGCACTTGAACCAGTACATCCACAAGTGCTTGCAACAGCAAGGCTACATTCTTGAGGACCGCTCTACTGAGGAGTGGAACCGCATCTACGACCAGGGTCATGAGCTCCTGCGTGGTCGCTACCGTGGCCATACTGACCGAATTGCCGATGAGTTCAAGTTCATCGGTCAGCAGTTTGATGCGGATGAGCAGAACAGACAGTTCGGACAGTCTGTCAACAAGCTCTTCCTCGATCTCGGCAACGACGAGAATGGCAAGACCACGTTCAAGCCTCACCTTGTCAAGGATCTGACTGACGTCATTCTTCCTGGTCTTTTCGAGAGCGTGCAATACGTCCCTATCCCTCGTATCGAGTACAGCGACCCTATGGTTGATGCCATTGTTGAGAACTTGGTCATCGAGAGCGACAACCTTGCTCCTAACATCATGGAGTTTGGTTCCGACAACTACTGGCGTTGGGGACGCAAGTCAATCACCAACAAGAACAAGAACAAGGTGATGCTCTCAGTCTCCGGTGTGCAGATGGATCTCCGCGATGTGTCATACTACCTCAAAAAGAAGCAGGGCTTCCCTTCTATCACCGACAAGGGTGTTATGGACATATTCATGGGAGGATCAGGTTTCAGCTTTAAGGTCGAGCTCGAGACTGCTGACAAGGCTCGCGAGCACGCCCAGACTCACTTCTTCAAGGTTACCAAGGTGGAGACTGATATCCAGAACTTGTCTGTCAAGGTCAAGAAGAGCAACCACAAGCTGCTCTTCAGCATGTTCAAGCCTTTGTTGCTCAAAGTCATGCGCCCTGTCATTCAGAAGGTCCTGGAAAAGCAGATCAAGGACTCTGTCAACCAGCTTGACGGCATGCTCTACGACATCAAGAAGGAGGCCGACCGTGCCGAGGCTGAGGCCAAGCGCAACCCCGACCCCGAGCACCTCCAGAACATGTACCAGCGCTACGCTTCTGCCGCGCAGAGCCGTGTCATGCAGGGCAAGCAGAAGAAGGAGCAGCTGAAGGAGAAGACCAAAGACACCCAGGTCAACGTCGCTGTCACTCAGCACGACTCCATCTTCAAGAACATATCTCTGCCCGGTGGTATCTCCACCAAGGCCACCGAGTACAAAGAATTGGCTGCCAAGGGTGATAAGTGGGAGAGTCCCATCTTCTCCATTGGTTCCGCCCGCGAGACATCCAGCCTCCCCCAGATTGCTAAGGTTACGCGTAAGCCTCATGGACGCTCTGGTGGCTATGCTCCTACCGGCACATCCACCGGTACTGGCTCTGGTCTCGGCTCTTCTGGACGTGTTCTTGACTCCCAGTACGACAGTGCTGGTGCTGGTTACGGTAACCAGGGCTTGTCTTCTGGTCAGGGTCTTGGTGCTGGAGCCGGCCTCGCTGCTGGATCCGGACTTGCTGCCAGCCAGGGGCTGCCCGACCGCTCTGGCCTTGGCCACCAGTCTGGTCAAATTGGCTCAGGACCTGGTGACTCTGGCCTTGCTCACGGACACCACACTGGTGCACAGTCCGGTCAGCTTGGCGACTACCCTCAGGGACTCAACCAGCAGCAGCTTGGTGGTACTGGCGAAGGTCTTTACAACACCCAGCACTCCTCTACCCATCCCAACGTCACTGGTGGTCAGTTTGCCAACCAGGTCGACAACGCCTTCAACACCGCTACCGGTCACGGCAGCGGTGGCGGTGTCGCATCTACCACCGGCCCTGGCGCCCCTGTCCAGGGTGACAGCCAGTTCCACACCACTTTCGGTGACCAGAACCCAGTATTCCAGGGTCGCGCTTAAGTTTCCTTCCATCGTGGTACCCCGGTGTATCACTTTGGCTACCTGACACTTAGCAGGGTATACTACGATTACGATATTCTCTCTGGATGATACCACGATTGCGCAGAGCGCACTGCACATGGAGAAGGGTTTGCGGGCTCTATTTGCCTTTGACTGCGTTACAAAACTTTCCTTTTGGTAGTAATACTTAATAACATTGGTTCACTTTACCAGCCCTTCTTTGAACACCGATGTACGCGACCATGACATGTTCGATACCGCATCTGCCATTCTACTCATACGAGAAAGGTTCCTGCCCGTTTTCCAAAGTCTTTCCAAATCCGGCTGCACGTTCAAATTATCATCGTCTTGAACGGGGCTGAGTTCTAGTGTACCATTCTTCTTTGTCGTTGTCATCCCATTCATCTCGCCTACCCTCTATTCTTTGTCCGATCTCTTCTCTATGGGAGCGACGATACCTATGACCCTTCTTCGTCCACAAGTATTGTGCTGGTGCCCGTCCCTGCTGCAAAAACTCGCTGTGTTGAAGGTCTTGTCGAATTACCGGTATCTCCGCGTATTCTTGAGTGGGTCGCATCTGAGCCAGAGGTGGTGGCGATTGATAACGCCGCGGAGGCGGTGGAGGAGGATAAGAAGCTTGCACGTATGTCTGAGATTGACCGAACGGTTGCGTGCGCGAAGTCATCCGAGGCTCAGGTGCAAATGGGTTGGGTGCGCTGAGATAGGGCTCCCACTGCATTGTCGGCGCCTCAAGAGTATACTGGCGATGCGGCGGTCGACGTGCGCTTGGATACTCCTCCTCTCCATAGTGCACTCCGTCAGTGCGGTACACTATTCTTTGATAGTCGTCTGGTCGTGGATTGGCGTACTCGGCCTCGTCTGCGAGGCCTGTGGAGTCTAGCGTGCTATTCGAGTTCACCGCCACTCTTCTTGCACGCTTTCGTTGCGCAATACTAATGCCTCGTGCGCTAATGCTGCGGTCTTGCTTTCCCGTAACGGTGCGGTATAGTGAACTGAATGTATCGCGCAGTTCGTCGCCGTTGTAACCAATGTACAATATCGAACCCATGGTGACAGCTGTCAGTGGCACGGCAATTGCCCAGAATAGCGACGAAGAACTACCCATATCCCTAATATCAGTTGTGTTCATGCCAAGGAACGATGTGACGAAGGAAAGGGGCAGGAACACGATGGTGACGATGGTAAACACCATTATCGCCTTTCCGTGGTCTTCTTCATTGATTTCCAGACTCTGCTTGGTGCTATCTGCTAACGGACCGCAACGTGCGAGCAGGTAACGGTACTCTTGATCCGTGAGTTGCAGGTTGTCCTGGCAAGAAGCCAAGAGCATGCGCTCATAGGGATACATGGCGCGACGGCTGGGTGTATCCTTCTCGTAGGTCGCATCATCAAGAACGCTCAAGTAGTTCGAGATGAGCTTGTACTGCTGTGTGTTGACTTCCAGAAGAGCTGTCAATTCTTCCTGAAGGAGGTTGATCGAGCGCAACAGCCGCTTTCCCGGACGATGATTGACTTGGAATTGCTACCGCAGGTTAGTATGGATGAGGTCCGCAAATTGCGACATACTTACGATTGTTGATAAGTATTCCCTGTACATGTCGCTGACCGTCATGCTCTTCTCGAGTGGCTTGACAATCAGTCGTCGCATGAACCAACTGCATAAGTATTCCGGACTCTGTGATAGTCTTTGGAAGACTTGCGTAAGCTTTGTGGATTTGACCATAGAGCAGAGCTCGTTACGAGCCAAATTTACTGCCTGCTGTACTCCGTTGCCAAATACCTCGAGGACCCGCAGACCTTCAGATGAGAAAGGCAACGTAGCCATGTACTCAGGTTCTTCGAATGCAATCGTTTTATCCATGAATTGCTCCTCAGTGTAGTACATGGCCCGCTCGACCGCTAGGTAAAAGACCAGTAGCTGGCGCAAGGCACTAAGCAATGGACGAGGAAATGTGTACAGGTCAGATAGTTGCCCATCTTCGTTGCATACACCCTCCGACAACTCTTTGGTCTGAACATGTATCTCTTGCGCTGTCTGGCACGCTTTTGTGAGTATGGCAACATAGCCGTCGTTCCACGTTTCCATCTTCATCTGGGCGTAGGTCAGGATACATTCCTCGGGAATCAGCATGTCCAAGATGGACTGATCAATCGACTTGATGTGCTTTTGCAAGTGCAACAACGCAGCCTGTTGGGTGTTGTACATCTTGGTCGTTCCGCATTTCCTACACATTTCGATCATCTGCTGAAGCTTTTTGAACGAATCTTTTGTCTCCATATTGGTAGTCTCTAGACGTACAAACCAACCTGTGTTGTTCATGGGGTCATGTGTCCAGCCGGGATTTGAATTCCTTCTCGGACGATAATTCGAGGGCGCACGACTGCAGACCGTCGCTACGATACCGCACATACTCTTCATGGCACCCCACGATTTGCGTAACATCGTGCTCTTTTCAACGTCGGCAACGAAGAGTGCCAACGTCTTTTGCATGGTTTCAAACAGCTCGGTTGTCTTCTGGGCAAGGACGTCTTGTTGGCGATTGACTACGGCCTCGTGAACGGAATGATCAATCGCACTCGAACTTGGCAGCTTCTTTCTAGTAGTGACAATTGACTCGATACTTGACTTTACCTGCTCCGCAAAGCCTTCTGGAAGCGCACGGTAGTATGCAGTCGATGTGAAGGTCTTCTCGACCGAGTTGTATGTCCCATAGCTGCTAAGGACTTCTGACAACATGGCTTTCTCGACGTGTTCCAAACACTGCATTGAGCGCTTGATATCACCAGGAATGAAACGTTCCGTCTCAAGCTTTTCTGCACTCATCGAATTCGGCCAATGAAAGAAAGGGGTTGCTGATAGTACAGTCGATGACGGGAGCTCTGCACTAGTAACGTGCTTGGTGCCATCCTCGATATCATTCAACAGACTGAGGTTGATGAATAGGGCGTCTTTCTTGCGAAGGATGTCGGCCCAGATTCCGGGAGTAACTTTCACACTGCCGCGTGACGTTTGCCATGAGAGCTGCAAACTTTTCTCGTTTTGTGAACGCGTGGAACACCATCGCAGCTCCTTCAGCTTCTGCTCCATCTGAAAGTATGATCGGCACTCTTTTAGTGAGTAAATCAAGTTGCGACCATGCCAATCAGTCAGTCTGATATCGGTGGTAGGGTATTCTTCTTCCTTTGCGTATTTGCGACCAACCTCAACCACTTGAATGGACTGCACAAATCCTTTGGACAACGCTTGATGACCGCATGTGGCAACTAATTCCGAACCTATGTTTACCATCCACAAGTTTGGAACGTGAATAAGAGCACCGGCTCGCTCGTTTCCGTAGGTTCTGTACGCCTGTTCTGCGTCCCTTTCTTGTACCGGCTCATACGGATAGTATGACTGCATCAGTGTCCTGGGTGGGAAGAGATGATCTGTGTGGCCAGCAGCTGAAGCCTTTCTAGGTGCCTTGTGGAGGTCGAAGTAAGGGACACAACTGAATATAGCACTCTGCGGATCTGACTGGTGGCTTTCATCGGCCCTAAGCACTGTACCGGGTTCGATGAACATGCCGTCCAGGAAATCCTTAAGCTTTTCTTTCTCGATTTTTTCAAAGAGCTTTCTTGACAATTTGTGCAGGCGCTCAGAAATACCAGGGATGCCCAGACAGGTTTCTCGAAACTTAACGAAGTCTAGACTCTCGGAATGTAAGTGATACCATCGCAAACTAATATCTGAGCGTGCCGAAGTGCTTCTGGGACCTGGTAACACATGAATTTGGAGCGTATTTCGACTCTCGACCTGAGTCATCACTGCCTTCGTGATGTACATGTACTCTTTTTCGCCAATGGATTGTTGGGGTTCCCGCTTGTTCGGTGGATTATTGATATCTGCTGTAGCCCGGTCCAACGGCCCAATGAAGGCAGTGTTGATCTGGAAAGAGAGATCGTTACCATCACCATCCACCGAGGCTATAACTGGACGAATAGGTTCAATAGTCGCCTCGGCAAGGATTGGCGTCTCAGACAGCTCACTCTCACTGCTGGTATTCTCGACGTCCGTTCCCTCATCACTACCACTACTGTCGTCTTCGCTATGATCAACAGCACCGCTCAGCTCCTCTGCTGTCGATTTTTTCGCATCGTCATCAATATACATCACCGACGGGCTAGATGTTCGATATCTAGTCCTGACTCTGTCTCCTCTGGGGTGGAATGAGGCGACATCAGGATCGAGAACGTCTGACGGCAGGCTGACTTGTACTATTGTGGACGATTTGACCACGAGGTCCCAGAAAGAAGGTAGGATGATATCTCCACTCTCAGTCAACAAACTGAAGTTGCCATCCTTAACCGCTTTTGCGAGTCTTTCACGACCTCGCAGACTGTATATCTCTTCTATCTGGAGTTTCGTCGCCTACGTTGGAGTCAGCATGGTGACGCGTTAATCACAATCGCAAACTTGCCTCCCATGAAAGGCATGGTAGAACGTATCCATCACCATCATGCGTTCTCAGCACAAAGGTCAGCCTATTCGATTTTGGTCCGTGCATGTTTGTAGTAGTATCTTGTCTCCCCTCTCTTTCGATTGGTGTCGCGTCGGCCGTCGTTTGTGTGTCATCTTCATTGTCGACATGGGCTAGTATCGTTGTCGGCATCGCTTCTTCGGTGCTCCTGTTCATCCGAGGTAAGACATAAGTCAGGTGCTTATGCCACAGTGAGCGATGCAGTACGAACAGCGAAGGGTCGAGTCTAAAACTATGATCTACGATCTCTCAAAGAGAAGTGCATCTGCTGGGATCCAGGATCAAGATCAGCTTCCAGCCCCCTTCTCTTTAGCGCTGACACCTTTCCCGTTCGGGAGCCGCGCCCGCATGCTGACAGCAGATCGTTCCCAACGCTGTTCCGAACTACAGACTTCACGACGAACTACTAGCCTGTTGTCGGAGCGATGAATGACAGTAAGTCAGGTGTTACGGAAAGAAGTATGACAGCAGAATCCAACCTGAACTTGACCAGGGCGCTACTGGCTCGGCAACGAAGTGTACTCGGCGAATTTATCCCACGTCTACAAGAAGCGTTAGTGCTTACTCACATTCATAGTCCAGTGTCCCTAATATCGTGTAACCTTCAACATCAACTACTTTATATATTTGCCTCTGGTGCCTCAGAGACGGCTCGGCCTCGATCACTTACCAAGTCCTGGATATAGAGAGCTAGAAAAAGAGCGTATCCGATGGCATTCTGCAAGCATGTGGATGGGTTTCTCAAGAGAGAATGATGGCTCCTCGAGTTCTCAATTTTGGCCACAATCAGCTCCTTCGGGAGTGTTGCGAGACCATGGCATGCGAATCGCATTCCTCGGAACTCTCTGAGCTTGATTGATAGAAGCGCAGTCTTCATCACTGGTCAGTAGCACAGTCTACTGCCACCCCCGTGGATTACATAATCTCTGGACGAGACTCGTGTCCCGGTATGCGTCGACTCGTCTGAAGGATCCGGACGACAAGCTCATTGCCCTCTCCGGTGTCGCGAAAACAAAAGCTGCCTTGATTCAAGATACCTACGTTTGCGGGATGTGGTGCAAAGATCTCGCAATTCAGCTGTTGTGGGCTACTAATAAGCCATCAGGTAGCCCTCACAATTACCGCGCCCCAACATGGTCATGGGCTTCCACAGAAGGTCTCATTGCCTGGAATGGGCGTGGCACAAAAGATCATACTGTTTGAGATAGAAGATGTTCAAGTCAACCACGCAACCGTATAGTCCATGGTAAGTGTCACAGGCGGCTATATTGATGTGCAAGGCCGTTTGGAGCCAGTGTCACTTTTGCCAGGTCTTCGAGTTGAATCAAACTCCCTTTGGATGATTAGTGTCGATAACTGCGCCCCGGTTTTCTTATGGGATCCACGCCCAGTAGGGTGCATGCGAAGCAGACAAATCAACACTTGCAGAAGACAGTTCGGAAGGTCATTCGTTTTTTTTCGCGCCGTCATCACGCCCAAATGGCTTCACCGGGATTCCACATACCTATTGTTACGCGTGGTGGACTTGCACCATGGAATTTTCGTAAGAATCGGTATCTCGACTTGTTATGTGAGATCAGACTAGAGCATGCTGGTCCCATCTTTGAACGAGGGTGTAAAGAGTCAAATCTTGTGTATGCGCTACAGTGAAGACCTTCACACAATACGAGTAATTTGACCTGCCAAAATGGTTAATTGTTCCTGCATCATTCCGACACTCAACTCCATACCAAGATGTCATCTGGGCATCTACACTACTTGATGGTGTTGGAACAAACAAGCGGGCGGGTGAATGACAAGGCAATAGTCTTTGTCCTGAGTTGATGCGCCTGCCCCCGACAACGCATGTGACCGCGATGCCATCGATGCGAACAAGCGTGGCAAATTTTTACCCTTGAGGTGACCTCGTAAATCAATCTTATTGACTTAATGCGACTACAACACCAAGGGTACCGCTTCCAGGAGACCAGGGCACGCAATGGCAGACAGACTACAGAATGCTGATCATTGGATTAGCCCTCTACGTTCATTCTTCTATCTTCCATGGACCCGAATCTACTGCGAAGATGGCGCAGTAGTGTTCTGAGTGGATTCTTTTCTTTGCACGAATCCGAACCTCGGAGTTCCGTTATTCATGTCGAAAATCTACAAGCACATATTAGCATAGCTCCGCCAGTGAATTCATCGGAATCATCGACTTACCGCGTACATGGCCTTCAAGACAGCATCTCCATAGATGTCCATGTCCATGGATCCTCTGCTCTGGATGCTTCCGTACACCATCCCGTTGCCCGCATCTGCGAAGCCGAGGTCTTCTTTCTGAAATTGCACCATCTTATCTCCAATAGCAAGCTGGACATCTGGCAGATTGTCTACTGATGTGTTTGAGGGGAAAACGTAGCCTTGGCTGTTCTGATCGTATTTGGACCCAGGAATGGCTTTGTAGACGGCATCTACAAGAGAGTCGTCTACCAGACAGAGAGTGGTACCGGTGTCCATGATGGAGGTGTTGTTAGAACGGCTAATAGTGTCTCCGTTGATGGTAGCTGACGTGGACTGGATTTGCCAGAAGCCTTGGCTGTTATCCACGTCAGCGTAGTTGGGCTCGCTGGCGCCAGCAGCGGTCACGATATCCTGGTCGATGTAACCGAAAGTATAGAAGCTCTGTCTGTTTGTTAGGAAAGCTACACAGACAAGCGTAGGCAGACTTACCTCTCCCTTATCAGCTTCATCTGTATCACGCCAGCTGCCCAGATACGCGGTGAACAATTGCTCCTTGCCCGGCTGCTGTGCGATGATATTGTCGACAGGTGTCTTCTGTGGATCTGGGGACACAGTGTTGATGGAGCTGAATGCAAGACCAAGAAGACCACTTCCGTTACCCTAGTCATGTCAGCGGCTGCATTTGTAATACGGAACGAATCTTACCTCTGCAAACTGTTGTGAAAGCTCTTTGGCTAACTCCACAGCTTGGTTTTCGACCTTGAGACCACCCAAGTTCACTACATCAGTGCCAACGTCGCCGCTCGCCGAGGAAGAATCCCCATACTGGATCTTCCATGTTTCCCCTTTGAGCTTTTTGAACGTGCTAGACTTGCTGGGATCAAACGCGACTTGTTGGTTGGCAGAGTTGGCTTTGTTGAGAGTACTCTTGGGAAGCTCCGTGGACCAGACCTAGACTGGTGAGCACAGGAGACGACCATTGAAGCGATTCAACATACCCAAAGATCGGAGGAACCGGTGTCGAAGTCGAGGTAAAGCTTCTGTGCGGGCGTGCCAATGCTGACCTCGCAAAGGTACAGCGAATCATTCTGAATGTCTTCAGCTGGAACCTCACCTTCGCTCGAGCCATCGCTCTGAGTCGTAGCCTTGCTCTGAACACCCTCAATTGCTGAAGTCTGGTCTCGTTTCTGCAGAAGGTAGTGCGCACGCATGCGGCCGCCAACTCGGCCAAACTTTCTCTGCGGGCGAAGTACCTTGGCTTGGAAATAGGGGCCTGGTTTGGTGGGGTTGAAGCCGTCTGCGCATGTTAGCTTCCGTTGCATGTCGCGGCTGGAAGACACACATACACTTCCTCATAGCATGAAGATATGATTTAGTACCATTGGCCTTGTACACCGAATTGCGTCCGATAGTTAGGCGCTGGAAGGATGCCATGATTCAGGTTATAAGTAGGAAGCGTTTAGGTAATGTTGGAGTCTGGAAAGTAAGAGGAAGATATGCGAAAGTCAGTAGACAGAGCTATCCAGATTTTGGAGATGAAGGAGCGAGTGAGCAGTTATACATCACTGCCTCTACCTTTGAAACACGTCGGCACCTGCCACAGTGCAAACCTGCTCGCCCAATACCACCTCATCAGCTGTGACGAGAAACTAGCGGAATCATGTCGCATTGATCATTCGACGTATAGGACATGGTTGTGACCAAGCTTCTCAAGCTTTATCAAGCTTTCAGGCGTTGCAATAAGCCTATCATCAGCCCCTATGTGCATCGAACATCAGTCCAAACAGGGCACCTGCAGAGCAATCGTACTATGATCTGCGGCGTGTGGCCCTTAGAGATAAGTCAACCCCGGAATGGCGGTTCATGCACTCGAATCAAGCTCTCTGCGCGCGTCCAATGGAGGGGCGATAAGTGTCCGAGTGATGAGATTGGTGTTTGCTCTGGACCTCATCCCCTTCGGTGTAACCCGATAAGGTATCATGTGCTGCTGATCCAAAGGCCGCAACTTGATCGCCGTCACACTGTGATCGAATGAAGGGTACGGGTAGTGCCACGTACACGGCCCGGCCCCTGTTGTCAAGAGTCACGACATCCTTTCGGTCCTGGCGTTGCTTGCTCGTAGGTGTTGCAGCGGTATACCATCGTGACGTCATTTGACACGCGTTGCGTCACAGAACTCAGTGGGTTCATCTGCACGTCGCTCAACTCTCAATCTTGCGACTCTCCTTCACTACTTCTGTGCATCCTGGTTGCATTGTGCGCCAAAAAGTGTCATCACCGCTATATATTTTCCATGCATCGACCGTTCCTTTCTCGCCGTTTTCGTCGAAAGAGTCTCACATAAAGAGGCATCTTACAGGTAGGTATATAGGAAAGCCTTAATCGTGTCAACTCCGTTTGGTCCGCATCAGATCGCTTCATAGTACTTCCTGATCGTGGAGGTCGGATACAGCAAGTCAACCTTGTTGCTTTACTTGTATTTGGCCGATCCAAGAGGTTACATTTGCCTTTGATTGCGTCGTTGTATGTGGCGCTCACACAAGTACTTTCACAGATTTCACGCACTAAGTAATCACAATGCAAGAGACGCTCACATTCATATCAAGTCCTCCTAACAACTACGTCTCCATCGGCGACTGGCGCCGAGATTGTCAGTAGTTGCAAGCAAGAGGATCGAGGGGAGAGGTCTCTCGAATACTTTTTGACGCAAGTTACCATGAGACTCGGTAGCCTCGCGACAGGATCTTCACGTTGTATGCTCCGCTGGATGCCAAGGGCCTCGAGATGTCTACTCCAGATTACACAAAGCCAGTATCGAACATTTTTCGACAAACAACCATGAGGTGATGAAACATGACCAGAGCCTATCGATACTGTATGGTCTGACAGGCATCCGGAGCTTCCAGACTGTCCTTGGTGGGTGCCAGACTGGTCGAAAATCAACCCTACAAGCGATTTCATCATCTTGGAGATACGCAGGCAGATGGTCAACCGACACGCGCACTACAGCCTTTCCATTGGGGATATATGACCAGAAAGATGGCATGAAGCGTCAAAGCTTTACTTCCGTGTAGCTGTCAACTCAGCCCACCTCATATACTCAGAGGCGTTCCTATATCAGGCAGCTGCCAAGAACGCCCAGCAGAACAGCCGGGTAAGCGATAGAGTGGGGTGCATGTGGTAGTTTTCCAGCAACCCGAAGCCCTAACATGAGCTTCCTCTTCTAAAGCTAAACGAAAGTTTCGAAGCTTACATCTGTGGTTCGAGTCACTTCCGCAATGACGAATGCACTTCATGGTGTGTTGCACGCCATAGACACCATCGCCAACGCGCCCGCCTTGCTGTCTGCGCGCCTCCTCGATCCGGTTCCAATCAGACCACCAAAGCAAAGCGCATCAGACCTAACACCACCACGCGCCGTGAGCAGGAAGCGAAGGCTCACATTACCACTCGACGCCCCCGTCTCAGTCCCCAGCAAAGCGAAATGGCTCGGCAAAGCAGGCCATCAGCGCACATGTGACCAAGCACAAAGCCCCATAATGCGACTACCCGCAGAACTGCGTAGTGAAATTTGGAAGTACGTGGTGTTGGGGAAGAGCAACGGTGTGGTGGAGATCGGATGGCGAAGCAAAGGGCACAGCCACGGGCGAGCAAGCGCCTACAAAGTCTCATTCGACAAGCCACGGGACGAATGGGGGCCGGGTCTACTAGGAATGCTGTGTTCCTGCCGCGTCATGTGCGTGTGTACGCAGCCACAGAGCGCATTCAATCCAGCTAACGAACATGTTTCGGCAGCTACTCCGAGACCATCCACCTAATCTACAGCCTCCCGATCTTCTCCTTCCACTACCAGAACGTCGAAACCCTCTTCGCATTCCTCGGTGCTCTGCTCCCGCACCGCAGAGACCAGATCCGCATCCTTGATCTGCGCTGGCTGGGCCAGTGTAAGATGCCTAACGACACGCCGCAGCCGCAGCCGCACCAGATGAATCGGGGGTGGTCGTACACGCGCATCAGCAACATCAGGGCTCTGTCCGAGCTGCCTCGGCCGGCAGTCGGTAGGTCGAATGCAGGGTTTGTCAATCCGGACCTGGTCATTGACGACGTGCTCGGGCGCATGAAGGGACTGGAGATGGGGGGCGTGATGTGGGGGTGTAGATCTACAGGCTGCTTTAGGCAGGGAGAGGATGGTGCTGCGTTGGCGGATGTGTTTGTCAATGTGATGCCTAGAGTTGCGCCGCGTGCGAATCAAGCGGAGTATGTGGGGTTTTGATGTGTTTTTGTTGGATACTCATCACGGCTGTTAGGGGTATAGCTGTAGCAGTTGAGTGGACAGTACTTACAAGCACATCTTGCCCTCGAAGCGAATGTCCGCGAACAAGTAGCATTCGTGTTGGTTCGCGCGTGCTGTCTGGGTAAAGCCATGTTGCTGCGGCAGGTGATAGTTCGAGCAAGGTGCCAGGGTGTCGAATGATTTTCCATACCTGCATAGGACCACCGTGTTAGTCACGTGCTGTTATCTTGAACAGACTGCTTCCCGTAACCTCAAGACATCCACGGCCTTGAACTCTTTGAGAGAAGAAAAAAGAAAAAAAAAAGTCCATGGCAGCCACCTCTCCAGGTCATGGAAGCCGCAGAGGAAATGGCAAAGTCACTTGCAGATTCCTACAAAGCTCCGCAGCAAACACTCGCCGCACCTAGACCACCACCACCACCATCACGTCCCTTCCACAGGCACAGGCACAGCACCCATCCTCGCTTTACTTCAGGTCTAAAAACACCTTCCTCATCTTGTTGTAATCCGGGGTCCCAACACCCGTCACCGGATCCCAGCCAGGACTAGCGGGGAACCCCTGTGTCCCACACCCCGGATTCCCACCGACAGTGATATCATTGAACATCTCGGGGTATTTGTAGATGATGGGGTTCAAGAACCCAATGGGATTTTTGCCCTTCTCCAACCGCTCCTCGTTCAGCAGGTTGATGATGCTGGCGAAGATGGGCGCCGAGGCTGAGGTGCCGCTGATGCCGTAGGTTTTGCCCAGCCACACGGTTGCCAGGTTGAGGCCGAGGGCGGAGACGTCTGGGTAGCCGCGGCCGGAGGAGTTGAAGACGGATTCGCCGTACTTGGGCGCGTGCTTGTCGAGGTACTTGGATACGGCTTTGGATTGCCAAGACGGGCGTGGGAAGACGCTGGAGAAGCCGCCGCCCGAGTAGTAGGATTGAAGGCCTTTGGGGGAGGCGACTGCTTTTTCGCCGCCGTAGATGGACGAGTTGAGGAGGGTTGTTGCGCCGACTGAGGTGATCTGGGGAAAGGTCAGTATGTGAAGATCTATGAGTCAAGACTGTGAGGGCACTTACGTAAGGGCAGCTGGCAGGGAACGAGGGCGAGAAGCGCGTTCCCTGCTCGTCGACATAACCGTATTCCGAGTCGAGGCAGCTGTTGTTGTACCCGGAGTTGTATTTGTTGGCGACGCCAGAGTCGCCAGATGCGAAGATGACGCTCACACCTTGCAGAGCCAGTTTCATCCATTCGCGGCACTGGCGCTCCTGGTAGAATCGCGGGAGTGCGCCCTCAATCTGATCGTATGAAACGGAGATGACGTTGCTCATTGGAGCTCCGCCACATTGCAGCGGACCGGTGTAGGCACCAGGCGCGTCGTTGGGATCAGGGTAGGCGGGATCAACGTACGGTTGGTTACCGCCCTGGTAAGTGCAGTAGGAAGCATCCTGAGCATATCAGTGGGCGTGCAATCAGGCTGGAAGGAGTACACAACACACCAGAGCATCCAAGAAGATGTTAAACGTTCCCACGGAGTCGACGTTCACCGAGTCGCCGTTCTGGTACAAACGGGTATTTTGGGGCCAGATGATGGAGTAGGCGGTCTGGAAGTCCAGCGCGCTCTCAATGACCTTCTCTTGCTGGGCCAAAGACAGGTTCGAAGCCTTTCCGCCATCGATGGAGATGAACTCGGGCACAACGTCCGATGGGATCTTGGGAGAGGTGAAGTTCTCGAAGAACGTCTTCAGGTCAGGGAGGTATAGGTAG
Source organism: Ascochyta rabiei (assembly GCF_004011695.2). Taxonomy (NCBI): domain Eukaryota; kingdom Fungi; phylum Ascomycota; class Dothideomycetes; order Pleosporales; family Didymellaceae; genus Ascochyta; species Ascochyta rabiei. The sequence goes on from NC_082412.1 coordinate 1,756,402, forward strand.
TCGGCCCACTCTGCGATTCCGAGTTGGTTGCCGGTGTGGTTGTACTTGCCGACGGGGAGATTGTAGATCGCTCTCAGACAATCGATAGTGATCAGAGAAGAGCAATTTGCGGTGCCGGAAAGACCGATAATGTTGACGGCGGCCTGGATCGACGCCTTGGCCTGAGCCACGGGCTGCAGGCCGTCAAGCTGGACAGTGGGCATCACAAAGTCGACATGCTTGCCAACGCGCTGTGGCAGTCCGTACTCATCGCATGCAATGCGGAAGCCGCCGGAAGCCTTGTGCTTGTAGTAGTGATACTCTGTTTGAAGCAGGCCTTCGAGCTCCTCAACCGTGGCGGAGAACTCCACCCAGTTGCGTCCTACATGTTGTTAGACAGCGGGAAGAAGGCGATCGAGTAAGTCTCCACATACCAACCGAGTGCTTGACCCTCTTCAGATCAACGCCTGAATTCTGGAGCCATTCAAGAGTCGTTTTCGACGCTTCTGGGTGCGGTGCAAAGGTATTCGCAACTTGTTCCGCAGTCCAGTGCTTTCCTAAATATTTTCATCAACTCTGTGAACAGCGGATGGATACGCGTTTCCCCACCAAAGTTCGGCGAGTCTGGGTCCGAGATATCGTCGAGGAAGCGGTCTGAATGCTCCAAGTTTCGCTGGTTCAAACCAATCCTGACAGGCAGCACCGTGTCTTTCGGCGCACGCGAATGCTTGGTCCAAGCAACTGGCAACGCATGTCTCCTCTCATGGACTATATGCGAGTCGAGGGGAGAGCTTGCTCCTAGCCCACTGAGGCCGAGCAGCAACAAGCCTGAGAAACGCATCTTTCGTAGAGTAATTCCAGAAGCCTGGCGTCTGGAGAAGCCATCTCCAGAAGGTAACGGCCAGCGTTATGTACAGCGGAGATTGGCTGTTGCCATGACACAGTCGTCATGATAATGGCTCAGTCTCTCGCGCCATATATACTATGCGGCCGTCAAATGACAGCATGGCGGGCGAGGGTATCGCATTGATGCGACAGGAACAAGATTGTCCTGCCTGTTGAGGCCTAGTTGAATTCGTCCACCGACGGTTGGAAGAAGCCTCCACTGTAGGCCTGCCAATCAAAGCAGTCAAATTTAACGTCGTGGTATCCACACGGGAACCGTACATGGATCGAAGCTTGACTCCGCTTGGCTCAAGGCTTGGTAGTGTCGAGGAAAGCTTATTTGGTGTGTTGAATTAAGAAGGTGGTTGTGACAACGCAGACAAAGTGGGGATGATTCTTCCCGACCAGAAACAACGGGATTAGCGCCAATATCGTTGTTGATGCTGTGAATCACATGACAGAACTTCCTACTGACCTTACGCATCGATCCGACACTTTCGTCTTGCACCCCAGGCCCAGCTGCAAAGACCAGCCTTCTGAACTGGCAGAGACAACCTTGTCATGCCACAGGTCTAGGTGCGGGTACTCGCCATATGCAGGATGACGGCCCTTCGTTTCGTGCTTTTGTAAGGATGGACACAGATTCGGAAAATGCACAGGCTTCAGCGCCTCTTTGCAGACGTAGAGCCCCGAGGTATCTGGTCTCAGTCGGCGGGAACGACAGAGGCAGACGGAAGTGTTGAACATGGCTGCCATCTATACAGCAACGTAGCATGTGTTCTTTCCACGGTATGCAGCTGCAGCTATCTTGATCGCCTTGATTCTCAACGCGTAGTAGTCGACGTGGTAATGATGCCGGGGTTTGCTTGGACGAACGGATGTTTTCGACGCAGTAGTGTGGTGTGGTGTGTAGTGCATGATTCGTACTAGACTGACTTGAGCCTCGATCATGGTATGATGACCAAGTAACGCCGTACCCATCTACACCTACATCTACATCTACATCTACATCTACACCAATATCTACATCTACACCTACATCTACATCTACACCTACATCTACACCTACACCTACATCTACACCTACATCTACACCTACACCTACATCTACACCTACATCTACACCTACACCTACATCTACACCTACACCTACATCTACACCTACATCTACAACCACATCTACATCATCCAGACCTAGACCTAGACCTACATCTACATCTAGACCTGCACCTACATCTACAAACACGTACCATGCATGTCATCGGCCCTCCTTGATCTTGACAGCGTCGGCCAGGACGGGGAAGGTGCCGCTGAAAGTCGGGCCCAGAGTCCAGTTGTTCAGGTTCCGCAGGTGGGTCTCAAAGGCCGGGTTGATCAGCCACTGGTCGTCGTCTTTCGGCAGGGTGGTGGGCAGGCTGGCGGGCGTGCCTGCGGCTCGTGGCGTGTGCGGCCCAGCTGGCGAACCGGCATTGACGTGTGTCGAGAAGGGCGAGCTGGCGGGGAGGGAGGAGGTGGTGGAGAGGGTGTTGGAGTGGATCTTGGAGGCGGGAAGGAGGCAGTCGCGGGCTTCGTAGGGCCAGTTGAGGGAGACGGTGGTGGTGAAGGGGATGAAGAAGGTGTCGAAGGATAGGAAGGGCGGGTGAGCGCAGAGCCGGTCGCGGAGGCGGGGCCTGTTGTCGTTAGCTCGGGGGTGGTTGTGTGTGGGCACTCGACTCACCAAGGCAGATGGTCGATCCAGCAGGGGTGCGCAGTGAAGAGCTGGCTAGCACGTGGAGTCACCCAGTGCGGTAGCCGGTCGTAGTTCTCTTGCGTAGGCTCAATCTGCCAGCGCATGACGAGGAACATGATGAAGACGATGGCGACCTGCTCCGGGTAGCCGCAGATGTCTGGAAAGGTGCGCAAGATGTCTGTGAAGAGCTTGGAGAGCGGGTGGGCATCGACGACGCGGTCTGGGTAGAGGAGCGATGTGAAGTTTGGGTACAGCGGGCCGACCAGGGCCTTGACAGGGACACCCTCGGCCGCTCGTGCCTGGCGGTCTTGCAGGAACTCGAGCAGGATGACGTCCAGCGGACAGGTGGGGGGTATGTTGCGTGGGAGGGTGAGGTGGGGGACCAGGTTGGGCGCATACTGTGCCTGGCCGTTGCTGCACACGTTGGCGGGGGGCTGTTGGTGGGAGGGCGTCAGGTTGGGGTCGACGGGTCGGCGGTGGTTGTTGTCGAGCAGGAAGTCGACGCCCATGCGCTCGTCGTAGGGCTCCTGTATCTGGGGCGGGGCGGAGCGCGGGTGGTCGAAGGCGGGGCTGTCGTGGGCGTGGGCGTGGGCGTGGGCGTGGGCGTGGGCGTGGGCGTGGGCGTGGGCGTGGGCGTAGGCGCGCAGGTGGGTGGCGGGGGCCGAGGGGTGGTAGGGCCACGGGCGCGAGGCGTCGGTGGCAGCGGGCGAGTGCGGGCCGCTCTGGGGCGATGAGGCGGCGGCGATGTCGTGGAGGGTGGCGTGGACGTGGCGAGGGTCGAGGGGAGCGGAGGGAGCGGCGGGGGCTTTGCGGTGCAGAGGGAGGGGCGAGCGCTCTGCGGCTGCTGCCAGCTCTGCTTGAGTCAGCGGTGCAGGGAGGCAGGGCAGGGAGGCAGGGCAGGGAGGCAGGGCAGGGCTGGACGGACCATCGAGGCCGGGTGGTGGGCGCAGAATGGGCTGGATGAGGCTCACGACGCTCTCGAGGCGCTTCCTGATGTCGGCGTTCTCGGCCTGGATGGCGTCCTTTTCGCGCAGGACCAGCTGCAGGTCGTGGTAGGGCTGCTGGCTCTCGAGGTCGCGGATGCGCTGGTTCAGGCGGTCGATCTGCGTCTTGGTGCGCTCGCGGATGGCGCGCTGGGCCTCGCGGTCGTTTGCGCGCTTCCTGGCCAGCTGCTCGGGGGTGAGGTTGGCGACGCCACGCGACGAGGCGGCGGTGCGGCGCTTCTTCGCGGCCGACTGGCCCACGTCCGCCTGGCTGTCGTCGTCGCGCGGGAGAGACGAGGGTGAGTTGGCCTCGCTCTGGGGGAGAGCGGCCATGGTCCAGCGATTGGGGGTGGGCCTGCGACACGACAGCTCGACTCGTGCTTTTGCTGAAGGAGGCAGTCTGCGACACCGAACGAGTCATGTTTGGGGTGCGGCAGGGAGCCGTGGGCGCGCATGAGGCCGGCGCCGTGTGCTGCTGATTGGCCGTTGGGTGGTGGGGCGCTGCTGGCGGCGGATCCATGCAGCACCGCAGCATCCTTGGTGGCCCGTCTGCCTGTACCGGCATCGTACGAGACTACGAGTGTGGGGACCCCGCCGACCTGCCTGTCTGTCTGCTTGTCTGTCTGCATAGTACTTGTCTGTCTGCTTGTCTGTCTGCTTATCTGTCTACTTGTCTGTCTGCTTATCTATCTACTTGTCTGTCTACTTGTCTGTCTGCTTATCTATCTACTTGTCTGTCTACTCATCTATCTGCCTCCCTCCACACTCGAATCACAATGCCAGCGCCGCCCAAGTTCGTCCACCAGCCAGTCAGCAGACTCGGCATCGCCTCAGCGTTGCTGAAAGCCAGTCAGTCCCGCCTCCACGCCTCCCCCGCCCTCATTGACAGCCCCAGTCGCCGCCGCAACGGGCCGGGCCTTCTCGTCGCCGCTCAAGGGTGAGAATGGCGCCAACACGTACTTCAAAGACGTGGCCATGGCTGCCTTTCGCGCACACCTCGGCAACCTTACGCTCGCCCAGGACCGCTACGTAACCAGCCACAACGCTTCGTCGACCTACCTCCACTACTGCACCTCGCACAAGCTCACCCCAGACTCCATCACCCTCCCCAGCGGCACTCAGGCGCACTGGCTCGGCAGCAAGCATGCGCCCAACGTCCTGCTCTACTTCCACGGCGGAGGCTACGTGCTGCCGTCCACCAGCGGACACCTTCTGTGGCTGGACGACCTGCAGAAGAGTCTGGGGCCTGGCGTGTCCGCCCTGTTGCTCGCATACGACCTCGCCCCCGAAGCCACCTACCCCACCCAGCTCCGTCAAGCTGTCGAGCTCCTCCGCCACCTCACCGAGACCGAGGGCCGCAGCCCAGCCAACTTGATCCTCGCCGGCGACTCCGCAGGCGGCAATCTCGCGCTAGGCCTGCTGTCGCACCTCGCACACCCTCACCCCGACATCGCGGAGCTGAGGTTGAGCGCCAAGATCCACGCCGCCATGTTGATCTCGCCGTGGACCAGCCTGACGCAGCACTTGACTGCAGCGCACGAGAAGAACGCAGAGAGAGACATGTTCGACGCCCGCACGCTGGCAAGGTGGAGCGCCGCCTTCCTTGGGTCCAACTCGCCCTTTGCCGGCGATCCTTACAGCGAACCCGTGCTCGCCAGCCCACAGTGGTGGGAGCCCGTCGCCGACGTCGTGGGCGAGGTGCTCATATGGGGCGGGCGGAACGAGATCCTGATTGACGGGATCGAGGCGTTTGCACACAAGTTCAGCCTAGGGTTCAGGAGGAGAGGAGGACACGTGAACCTGGTCGTCACAAAGGGGGCAGCGCACGAGGAGATGATCATCGAGCGAGTCTTGGGCTACAAAGGCGACTCGGGAACAGGGAGCCAAGGCGTCGTCGAGCACTGGGTCAAGGCGAAGCTATAAACCAGCACTCACTCCATGCATTCCCATGAAAACAGAAGAGAACCACTACCGTGCTTGGTTGATCCTCCGTCCCATCTCTCGCCATCCACAAGCCCGGTCAGCGCCACCTCACACCATCTGCCTCTACCACCCGGAGCAAGCCACAAAGTTGTTCCCGCTGGCACCCGTGTGCGTAATCTCCCCGGCCCTCGCTCCGCTGCCGTTGATCACCACGCGGTCCGCACCGGGGGAGCCTATTATTGAATGTTAGGCTTTTTGAAGGAGATGAAGAGGAAGAAGAAGGTGATGAAGAGGATGGAGAAGAAGAATAAGAAGAACAAGAAGAATAAGAAGAACAAGAAGAATAAGAAGAACAAGAAGAATAAGAAGAACAAGAAGAACAAGAAGAACAAGAAGAATAAGAAGAACAAGAACAAGAAGAAGAAAAAAATGAAAAAAAAACTCACCCCCAGTATACACCCCCCCAGTCTTAAGCGGAAACTCATAGTACGTGCCGCCAACGAGAAAGTCAAACCCTTCGTAATTGTTGTACTTGTGCGGGTACGTCGACGACCCCGCGGTGCTGCCCTGCTGGACGTGGTCGTAGGCCGCGCTGCGGGCGGACGAGACTTGGGCGGACGTGTAGCAGGTGCTGCCGCATTGGACGTAGCAGGACTGGCGGGTCTCGAGGGATGTGGGGAGAGCGAGGGCCAGGGATGCGGGGAGGAGGGCGAGGAGGGTGGAGAAGTGCATTTTGATGGCGGTGGGTGAGGTGAGGTGAGGTGAGGTGAGGTGAGGTGAGGTGAGGTGAGGTGAGGTGAGGTGAGGTGAGGTGAGGTGAGGTGAGGTGAGGTGAGCGAAAGACGGGGATGGAAGGAACTGAGCAAGTGAAGTGAGCGAGTTGATAGCTTCCTTGGACTCGAAGGAGCACTCAAGTCGCTTTATGTCCGTTCCGTCCCCCCCCAACGGCCCTCTCCGCCCTCACTGCCGCAACCCCCTGCTTCCCAAAGCCGCCGAAATATTGTCCCTCAGCACCAGCCTTCCCAAAACACGCCGCGTCCGCCGTTCCCCCCCCCAGGGCCGCGCTCCAGCTACCTTCTTCTCCAGGACCGTCATCCTAGCCTCCCCTACGCGTCCCTCGCCGTCCCCTACCATCCCCTACCATCCCCTACCATCCCCTACCGTCCCGCATCCCTCAGCACCGCACACCGCACGTTCGCACCCCCGATAGGCCCGCGATGCTACCTCCCCAACGGAGCAAAAGGGAGATCGTCCGACTTCCCTGCTTAGATCAGGAAGGTGAGATGTGTAGTCCAGGTAGTTCGTTCAAAGCCGTTGATTGTTTCATCTTCCTTATCGAATCAAGCGGAGCCATGTGGGCGTGTGATTGGAGCCGAGGGCGTGCAGATCGACGGCGCTAGGCGGCGCTAAGCGCTTGCGGAAGGTGGTCGGGGCGTCTCGTCGAGGATTGGGGTGGGGCCGTCGGCGTGTGCGTATCGCTCGCGGTCGTCGCGGACAGGGCTGGCTGCACGTGCACGTGCACGGTCTTGGCCCCCTTTGGGCTGCAAACACACCGTGCTGCTGGAGGCCTTTTGTGTCGTTGCTGCTTCTCTTTGGATTGCAGAGAAGTGGCTGGTGCTTGGTGGTCTCTTTTCAGGTTGTGGGATGGCTGGGAGGACAGCATTGGTGATCTCCCGTGTTGTTGGAAATGGACGGATAGTCGCTGATAGTACGGCTTCGGTCTGATGTGTTGTGGACTGTTAGTAGGTCTCTTGTCGATGTAACTGCTCCGTTGGATACGAGAAGAAGATTCGGTTCATGTCTATGTGGTATCGTTAACATGTCATTGCCTTATCCACGGTTCCCTTTGTACCCAACACCCACTTCGCTGCTGTCCGCGTCGTGACTCCCTCGTACCCACCACCCACTTCGCTGCTGTCCGCGTCGTGACTCCCTCGTACCCAACACCCACTTCGCTGCTGTCCGCGTCGTGACTCCCTCGTACCCACCACCCACTTCGCTGCTGTCCGCGTCGTGACTCCCTCGTACCCACCACCCACTTCGCTGCTGTCCGCGTCGTGACTCCCTCGTACCCAACACCCACTTCGCTGCTGTCCGCGTCGTGACTCCCTCGTACCCGACACCCACACGCTGTAACTACGCTGTCCGCCTCCACGCATCGGCCAGCAGTGCGCCGCCCGCGACGGTGCCGAAGATGCCGACCTGCAACTCGCTCAGCAGGCCTTCCTCGATCGACCAATGCAGCGTCATGGGCGCGTAGGCAGCGTTGCTGATGAGATCCTTCCACCACGTGAAGCTGTGGCTGTGCGCCTCGCTCCTCTCCTGCTCCGCCCTCAGCTTGTCTTCCTTCTCGCCGTCACCAACCCCTTCAACACGCGGCTCGCGGTACGCGCGCTCGATGGCCAGCCTCAGCAGCTCGCAGCCGACGTAGGCGGCCCAGAATCGCGAGCTCCAGACCCAGCACCGGGCCTCGCGTCTCTTTCCGGCGTCGCCAGTCCAGGCCTCCGTGGTGAGCATGCCCTTGGACGCGGCGTACGCGGCGTTCTCCAGGACCTGGAAGACGACGCACGACGCAATGGCCGCCCAGGTCGTCCCCCGCAGCAGCTTGGCTCTCTGGCTCGCGCCCTTTGGTAGCGGCGACAGGTACGTGTCGCGTGCCCAGGTGTACAGGCCCAGCACGCCCCACATGCGCACGAAGATGCGGTAGTCTGCAATCAGGTGTGCAATCGCCTTGGACGACCCCACCGTCTGCGCGAGGAGCCTCGTGCTCGGCGAGGCGGGCAGCGTGGCCATCAGCGTCTCGCCCGGGAGCAGGACGGCGGACGCTTTGTCCGCGACGTCTGCTGCCACGGCGGCGAGCTGCTTCTCGAGCACTCGCTGGCCCAGGGCGTAGACGAGGGTGAGGGTGTAGCCCGTCGTGCACAGAACGGTGTCGATGCCATTGGGCGTGCAGAGGAGGGCCGAGAGGCGGAGGAGGCTGCGGTCGGTGGACTGTGCGGCAGCCCTCGCTCTCCGCACGACGAGGAGGCCGAGTCTCTGGGCGAGGGTGGGGCTCGGTGGGGGGCGCGGCGGACCTGCGTTCGCAGTCGCAGGCTCGACAGGGGCGCTGTCGGCGCTGGGTGTGGTCGTGCTGTCCGGGTGTGCGTCTGCCATGTCGAGCTATCGCGGACCCAACGACATGCGCCCAAGCCGCAGGCTCGCGCGTGTTTTCATGGCGGCCACGGAAAGCCGACGTGGACGCGTCCGCCGTCGCCCCGGGTTCCGCGCGGAACGGCAGCGCTTCCGCATGGACCCTGACGAACCTCAAGGGGACTGCGCGGTCTACCTACAGCTTGCTCAACCGCTCCAGCGCTCAGAGGAGTCGGCTGCAAGACCTGAATGGATCCCGGTCGCGTCTACACAGTAGTGAATGTACACAACAACAGTTGAACAACACCTGAAACGGGCCGATCCTTGCCATTTCCATGGCGACTCCACCGTGCCCCCCCCCCAGACCCCAGTCCCCCACTCGTGTGCTGTTTCACTCGTCTCTCCTCCCTCTCACGAGTCTTCTCATCCCTCGTGCGCGCTCTCGCTCCTACGTGCACAGACAGGCGCAGAGAAACATCCTGGAAGCCATTGAGGGCGCTGGAGACCACCCACACCTCGACCGCATCCCACGATAGCCAAACCCGCCCAACCTGGAGGGGCCTGCTCCAGAAAGCTCACAAGCAGCAAGACCACCCAGCATGTCGTCCACCCCGGATCCAAACCTCCCTTCCAGGATCCCCACGTACCCGCTAGCACACTCGTTCCGCCAAAAGCCCCGACGCCTCCCGCTGGTGCTGCGCTTCGCAAAAGGCTCCATCCACGGCGCAATCTACGTGCCCGTGATCCTGCACTCGCTCTTCACCGCGCTGATCGTCTACCTGGACACGTACCCGAACGTGCACATCAGCATCCCAGCGACCATCATCCCCTCCCTGTCCATTGTCGTAGGCCTGATGCTCGTCTTCCGCAACTCGACATCCTACGACCGCTTCTGGACAGGCCGCAACTGCGTAACGACCGTCGGGACCAGCGTGCGCAACCTGGCCCGCACCATCCTCGTCAACAGCCAAGACGCGGCTGGCCAGTCCTCGCCCGAAGAGCGCCGCGACACGGAGCGCACCGTCCGCGTCCTCATCGCCGTGCTGTACGCCATCAAGCACAACCTGCGCGCAGAATTCAACCTGCCGCCCGCCAGCCTCGCCAGTCTCGCGCCGTCCTTTGCCTTCACCGGCGGCGTGCGCGGGGCCAGCTCGCGACCCCTCAGCCGGCCGCTCAGCCGGCGACCCAGCTACGTCGACCGCGCGTACAGCACGCCCATGACGCCCACGCAGGACACGCCCACGGCGCACACGCCCTTGCTCAGCCACTCGACCGCCACGCTGGCCAACAGCGAGCTGGAGAGCAGCGGCGTCCTGGCCACCAAAAAGGACGACTACGCCTCCCTGCTGCCCCCAGGCCTCATGGGCTACGAAGACCGCGGCCTCAGCCTCCCCCTGCAGCTGTCCGTCCTGCTCGAATCCTACATTGCCCGCGCCCACAACCGCGCCTGGATCAACGCGCCCTTGTCCTCGCAGATGACCGTCCAGCTCAACACCCTCGTCGCCGCCTACGGCTCCATGGAGACCATCCGCTCCACCCCGCTGCCCATCGCCCACCTGATCCACGCCTCCCAGGTCCTGCTGCTGTACGTCTGCGTCCTGCCCTTTGCCATGGTCGATTCCTACGGCTGGTACTCCATCCCCGTCGTCGCCATCGTCGCCTTCACCCTGTATGGCATCGAGGGCATCGGCGTCCAGCTTGAGGATCCCTTTGGCTACGATCGTAACGATATCAAGATGGATGGCATTGTCGAGGATGCAAGGGCCGAGGTCGGCGTTTTGCTCGAGGAGTGGAGAGAGGCCAAGGAGGGCGGGAAGACGGGGCTGGGGGGCATGTTTTGAGGGAAGAGCCGGGGTCTCTGTTTCGTACGAGGTGGGACTCTGCTTTGTACAAGGTGGGACTCTGCTTTGTGAGAGAGGTGAAGGGGGATGTGCATGGGTCGATGGCGTGTTTGTGTATGCAAAATCATTGATATGGTCCCGAATATACCACTCTATCCGTGCCCGCTCTTTGTGCTGCTTCGTCTGCTTCGTCTGCTTCATCTGCTCATCTGCTTCATCTGCTCATCTGCTTCATCTGCTCATCTGCTCATCTGCTCATCTGCTTCATCTGCAACATCTGCTCATCTGCAACATCTGCTCATCTGCTCATCTGCTCATCTGCTCATCTGCTCATCTGCTCATCTGCTCATCTGCTCATCTGCTCATCTGCTCATCTGCTCATCTGCAACATCCTCCTTTCACCACCCCGCTAATGATGAACAATGGAACCAAAAACTCCGAAAAAGCCGAGCAGGTGCGATACCTATAAACACAAGACATGACGCCCCGCTTCGTCCTGGCGGTTTCCGTTTGGCGCGCTCGTCTGCTGTCAAGACGAGTCTAGTTGAATCGAACAGGCGGTAGGCTCGGCGCGTCCGTCTCGCCAGAGCCAGGCGACTCGTCTCGCAGCCGGCTCCCCGCTGCTCGGCCCGCGCTGCCGTCTAGCACAAACGGGCCGGCGTCGTTGCGTGGCGTCATGGGTCCGTCGTGGGCGCGGTCCGGTGCGAGGCCGTCATGGGCGGTCAGGTAGAGGGGAGACAGGCCGTTGAAGCTGCCTGGGCCGCGATCGATCGACACGGGCTGCGTGACGGATGCGGACAGGGGCTCCAAGCGACGAAACGGGGTTTGGGGGTTCGCTGTGTCGTTGATGTGGATGCTTGTGATGGCGTGTTGCAGATCGGCGAGGTCGGTGGCGCCGGGCTCCGCTGCTGACCCATTCAGGGGCACGGCAGAGGCGCGTGGTGTGACGTGACGGTCCTCTGCGGGGTTCTCTGCGTCGGGCGCAGCGTCTCCGTTCTCCTGGGCGTCGTCGTCGTCCCAGTCCTCCAACTCGGCGGGGTCATCGACGTCGGCCTCGAGATCAGCGACGGCCCTGCAGTTGGGGCACAGGAAGTTGGGCCATGTGGGGCCGTTCAAGATGGGTCTTATGCACTTGTAGTGCCAGACGTGGGAGCAGGGTGCAACGAACAGAGACTGGCAGGGCTGTGGGCAAGGATCAGCAAGAAGCAAGGCTGGGCGGTGCACGAGTACGTACAGCGATGGACATGAGGCAGATGGCGCATTCCGACGTGTGTGTGGACGCGCTGTCGCCCTCCTTCTTGGTCTTTGTGAGGTTGCGCAGGCGCTGGTGGGTTTGTTTGCTGGTACGGTTAGCGGGGTGGAACACATGGCCTAGACGCCTGGCTCGGAGAGGGACGGAGAGACGGACTTGAAGGTGTTGAGCCCCTGCTGCCAGCCGCGGTTGCACTCGACGCGGATCTTGACGCAGCGGAAGATCATCTCCTCGCCGCCGCGGAAGTCGATGCCGAGCTGGACGATGTCGCCGTCCTTGATCCTGAACGGCTTGGACTCGACGTTGGGCTGGCTCAGGCGGATGTGGTTGAGGAAGGTGCCCGAGGAGCTCTTGACGTCCTTGATGTACCAGCTGCCGTCCTTGCACCACAGCTCGCAGTGCTTGCGGCTGACCACCTTGCTCTTGAACCCGATGGCGGCGGCCGAGGGCGCGTTGGCGGGCGTGTCGGGCAGGTTGTCGCGCTCCGAGTAGCGGCCGACGCGCACGACGGCCGAGTCGTCGGGCAGGGTGCGGGTGATGGTGGGGAACTGCAGCGAGGGGCGGCTGGCGCGCGGGTCCTGGTGGGGGATGAAGCGGATCGAGGGCAGGTGCCTCTGCGAGGGGCCGCCGTCTGCAGCGTTGTCGCTGGCGCTGGCACTGGCGCTGGCGCTGGAGTTGTCGTGGTCGGCGGGCCACGTCGGCGTGGGCCCGGCGCTGTTGCGCATCGTGAGCTGGGGCGCCGCCGTCTCTGCACGCGTTCTCGTCATGTTGGGCGTGGGCGATGCGGGCGCGGAGGCGGTTGGGGGCGCCGTCTGGCGAGGGTCCGCGCTGTCTAGAGGCGCCGTCTGTCGTCGAGCGGGGGGTGAGGGGCGAGGGGCGGCCGTGTGCGAGGGCGAGGGGGCAGCCAACGGCGAGGGCGAGGGGGCAGCCAACAGCGAGGGCGAGGGGGCAGCCAACGGCGAGGGCGAGGGGGCAGCCAACAGCGAGGGCGAGGGGGCAGCCAACGGCGAGAGGGGCGAGGCGTGGGTGGAGGCGCGTGGTCGGGACCTGGGGGTGCGGGCGTCCTCACGTGGGCCGTCTGCGGCGTCGGCAGCGTGCAGGTGCAGGCCGTGGGTGTAGTTGCGCAGGAAGGAAATGCCTCGCTGCAGGCCCGTCGAGCGCGGCGAGGGCGAGACGGCGACAGCGACGGACACGGGCGATATGGGTGTTGCGGAAACGGTGGGGGCGGCTGGGGCTGGGGCAGTGAACATGGCCAGCCGCAGTCGGGGTGGAAGGAGGAGGCGTGAAGGCCTGACGTTGCAGGTGACGGCGTGAGGCGTGACGGCGTGAGGCGTGACAGCGTGAAGCGTGGCAGCGTGAAGCGTGACAGCGTGCCAGCGTTTACATGTGCACGAGGGTGAAGGACCGGCACATCGACACAGACAGCAGACAGCAGACGGCGGACAGACCAGACGAGACGAGACGAGACGACGAGGCCAGGGTGTGGCGCGGCCAAGCAAGTGCACGAGTGGACGAGTCGGCGGCGCATGCAGTTTGGCGAACGCCTCGCCCAGCTCGCCCAGCTCGCCCAGCTCGCCCAGTTCTAGACCGCAGACGGCGAGGCAGGCGCTGGACGTCAGACGTCAACAGAGGCCTAACCAGGGCGACGCGAGCAACGCGGGCCGACAGGCGGGGCTCGCAGACAGGAGCCTCCACGGGCTATGGCTGCGGCGAGCGTCTGCTCTGCTCTCCCGTCTGAACGGCGACGAGAGGAATCGGGAGCTGACGTCTGGTGCCGACACATTCACGGCATCCACACGACCCACTCTCAGAAGCACCCGGCCGGCCACTACCAAACACGCCATCCACCCTTCCATGCACAACACACCACGACGCAATCCATGCCGCTGCCCGCTGCTTGCTGAGGAACCGAGCAGCGTGGGTGGAGCCGCTCTTCCGGCCGCCGGGGTCTATCCACGCATGTGCACGGCTTGCACGGGTCGGGAGCAATCTCAGCCTCAGCCTCAGCCTCAGCCTCAGCCTCAGTCCATCTCGTCGCACGTGACTGCACGTCGTATCGACGCACGTGACTGCATGTCATATCGAAATCGAGTCTCGAATTTTGGGCCGCGCCTCGTTCCGCGCCCATCACCACACCGACATGTTACGGCCCCGGACCACACGCGCCGTCACACGAGGACTGTCGCAGGCCGCATCGCACCTCGCCCGACCCGCCACATGCGCCCCTAGACGCGCGCTGGCCACGGCCGCCGCCGAGGAAAAGGACCCCGTCGAGCTCGACCACATCACCACCCTCCCCAACGGCATCCGCGTCGCGACCGAGGCGCTGCCCGGCCACTTCTCGGGCATTGGCGTCTACGTCGATGCCGGCTCGCGCTACGAGAACGACGCGCTGCGGGGCGTGAGCCACATCGTCGACCGCCTCGCCTTCAAGTCCACGCGCGCCACGGGCGGCGACCAGATGGCGGAGAAGATGGAGTCGCTCGGCGGCAACATCCAGTGCGCCTCGTCGCGCGAGTCGCTCATGTACCAGTCCGCCACCTTCAACTCGGCCGTCGACGCCACCGTCGCCCTCCTGGCCGAGACGATCCGCGACCCCCTCGTCACCGAGGACGAGGTCCAGCAGCAGCTCGAGACGGCCGACTACGAGATTGGCGAGATCTGGAGCAAGCCCGAGCTCATCCTGCCCGAGCTGGTCCACATGGCCGCCTTCAAGGACAACACCCTCGGCAACCCCCTGCTGTGCCCCAAGGAGCGCCTGCCCCACATCACCCGCGACGTCGTCGACGCCTACCGCAGGGAGTTCTACAAGCCCGACCGCATCGTCGTCGCCTTTGTCGGCCTCGACCACAACGAGGCCGTCAAGCTGACCGAGCAGTACTTTGGCGACATGGCCAAGGCCCGCGGTCCCTCTCTCGTCGCCCTCGCCGACCACGCCGCGATAGCCAGCACCACCACCCTCGGCCAGACCTTCACAGCCGACCACCCCACCCCGACCGGCGCAGCCCCGCAGCAGTCCAAGCTGCTCTCCAAGATCCCCTTCCTCAACAGCTTCTCCACCTCCGCCACCGACTCGGCCGCCCTCAACACCGCCTTCGACCTCGACTTCCCGCCCATCGACACAGCCGTCCCCTCGCACTACACCGGTGGCTTCCTCACCCTCCCCCCGATCCCGCCGCCGCTCAACCCCATGCTCCGCCGCCTCTCGCACATCCACCTCGCCTTCGAGGCCCTGCCCATCTCCTCGCCCGACATCTACGCCCTGGCAACCCTGCAGACACTGCTCGGCGGCGGCGGCTCCTTCAGCGCCGGCGGCCCTGGAAAGGGCATGTACTCGCGCCTGTACACAAACGTGCTGAACCAGCACTTCTGGGTCGAGTCGTGCGTCGCCTTCAACCACAGCTACACCGACAGCGGCCTCTTCGGCATCGCCGCCTCCTGCGCCCCGACCCACGTCGCGCAGATGCTCGAGGTCATGTGTCGCGAGCTCAAGTCGCTCGGCGACGAATCCGGCTACGCGGCGCTCAAAGACGCCGAAGTCCAGCGCGCCAAGAACCAGCTCCGCTCCTCGCTCCTCATGAACCTCGAGTCGCGCATGGTCGAGCTCGAAGACCTCGGCAGACAAGTCCAGGTCCACGGCCGCAAGGTCGGCGTCAAGGAAATGTGCGCCAAGATCGAAGCCGTCACCGTCGCCGACCTGCGCCGCGTCGCCCGCCACGTCTTCGGCGGCGGCGTCCGCAACCCCGGCCACGGCTCCGGCGCCCCTACCGTCGTCCTGCAAGAGGGCGAGCAGGAGGGCCTGAAGCGCAAGGACTTGTCCTGGGACGACATCCAGACCCGCATCGCGCGGTGGAAGCTGGGGCGGAGATGAGCACAGAGCATTGTGTATGATAGCATGAAGCGTGTATACTAGCATGTGCATAAAAAGTCGTGCTGCACATGGATAAGTTTGGCAATGAAATAATCTCAGTCCAATCTCAACACTCACGAAATCTACATCTCTCTATGTACCTGCACTGTTATTCTATAATAAGGTAAGCAGGTAGGTATTAATAAATATGCTCTTCTATAATAACATCTAGACATGTATTGCGTAGTACACACTAGAAAGGAGATAGGTAGGGAGGGTGTATACTAGTACATGTATAAAAAGCATACTGCATATGGATAACTTCAGCAATGGAAAAAAATCATCTATTCAGCTTCGATGCCTGCAAACCTCTCTCTCTCTCTCTCTCTCTCTCGCAGATTACGCACATGCACAGCAACACAGAGCAAAGAACAGTAGAGAAAAGAAGAGTCTAGCTGGGCACTGATAAGCGTGTAAGCTGCAATGCAGTAATGCTGTGTATAATAAGCTGATGTGTATACATCTAAAATAAGAGGCGTGTAAAAGTCTATATAGCCTAAACCAGCATAGACAGTTAAAGATAGCAGTCGTTGGTGTTGGGGTAATAGGAAATACACTTACTCTGCATGTGCGGTGTTGTTTGAGTACTTTGTTGTTGGGGGTTCTACGCTGTGACTTCTGCCATGACTGCAGTGCGTCGTGTCTCTGTGGATCTGGAATGGTCTGGTGAGTGTGGCTCTTACTGTGAGGGGTTGATCTTTTGCTTGCTGGTGTCTCGCCTGATGTTCCTCTGCTCTCAATCTTGTTGGCGTTTGGCTTGGTTGCTTGGTGGAGACTGTTAGTATACAATGTATAATACATCAAAGGCTCAATGGGCTACATAGTAAAGATTTGTTTGCTGGCATATGATACGATGGTGCCAAGCACACGGAGGCATGACGTTGTTGTTCAATGAAAAGTTCGTAGACATGGTCTTCAATCTACACTGACTACATATGTTGCGGGCCGGACGTTCGGCTACAGCGAGCGGATTGGAAAGAGCTTTCAGATCTCGGCTTTGACGCCAACCGTCTCAACGCCATACGAACAGCCTAGCCTACCCACACCTTCGGTCCAGGAGGTGTGTATGTCGTGCTCTTGTCTGCATACGTGTTCACCATAACGCCGGGGTCGTTCTGGCTCGCATACCCGGGAATCGTCGCCAGGAAATCACCACTGGGCTGCGCGGTGCCGGATCCCGTGACCTGGATCTGAGCGCACTCGGCGTAGAACTGCGGGTTCAGCGCCTGGTGCAGAGCGAGCAGCTCGTGGCGGACGAGGTAGTTGCCTGGTGCGAGCGTTTTAGGGACTGAGGACTCCCAGTACAGCTGCTTGAGGACCTTGGCGGTGCCCCAGGACGTGCCGCTCAGCGGGGGAGCAGTCATGCCTTCTTGGTCGATCTAGAAGTATGTCAGTCCAGGTGGTCGTGCGAGGTTAGTTCTTTTCGTGAAGACTCACCTTGAACCACTTCTTTCCGCTGCCGTCACAGCTTGCGAAATCGCCAGCACACTTGTACATCCACACCATGACCGGTCCCTGCTCGTGCGTCCACTGGCTCCAAAGGGCTTTGATCTTGCCGCCGGCGGCGACCTTGGCGGACAAGTCGGCCGACGTACCACCATTACACATGACCTTTCTATCGGTGATGGTCAGGGTAGGGTTGTAGTCGGGCCATTGACGCTGGATTGTCTTGGGCGACGAAGCGGGAGAGAAGCCAGTGTAGCTGGGAGGTGTGTTAGAGATGGAAGCAACAAACGCAAGATGACTGAATGCTCACCCAGGGTAGGTCACGCCGTCAATGACATAGCTTGTCACTGCACCGTGGGCGGCAGCTTGAGCCACGAACAACGCAGCCGCGGTGTAGACAGTCGAGAAGAGCATGTTGAGCTGGATTGAGGCGATTGTAATCTGGTCGACTGCTGCTCTGCGTCTAAAGGCCCCTTAAATAGCACGCTGATACTGCTCTCGTATTTGGTACTCTAATTGAGATATCAGTTCCCATGACTGCTGACCACGAGACTTCCCGTGTTGCCGGACCCAGACGAGAGCGATAGTGTTTGCAGATTGAGCGGCGATTGCAAAGCACTGATGGCGGACCGGTTAAATACAGCACAACGTCAGCCACTATGAACCGTCACAGGTAAAAGGTGTCATAGCAACGCTGTTATTGACTGAGAGAGCCCGCTGCCCATCCTCGTAGACCCGAGTTGTCGCACTCGTCTCGTACTAGATTGCCAGGTCAGACCAACACTCAAAGGGCGCTCCATCTCGATCACTGCAGCATCGAAAACAAGTTTGTTTCCCATTACGATATGACGGGATGCTCCTTCTTCGACAGACGTGCGCTATCGCTCGTTGAGCATGGCGCGTCACGTGGAGACGCGATGAGTGACGAATTTTGAGGGCACCTTTGCGTTCGACCACACACAAACGCGTCTGCGCCTTACCTCAACTGTCGTTAATACCCAGTGACTTGTCTTTCTGTGCTTTGAATCTTACGCCCAAGCTTTGCATTCAAAATGGCGAATGAGACTGACCCCGAGCTCGCATTACTCTTCGAGGCCGTCCACTCTGCTCACCCTGAACGCCTCACCAGCATCTTATTCAAGCTACTCAAGATGTTGCTTAGTACACGGAGTTGTTAAAAGAGGAGCTGTTGCTACAACCGGGTCAGCTCAAGCAAGCTCTTGACGCACTGCCCGAGAAGAAGAGGCCCATTTCCGCTGAACGCATCAATCCTTGGAAGCTATACAATGGTGAGAACGACGGCGACGAGGAAGTTCTTCAGAAGGAAGAGACTGCCCAGGAGGAGGACGATGGCCCCGGTGAGGAAGACGAAGAATGTAGGCCGTCAGAGCATTCTAATTGCGAACATGTCGATGCCGGCAACGCCAACAGCGACAACGAAGACGGCAGCAACAGAGACAGAGACAACAACCACAGCGAAGCAGAAATGATGGAGCCCGAACTGTCAGAAGTTGAGACTACCGACGGCGCGCCTGACACCTCACATCCACAGAGGTGGAAACGACCAATGTACTCGAGACAACGCTACGAGATCTGTGCAAACTGTGAAGAGGAGTACGATGTCACTTTGAACCGCAACAACAGCTGCAGGTACCACGCAGGTAGGTGCCACCGAGAGCAGTATACTTGACAAGCAACTGATTGTAAAACAGGTGGATTGTTCCTCAACTTCGGTCTGGAGTGTTGGAGGGAAGCGATCTGCGAGGGCGAGATCGAAGATTGCGGCGATATCGAGGACGCGGCAGAGAATCGACGCAAGCATGCCGGTGGATGCAACTATTCGTGCTGCTGGTGCCCCGCACCGTGCATGGTTGGAGGACACCGACCACACAAATCCAAGAGACTCTGCAACAGCTAGAGGCTCTTAAGTGATGGGAGACGTCGTATCTCGCCGGTTGTGGTACCTTGATACGCGACCAGCAGTCTGACTTCGACACGCAAGGACAGTGATGTGTTTTCACTGGCCATGCTGCCATGTGCTGGAAGATCTGATAGACTCGCAAGATCTGTCCACAGCGTAGCTGCCATTTCCTTCCAAAGGCTCCAAAAGTCAATGTATCGTATGTTACAACCTTTGTCTGTAAAGCATTGAACGTCACTTGGCACGCCATCATTTCAGTTCTGTGACTCCCATCCTCGGATCATCACCATGTAGCAGGTCAGCCTTGCGGTGCTGGTTTCAAGATTCCGGCGCCTACGCTTTGCTGGTGCATCGCGCGAGCCTGCTGCTTGTCGAAAACTTAGTTTGACAGAGCGCACATGTTCGGTAGCAAGTCCTCTATCGCAGGACTGCGAGCAGTTCCAAAGAACGTCACCATTCTCTCGCTGTTGTAGAACCGGGCCGGGCGTGAAGCCGCGGAATGCGAGCCTTGCAGCAGCAGAGTGATGCGAACATCCTTTGGGCCTGAGCATGTTCGGCTAGGTAGAAAAGCTCCAGCTTATTTCGTCGACATCAAGTACAACGGAGAAGGGCCAGAGATCGTCGACTCGTGCTGTGGAGGCGATCAAACCGGGGATTGACGCGTGGCAGAGCTACACACTCGTTGCATGTCCGGCATCACAAGTCTCCTTTCCTCAGCCTGAAGGATCTCAGAAGCGTCGTCTCGGAATACGTAGATGTTGGATGCGATCAAGCGCGTTCATGATGTAGGTACACTGCAAAAGACAACTCATTTTGCGCTGTCTAAAAGCAGCCCTCTTCTTGACCGGCGAATTCAGTCCAGAGCCTTCATCAGCTCAAACGCATGTCCAAACAGGGGTGCATTCGGCATGGAGCTGTCAACACGTCTGCAGTAATCCCGTGGACACGTGTCTGTACACGCTTTGCGGCTCGAGTGCACCGTGGTTCTTGTAGCGCACTATCTTGGCTGCAAAGACACGCTCAGACTCCAAGGGGGAGCGGTCGAAGACCATGATTGCGCCGGGGACGTGGAACCTGTAGTCGTGAATGAGATTACGTAGCTCCCCGGGGAGATCCAGGAAGCTGAGTCGATGCGCGTCTTCTTTGTAAGACCGGGCCCACGCTGTAGATAAGACTGGAGACAGACTCATTGCAGTAGCCATGTACGAATCATAGCCGCAAATCGCTTCTGTTGAACACGACGCGTGGGAATCGTGGTGCCTGGGGGATTTCACGTGCAGCATGTTGCCTGGTGCGGCAACTCCACAAACACAGCAAAATAGGGCTAAAAGCGGAGCATGGCAGATGGGCCTGAAGCATGGTCAGGACTTGAAGTGGTTACGCGTGAAAGCATGCAACTGCCTTTGAAGCGTGTCAACTCTATTCTCAACGCTCCAGCAACTGCCAATTCTACTTACGACCAACTGGACCTGTAGAACTTGCTTTGGTCCTCTTGGGCTTATCAATACAACATTAGAGGGTACTTTGCCTTTGCATGCCGCGCAACGTACTCGACATCTGGAAGGACCAAGAGGTTCGTAGCATCGTGAAATCGATCAATGAACTCTGCTCTGTCGCTGGTGAAGCCTTTGTAGGGACGCGGGGAAGCTGGTACCAAAGCACTGGCATGGCGCAAGAAGAGCGGTTGCAACCCGTTCTGCCGAAACCTGAAGACCGTCCGCTTCTAGCGACGTTGTCGCAGCCAATCGTTAGTCTCGGTCCACAGCGTCTTGTTTTGTTGAGATATGTTGCTCCCAGAAGCTTTGACACCAGCGTAAACAGCGTCCCACAAAGCGAACGCTGTTCGGAGATCACGGTCAAAGTCTATTGACTGTGGGAAATAGCGGGTGGACACAGTCTCGATGACCCGTGCTTTTGACTCTGTGGAAGTGGGGTTAGAGTCGTTTGTGAGCTCGTCGAGGTAGGATTTGACGCCAATGCCGAGCGCGCAGTTGTTGGGAAGGAGGAATGGTAATCTGATTGGATGTTAGCGTGACACAGAGACTACCAGAGAATCTGCCATACTTTGTTATTAACTCAGAAATATCCGTCTTTCGTTCACAGCACCCGGTCAGGAATAGTTGTGTGCAAGTAGCCTCGACAAGGTCGCGTAGCGCCTGGCGGACAGTGTTCACAACTGATCCGTACCCAAGCAGATGCTGGCTGAGCGGGCCTGTAAAGCCGATCGGCTTATGTTGTAGAGTACCGAGCCCAGCAACGCGCGAGATTAGCATGTTCGCATGCTGGTCTTTCGCTACAAGGGTTGTTAGCTACTACCACCAGATTAGGCTCGTTGTACTGACCATTGCCACGCATGGGCGCTCCGTTGTACGGGAACATATTGATATCGCCGTTCAGATCCTCGAGCCGTAGCAATTCCACAGCGAGTACAGCACTCTCCTCAAGCTCGGCTTTGCCGTCCAACGAAGCGATAGTCTGCGCCAGGACATAGCCCCAGGTGGTCAAATTGTGACTAGCATCTACATACTCGCGCACAGCAAGGTACCGCCATATCGAGTTGTACAAGATCTCGTCTGCTGTTGAAAGGAGCTGGCCGATGTCAGTATGAGCTCGTACAGCTTCGAAAAGTAAACTTACGTTTGAAGTGTCTTTCTTCGCGACTGTTTTTGCGATAAACTCGTCACTTGTCAATGACAAGATAGCAGCACCCAAAGGCCCATTGCCCTGATGACGTCAGTTTATATCAACAAAATTTGGTGTTCCCTTTACCTCATGTTGAGATACAACGTCCTTGAAAATCGCCTCCTTCACGTTCCATGTCTCAACGATCGATTGATGTTCGGGCAAGCCTCTCATAGAGATTGCACTCTTCTGCGGTTTCCCTGTTGCAGCGTCTGGGAACCAACATGTCAGCTCCAAGTCCTTGTACCTGTACCAGTTGTGGAGGGAGGTTGAGAGCAAGTTGATTGCTGTTGTCCTTAGTGGTGTGAGCTTGGTGCTGACGAGCTTTTGATATTCCGTTGCCACGCCGCCATCGAACGGGGGCTGTTCATGTATCTCGCAAGACGTGCGCCATTGCAGGAGGTGCGAATTGATGATGCCTTTGGACTGCAGATAGTGGAGCTCGTCCGAAAGTCGCTGGCCTAGGAACTGGTTCGCATCGGCGGACATCTGGCTCGCATTCAGGGGCTCAACCTTGCCCTCAACAGTAAGGATAGGGTGGTTCTTCACCGCCAGCCGCGCCTTGCAATACCTGTCGACGTAGTCTCCAAATCGTGGGTCATCCTTGTTGTTGACCACGACTGAGTATCCGGTCCTGCCGCTACTCATGATCATCTTGATTGCGCCATGTGGTTTGAGAAGCTCAGTTCTATTGGGCGAGCTCAGGTTTGGCAAGGTTGGTAGAAATGGCGTTCCAGCAAGTAGTAGCGCATCGACAAAGACGTCCTCGGTGACTCTGCCGCTGCTCGCGAATCGCTCCAAGTCGGCGATACACTTTGCTCGTTTCGTCCAGTTAAAGGTCTTGTCCTCGAGGTTCCATGATGTGACGATCTTGTCGCACTCGAACAAGAGAACTTCAGATGCGCCTGATATCGCGTGGACAAACGCTTCCTTCTCAAGGTACGCCAGCTGTACACAGTTAGTCAGCGCCGGATGCTGCTCGTCTCATCCCTACCTGGGCCCAGGCGCTGTATGGAGCGACCTGGAAGTGGACCTTGCGCTCAATCAATATGGATTGTAGGAAGCGGAAGAGGTCTTCGGGCGTAACGTATGTCGACTCTCCAAACTTGGCAACCGAAGCCTCGGCCTGGTTGCCATCGTACAGATTCCAGGCCATCGTGTTCACGCCAGCTTCCCGTTGCTTCTGCTGGAAAGGGTCGTCCTGTTTTGTAATGTCCAGGCCGCTGAAGACGAACCAGGGTTCAATCTGCAGACCCTCGAATGTGTTCAGGTCCTCCTCGATGTACTGCTTCATGCCAAGCGGCAGACCGCCGAGGGCAGGCACAAGTGGTTCTCTGGCGCGGGGATGGCTAAGAATGCGGTGCTGGAGGTAGTGCGCGGCTTCGATAGCCACGCGGCAGCCGCTGAGCTCCTGCAGCTCGCTGAGCTCACCAATGCTGGCGTTCCATGCTTCAAAGTCGCGAATCATCGTGGTCGGCGCGTGCGCTGTTTGTTTGGGCTTGGACGTGTGATTGGAGGCTGCGACAGAGGTGGTCTCGAGAGCTAAGAGGCCGTAGGTTTCGGTCGCTTTGTGCGGAGTTCCAGACGCAAGGATACTCAAAGATGGACCGCACGGTGACAATTGCGGGGTGCTGATGGTCAAGGTGAACCTGGCGGTCCCAGCACGAGAGCTCCCGCCTTTGCGACACTTGTCCGCTTTCGTCTCTGGTCCCGGAACATGTGCAACTGGCGATGCGATAAGAAAATCACAAGCATGCATTAGGCCTACATGTCTTGACTGCTTCCCTGCTGGAGTCGTTTTCTAAGCAGCACACGAATCTGAGGCGTGATCAAGTTGCCGTTTGTAGCGTGGCCAGCGTTACATCCACACCAAGCCTACCATCAACGAGGGTCCATCCACATCCACATCCAACATGTCTCACTCTCACGTGAACAGTGACTCGATACCAGTCATCGACATCTCGAGACCGAGTGATGAAATTGCCCGCCAAGTGCTCGACGCAGCGTCAACCCATGGCTTCCTGTTCATCAAGAATGATGGCGTGACAATTCCGCCAAAAGACATTGACGACATGTTCAAGCTGGTCAGTCCATGATCGCTAACAGACTTGTCTCCCGTTAACATCGAGGTAGTCCCGAGACGTCTTCAGTCTACCCAAAGAGCAAAAGTCCGAATATGCAATCCACTCAGACAAAGCCGGTGGCATCAACCGCGGCTGGGTCCAGATGGCCGGCGAGTCTCTCGACCCAGCAGGGCAGAAGGTGAAGACCAAAACTGCACATCCTGACCTCGAGCCTCTGACATACCAATAGCAAGGCGACCCCAAAGAAGCCTTCAACATCGGCCCTCCACAACCACACCTCCAACCCCTCCCCTCCCCCCTCTCCACCTCCTCAGACCTAATCCTGCGCTTCCAAAACGCCTGCCACAATCTCTGCACCTCCATCCTCTCGCTCCTGGGCCGCGCACTCGAGACCCCGGACCCAACCTACTTCGCCTCGCGGCACGACCAGTCCCGCGGGCCATCCGGCACCATCTTCAGAATGCTGTACTACCCGCTTAGCAGCTCGACAGCAGAAGCCGCGCCGCGCATCCGGGCAGGCGCACATTCCGACTACGGCTCGCTGACGCTGCTGTTTCGCCTCCCCGGCCAACCAGGCCTAGAGCTCTTCTCTCCCGCCTCGCAGTCCTGGGTCCCTGTGCCTGTGAACCCGTCACCCGCAACACTGGCCTCGCCGCCTATCCTCGTGAACATGGGCGACCTGCTGAGTTTCTGGACTGGTGGGATGCTGAAGAGCACTGTGCATCGTGTGACGTTTAGTGGTGGGGGCGAGCGGTACAGTATGGCGTATTTCTGCCATCCGTTGGATGGGGCGCGGTTGGAGAGGGTGGAGAGTAGGGTGTTGGCGCTGCGGGACGATGCAAAGGGGAAGGAGGAGCTCAGGAGTCAGAGGAAGAGATTGGGGTTGCGAGAGCAAGGGGACGAGGTGCTGACAGCGAAAGAGCATTTGGATCGGAGGCTGAAGGTTACGTATGGCTTGTGAGGACATGTACGGGCGGTTTGCCATGGTATGCATTGACGCAGTTCGTTTGCGTAAGCACCTGTAGTACGCCGCGCCATGCTCATCATGCTTGAAATCCAAACCGCCTACACATACACTCCCCACGCCTGCTTGTGGTACGACCAACAGCTCTAGATACCAGGTCTCCTCTTCCTCCCTGCACGGCTCGTCATCCCACTCTCGCTTGGTCCATCCATGGCCCCACCAATGGCCTTTACAGGTACACTCTTCTCTTTCAACGTGCCGCCCAACTTCTTGATCATGGCCTCTCGCGCCTTCGCCGCACCAGGACTATCCCAACCCAATTCTTGGCTGGGCTGATACTCGTTGATCACGACCGTCTCATCGTCCTCGTCTTCGCCGTTCAGACTCAGGTTGCCTGAGCCGGCATCTCCTGCAGATCCAACTGAGCGAGTGGATGTCGCACGACCTAGCTGGCGACGTCTACGACGCTTCTCATCTGCTTGATCAGCCGGCGTTGGCGCAGCCTTTCGGGTTGCGCGCAATTTGGTCAGGAGGTCAGAGTAATCCTTCTCTTCTTCAGGCCCCTTGACCGGCGGCTGAGGGTCTTGAACTGGCGGCTCTGATGGAGCCGGTATCACAGAATCGGGTGTTGGTTCTCGAGCTGGATTGGAAGAGCGCGCTGCAGGTATAGCTCTGATTAGAGACTCGGCCGACGAGCTTCTCTGCCTTCTTTTGTCTTTACCATTGGTAGCTGAGCCTGTTGAGGATGCTGAAGGACGACGGGGTGAGTTTGCAGTGATATCATGCAACGGTGCAGATGCATTACCGTCGAAGTCCCCCAAAGCCTCATTATTATCGAACGCATGAGAAGTGCGCGTGCTGTCAGCTGGCAAGGTGAGTGGGTCAGTTGGCGAGGCAGGTGTAGCATCCGCGGAGGGAGCAAGATCGAGAGCTCGAGGTATCTGTGGTCCCCGAGCTCGAGAGTTTTGTGGTTTTGTCACGATCCGTGTTGCGTTTGTCTTCTTTGGATTCTCTTGGAGCTTAGAGCCTTCCTCTTTCGGAAGAGCAACAATAGGCTTCTCGGTAAGCTGAGGCTTTGGCCTTGTCTTCTGTGGCTGACGCGGCGCAAGAGTGTTGAGTAAATGATTACTGAACGGCTGCAGAGCGCCGGTGTGCAAACATTGCCAGAGCCAGTCTGCGTGTACAGCTGGGATGCGTCTGTCCGTAGCGAACTTGAGCTTGTGTGGGGCTGGTCTTCGGCTATTGCAGACTATGACCGAGGTTTTGGCGTGCAATTGTTCGTCATAGGTCGCACCTGTCAGATTTGTCAACTCAACATCGACCAGACGTCAAGCAAAGAAGTTATTTCCGTACCCATAAGCGTAACAGCTTTCGTCACATGCAATAGCTCAATTCCTGAAAATCCAGTAGAGTTCACCGTCAGGCCAGAGAACCCTTGTAGACGTCAGCGTTACCGAATTTTTGCGATTTGCGCAAGGGCTAAAGGCTTACCGTTGATGCTAAGCTTATCGAAAGGTCGACTCAAGACGTCGTCTGTGGGGTCGACTAGGCGCTTTCCATACAGACAGCGCTCAACCCACCAATTAGTGACCAGGTTCGTTATGGTTCCGGCACGACCCGGAAGCGATCCAGACACTGCATCGACCTCAACATCATGCGGTATCACGAGATATCCGTGTTTAAGCTCTTCTGCAGAGAATCTATCCAGATCAGTGCTGCTGGAGACCCGAGCGCCGTTCTTCTCTAGATGGTTTTGCAGTATGTTGGTCTGGTGGATGTTAGCTCGGCAAAGCAACGTCCACATTGCAACCCACCTTGTCTTGATCGAAGCCATGGGTGACGACGATGAGATTGTGGAAGATGCCCTCGTCTGGGTCTAGTCCCGGCGGCTGTGGTAAAACAGCTGCAGCGCGCTCGGGTGCACTGATCCCCTCTGCCTCGGCTGCTCGAGCAACCGCGGTGTCTTCCTGTTGTACCGGCGTATCGCTATGAGGCGTGGTCTGTTTGAACAAGTTGTCTTCTCTCCATTCGTCTTGCTCGATCTTGCCTTGATCGAAACTCGGCGTGGTGATGCCAGCCCAGATTGCGTCACTTTGGATTCCGAGCTTAGTGCTTGCGGCACGACGTAGCTTCCTCCGAAGCGGGTTAAGCGGCTGAGGCTGTTCAGCAACACGCGTCCGCTTGCCAAGTGCTGGCGGAGGAGACTGTATGCGAATCCATGCATCCTTCCCGCGCTCTTCCGTCGGCAGTGTGGGGTTGTACAGGGTCTCTTCTAGCACCATGCCCCTGTCGAGACTCTGATGGAACCACTCCAGAGTGACAATCTTCATTCGCCAGTTGAGCGCATGTTCGTATTTCTTTCCAGTCGGCGCGGCGGCAATGAGGTGGGTGACGTTCTTTGTGAGGTCGCCATGGTACTCAGCACCGTTCTGGTCGACCGTGTCCTGGATGTGCTTCCGTTGTTCCGCTGGGCCTCGTCAGCATAGTGTCACATGGCAGTCGTCGTTTGCAGGGATGCTGTACGGTTGTCGAAGCCTGTCAGGCAGATTTTGAGACCGAAGAAGGTGGGCAGCCGGTACTGCTTCTCGAGGCCGGCGACATCCATGTCATCGTCGCCCTCCATCCAGACATCACGCAGCGCCTCCAGCCACGACGGCGACAGGACCTTGACATCCTCGCGAAGCTTCGCGACGTAGCGGTACTTGGCGCTGTCCGTGTTGCCGGCAACAAGGTGCGTTACGTCCGAGGTGAGGTCGAGCTTGATGGTCGCACCCATCTGCGCGCCAATGGCCGAGAGTTGGGCCTGTCAGGCCAGGTCAGCTTGCGGTGGGCGGTGAAGGCAAGGAGGACCTACGCGCTGCTCATGCGGCAAGGCGGTGCAGCACAAGATGGCGCCCGTGAGGGGCAGGTGGGCAGTCCCTACGTGGTGCTGCTGTCAGTGCATGCTCAGATGGTAGGGCCTCTGTGCACTGCGCGCGCAGACTCACCATAGTGCCCATCCGTGGCGTCCATGTCCGTGTTGCCACAGCCGGCAGTCGCGGTGTCGTGTGCTGTCCAGGCGCCGAGAGAGGTCGCGTCGAGCTAAGCCTTGCCAACGCGTTCTGTGTGCGGGGTATCACGTGTGCACAGCCATCCGATCTCCTGTCAGCCCCGCCCAGCAGATCTCGCTGCTCGTCCGCCCACGATCCGAGGCAGCGCCAGCGCCACGAAAAGTCTTCGCTGCCGGTGCCGGTGCCGGTGCCGGAGTCTCCACCGCGGCGCGTGTGCCTGTGCCCCTCTTGATGACGACGCAGCCCCGAACTGCCCGAGCAAGGTGCGCGGGCCTGACTGCTGACTGCCTTCTCCAGCCTCTCCAGATCCAGAACCCCAACCGGCGATCGTTGCGCGTTCGGGATGTTCGGGATGCTTTCCATTTCCCCTTTCGTCCTCAGACGGGAGCCCAGCACGCAAAGTGCTGACGCCGGCCAACCTGCCAATCCTGCCGTCCAAGGCTGATCGAACATGGATCCAGTGCGAGTGCGCACCTGGCAAGGCACGAGATGCACAAGGACCAAGAAAGCTCGCCCCTGTGCATGTGTGTGTGTGTGTGTGTGTGTGTGTGCGTGTGCCTTGGCAGTGCAGTCGACTTGGCAGCTTGGGGATTCATCCCATCTCGCCGTGATGGACTGCTGTCTGGCCACCTAGCCTCGAGTGTCTCTGCCTTCTTAGCGGTGGCTCAGCGCGCACGCATGCTTCCAAAGAGTACGCAGCAGCGTCGTGTGCAGTCGAGGGATTCGACTCCGTTTGAGCTCATTGTGGTAGCCGGCGTAAGTAGTGTGCGTTGGGCCCAGCATTGGCTTGGTGAGCAAAGTCGACCTATTTGGTATTCTACTTGGTACAGTCAAGGATGCGGAGCAAGTCAGCAAGCAAACACTCCTTGATTCGTGTAAGATGAACATTTGGTCGCTTTCGCACTCTCGGCCACATTCCCTGTTGCTTTGACACGCCTACACAGTACACTACTTGTTCCAGATACCATGGTACATGGTAGGGCGGTCCAACGAGGCTTAAAGCCGTCGCATCCTCCTGCCGAGCAAGCCGTGATAGGATCGCTAGGGGATTGCAACAAGCCTGGCAGCTGGAGCCCTGCAGCGCGTCAGTCTTGATCGAGTCTCGGTGCTCCAGCTGATGTCATGGCCGTCCGAGCCCTCCGCAGTGACCACTTGACCGTCCTTCATATGTGCTTCAAAGCTTGCTACCTATGCCCGTGGTGCGCAGTAGCGCCGAGAGTGCTCCCCCTCGACCGCTGCCGTCATCTGCCAGAGCCACTATACCATCCGTTATTCCCTCGGTAGGCCCAGGATCCGCGCCCTGGATTTGTAAAGTATCTGCCAGGCCTCGTCCCAAGCGCAGCGCAGCCCAGCCCAAAACCCCTGTGGGCCCTGCTGTCCAGTCTTCCGTGTTGTCGTTGTCCTGACGAAGCTCTTCTGCCCATTCGTCGCGCCAACGCATCTCTCTCCAGAACAGGGAATACCCGACACATCCGCCGCATCGACACGCTTACCGCTCCAAACGTCGTTGCTGGCTCTTGTTGCTGATCCCTTCTAAACTCTTGATATGCACCCAGATGCACAGTAGTGGACTGTTATAACCTGTGAGTGCCTGTCCCTGTCTCATTTCCCCTTCACCGCGTCCGGACGCTTTGTTTCGCAAGCTCTGCGCCCGTCTCGTTCCTTCCCAAAGCGTTGGCGTGGGACCTGGTTATGTTACCTTGACCGGGTGTTCCTTTGTAACACGCTCATCTTCCTCCTGAGTTACACACACCCTTTGCGTATCTTGATTCACGCTCTTGCTTCTACATAAGCTCCTGTGCACCCTGCATGTCCCTGCAACTCACCACCGCCACGTCCACGTCTACGTCTACGTCTACGTCCACGTCCACGTCCACGTCCACGTCCACGTCCACATCTACGTCCACCTGCAATTGGCGTCACTAACGCCTGCCTCGCCATGACAGAGTACCGTCACGTTTACTCAGATCGTGGACGTCTGCGCTACATCCCCGAACATCTGCCAGAACCCTCGCGACTTCGACGCGGTCTCTTCCAGGGACGTCCTCGCCGACCGCACCGCATCCACATCGCACACGTCGCACCCGACCCAACTCTCCACCGCCGCCAGAAGCGGGAGACGACTAGCCAGTCGTATTTTACAGAAAAGCTGGCGGGCCCCCGCGAGAACGCCAAACGCTACTTGCGCAACCTGCTCGATAAGCAGTTCGCCACACCTTCTGATCCTGCAGACATTGTTCTGCCCCGGTCGTCTACCAATAGCAACCGCACCTCCATTGCCTCCATCCCCGAGAGCAGGCTCTCCGCCGCCCCTAGCGACATGCGTTCGACACCCAGAGCCTCCGGTGCTGTAGGTTCGTTTGGGCACATGTCTGCGTCGCAAGCTCACATCGACATGTCTCGGCCCTCGTTGTCAGAGTCGCAACTCTCGTCTGGACGGTCCTCGGCCAAGAACGCCATCAGCAGTGTGCGCGCAATGCCAGAAGAGAAGCCGGTAGCATCAGGAGGCGGTGTAAGCGTCAACATATCGCTCACGGAGCCTGTGCTGTTCCTCCAGGGTTTCGAACAGAGCGAGCACGCTGAGCGAAGCACTGCTATGCTCCGCGGATCTTTGATTCTGAAAGTCACAAAGCCTACCAAGCTCAAGGCCATAACGCTGAAATTCAGAGGAAAAGCCGTGACCAAGTGGCCTGAGGGTATCCCTCCCAAGAAGGTCGACTTTGAAGAAGTTGACATCCTCATGAACCACACGTGGCCATTCTTCAACGCTCAGTTCCCCACTGCGGAGAATGGTACTGGCGCAGATCGTGTGGAGCTTTACAAGAGCAGTGGAGGCCTTGGCTCCTCCCCGAACACATCATCGACAAACCTCACGTCAAAAGAAGCAAAGAGATTATCTCTTCAGGTGAACCACTCGCGCAGCTTTGGAAAGGGCGAATCCCCGTCAGGCGGGCCTTCGGTAGCACAGAAAGGTTACAGAACCTTCAACGCTGGCGAGTACATGTACAACTTCGAGCTCCCCCTAGACAGCCACCTACCGGAAACCATCGATGTCGACCTTGGCTCCGTCAAGTACGAAATGGAGGCTACTGTTGAGCGAGCTGGAGCGTTCCGCACGAACCTTCTTGGCACCAAAGAGGTCACTCTTGTTCGCACGCCTGCAGAAGGCTCGCTTGAACAAGTTGAGCCCATCGCTATCAGTCGCAGCTGGGAAGACCAATTACATTATGACATTGTCATCTCTGGAAAATCCTTCCCACTGGGCGCTCAGGTCCCCATTGCGTTCAAGCTTACACCGCTGGCCAAGGTGCAATGCCACCGAATCAAGGTCTTTGTCACAGAAAATGTCGAGTACTTTTGCAACCAAAAGCGTGTTCACCGCATGGAGCCTGTACGGAAAGTGCAGCTTTTTGAGAAGCGCGCCGATGGGCCACCCACTAGCACCTTTCCCGGTAGCACGATGAGGATAGTATCAGGAGGTGGTGTTCCATACGATCAAAGAGCTGCGGCTGCACGAGGCGAAGACGTGCAAGTACAAGATCCGGGGAACTTGCTTGGTGACCTCAACGGGGAAGGTAACATTGGACCCACCGAGATGGAGTTCAACGTACAACTGCCAAGCTGTCACAACCTGCGGGACAAGGACAAGCATTCGCGGCTACATTACGATACTACGTACCAGAACATCCAGGTACACCACTGGATAAAGCTGGTCATGCGCCTCTCGAAACCCGACAAGACGGATCCAACAAAGAGACGGCACTTCGAGATCTCCATCGACTCGCCATTCCACATCCTCTCCTGTCAGGCTACACAGGCAAACACGGCGCTACCAGCCTACTCATCACCTGAGCCTTACGTTGGTGACTCGCGGGTACCCGAGTGCGGCTGCCCAAATGCACCTATCCGCCGCACGTCTCCGACCGGTCGGGTTCCAACACTAAGCTCCATGGGTCGTTCAAGAGGCAACTCGGATGCACCCATTCCGACACCGATGCCGACACTCGCACGACCACAAGCAGCACACATCGGCGGTCCAGCCGACAACGCTGTCCAACGGCCCATCCACCTCCTCCGTGTGCCATCTTTCGCACCACCAGAGTTCTCGGAAGACGAGCCACCGCCACCTCTCCAAACTCCTCCGCCTCAATACGAATCTATCGCGTCGCCCACAAGTGGCCTCGCAGACTATTTTGCTCGATTGTCCGACGCATACGATGACGATAGCGAGGGCGAGCGCGCAGACCACCGCCGTGTTGAGATTCCCTTAACGCCTGGTGGGCGCACTGCTCGGAGCATGGACGAGAGGAGAATGTGGCTTCCGGTCGGGCATTGATCTCGACAAAGCAATTAACAGCAAGCGCACAGCGCACATCAAGTATGATTACAATGACGACATGAGTTATGGGTACGGGCTGCATCTACTGGCGGCTTTCAGGCCATGTGAAACGGAAAGGGGAAATAGGGGGCGGTAATTTCTTATGTATATTTTCTTTTGCCAAATCTCCCGGTCAGTCACATCGATCTGAGCATCTATGGTCTTCCAGGCGGCATTTACTACTATTTTCTTGGATATTTGGTGTACATGGGGATAGGGATGGCAAGGCGCAAACAGAACGCATGGCAACTATTACCACGATCACATAGTTATCAGGAACGGGACACGATACCAATGTACATTCAAAGCATAACCAAAGAACCTACCTAGAGAGCAAAACAGCCACACCTCGGCTTTACTCCTGAACCGTGCACGCCCCTCCCTCTCTCCATCGTTTTCCTCTCTGCCGCGCAAGGATACGTACGCCTCACTCCCACACACCGCCACGACAGCATACCCCTGTCCACACACACACACACAACAGCAAGCCACCCCCTTGGTCTCGAACCTCGCGCAGGCATCACCCACGCACACGATCCATCCTGGCACACAGGAACCGTTGGGTCGCAAGGCAGGCAGATGAAACCTCGTCGCTGCTGCACCCCACCTGTCGCTCGCCCGCCCGTCGCTTGCTGACGTCTGGCACCGCTGATCTCTGGCGGTGATGCACTGGTGGCCTGGTCTCGTGTAAGTAGGTAGGTAGAGCTTGTTCGGGGTTGTGGGGATCGGCGGTGGGTTGGGTTCGGTTGTTTAGCCTCACTTTTGCAGAGCGGATAGGGTCGGGGTTTATTTGTTTGTTTGTTGCTGTTGCTTGTTTTCTTTTTCTTGTGTTTGTTGTGCGGCGATCTTTTGTGGGGTTGTTTGTTTTTTTGTTTGTTTGTTTGTTTACTGGTTTGGTTTGTGGTGTCCGTGCTGCGTTGGTGGGATACAGAGAAGGTTTGGAGGTTGTCAATGAGGTGTGTTGAAGTAGGTGTGGTGGAAAACGGTATAGCTTGATCAGAGTCTTCTTGCTGTTGTCTTTTTGACACTGATGCGTGTGCGATGGTAAGGGGATCTGTCTATCTGTGCATGCAGCATGCAGACCAGAACAGCCCATGGTTCTTAAGTTGTCGAGATTTGCGCGCATTCATCAGTGCTTCATCAGTGCTTCATCAGGTTAACAACAATACTAGGAGTCTTGACATGTCCGCCCAATGTGCTGTTTTTCCCCGGTTCTGCGTAATACCAAACTCAAAACCACTGTTGACAGAATTGTCACCATTCTCATGGCAGTCCTGTTCTCGTTCGCTGATAGCACCGCAGCACTTGGAATGCTTTCACGTACACTCTCTCTCCACGTCCTCAGAACTGGTCGCAAGTGTCTTCGTTGCCTCAGTCTTTGCACCTCAGTCTTTGCACCTCAGTCTTTGCACCTCAGTCTTTGCACCTCAGTCTTTGCACCTCAGTCTTTGCACCTCAGTCTTTATCACCTCAGTCCGAGTCATCCAGTCGAGACAGTAAACACATGGCTCTGACCACACTACGCAAAAGTGCCGAGTTTGCACTGAACAAACGAATCGACATGTGGCACGCCAATCTTTGAGAGGGAGTTGAGCGGTGTTGTGTATCTGAAGATATTTCCAGTGACTGCACTCCCTCAATCGTCGGCGAGTATGATAGTCGTGACAAGCCAGAGCGTGATGTGTGCTCTAGGGACACCTGGCTGGCTGGTTAAGCTGCGTCATTATGTTCGCCGCAAGAGCTGGATCGTCGAGGGTACGGTCTCTCCAGCTATCACTGTGTAGAGATGGTGGTTATGAGAGGCAAGTTCATGTTGACTTGATAAGAAATGTGCCGTGTTCTTCATCTCATGAAAAGACCTACCACAGGTACAAGTTCAGTAACAAAACACATAGCCATCAGTCCAGTTTAGTAGGTTGGCATTGTATCGGATCCTCTTTCTGCCTGCCGAAAAAGAAGCTGCGTAGGGTAGGGCTCATAGTACGTTCACACCAGGAACGTGTAAGTGTTGACATTGCAGAGGACAAAAGCCTGCAGCATGCAGCCCTTTTGTAGTGGAAGTTACTATTTTGCATACTTTAACGCGCCTATGGGGATATCGCAGTACCTGTAGCTGTTCTCCCCTAAAAGAAGCTCGACACACTGGGTGGGTCACTGGGTGTAGCGCCTTAGGTCTCTTGGGATTCGAGATAGGATTTACACTCCCGGGTATTTGGGGGAAGTTTAGTCCACGACAACAAGAAGTCAATACAAATTGCACTCGTGACCTAATCTGCGAACCTTTAATGTGTAGAGTCTCCTCTTACAACGTGGAAAAAGTCGGATACACTTCCAGAGTGTTGGGAAACGGACGTTGCGAACCTGTAAGACTGCAGGTACTCACAAAACTACAAGTAATTCACCTGGATTGAAAGGTTACATTGGAAATATTGAACAAACCTAGGCACTGATCAACACCGAGAGTTGGCAGCGTTGTGTTGTTTGTTTTTTGCAACACGAGAGCACCTCGAAGCCAAGTTGAGCATAAAGTTGAGGCAGAGGATCGCAAGTCTTTGCGGCATCATTCGCATGACACATCCGGACCAAGGTGCATCTTGCAAATCACGGCCGATTGCGAAAAGCAAGGCAGGATGAAATGAGTGGTGAGGCGTGCAGCCTAGCGGTGTCTTGTACGAGGTCTCCTACATGCTAATCCTTGCAACATCACCTCTCCACTGTGCGTTTGGGCATGGAATCGAGTCTCACATGTTTTGTGTACTCTGCATGGAGGTGGGGAGCATGGCCGGCTTTTGGCAGTACAGTTGAAGATCTTGGTGGTCTTTGATACGCGAGTGCGAATGGCTTCCCCACGTTTGCAGGAATAATGCCGAAGGAAACAGGACGTTTCGATGGCGGTGGGGTGGACGCACGGCTCTCGCGATTAAACGGGCGTCCAATCGGCGTCATCTGGTTTCCGCCCGCTGTGTTTCCTGTCCATGTCACAGAGATTGGACGGCTGTAACTTCAATCCAGAGGCTGTTCAAGCAGTGATGGAGACGGATGTTGCCCTCATAACGAACTTGACATGGCTGTTCGTGGACGTCGGAGGTGTCGAGGTGGCGGCTATAAGCCGACTTCCGGCTGAGGGGACTCTAGCATTGCGTCACGCCAAGAACGACGCTGCTGGCCAAGGGCTTAGCAACGATAATCCTGCACTAGAGATTAAGAGCCGGAGGAACGCTGTCTGTTATCTGCGCTCTTCGACTTTTGTTGACAACGGCGACAGTATCGCAAAGGTGTCACAGAGTGAACAGTAGTGCCATTGAGCCCCGGAACGCGACGTGGTTCAGTTGAGAATCTCACTGGTCGGCTACTGCAAGCGAACCCAGACATCTGCGCATCTTGCGTGTCTTGGTCGTCTCTAAGCTTCGACGGACTCTGTGCCCAGCAGGACTTTGCGGGTTAGTAAGCCTTTCCCACCCTTCACTCCATAGGCTTGGTCTTTCTTGACCTCGCCCTCCTCCAGCATCACTGACCTGTTACTCGCAGACACAGTCGCGCCTCCCCCACAACCCCGCCCATCCCTGCCTACGATATTCCCAGACGTCACTGCCACTCGGGCAACATTTGGAGCGGCGACTGGGCGCATCCACACATACATGTATTCGACCCACGCCTCGCTTTTCTCTACTACCGGCCGACTACGACAGCACGGTCCCGGCCCTTCGAAAACCGCGCCTTGACCGCGCTCACCTTCACGTTCACGACCACGACACCGACACTGTCTCTTGTTCAACTCCCAAATCCCAAGCTTTCGCACAAGCTCGAGGAGCTTCTGGGCAGTACCCACAACAAATCCACCACAAGCCGGCTAAGCGGCCCCGCGAAGGATCCGAACCAACACCATGGCGTGGGATCACCTCTCCGTCACCAAACCGCACTTGGTGTACATCATCCTGGGCGGCTTTACCACCCTGTTCATGCTGTGCTCTTCGGTGATCAAGGAGCGCTTGTACATTGGTGAAGCCACTGTTGCCACGCTCTGTGGTATCATATTTGGCCCCCATGCTGCAGACCTCATCGACCCAGCGACCTGGGGCAACGTCGACTTGATCACCCTAGAGTTCTCGCGCATTGTGTTGGTCGTGCAATGTTTCGCTGTCGGTGTAGAGTTGCCCCGGGCATACATGGAGAAGCACTGGAGATCTGTTGTTCTGCTCCTCATCCCTGTCATGACTTTTGGATGGCTGATCACGAGTCTCTTCATTTGGGGTCTGTTCAATTCACACGTGAACTGGCTTGACAGTCTCTGCATCGCCGCCTGCGTTACAGCCACTGATCCCGTTTTGGCTTCGTCTGTTGTCGGAAAAGGCAAGTTCGCAAAGCGTGTCCCGAAGCATTTGCGAGATCTGCTTTCCGCCGAATCTGGTTGCAACGACGGCATGGCGTTTCCATTTGTATATCTGGCAATCTACCTAATTCGATACCGCCCGGATGCCAACAAGGTCGCCCTTCACTGGTTCTGTTACACCATCCTCTACGAGTGTGTGTTTGGCGCTGTTTATGGAGTTATCATCGGCTACGTTGCCCGCCGCCTGATTCGACTTGCCCATGAGAGAGACTTGATCGACCGAGAGAGTTTCCTCGTATTCTACTTTGTTCTAGCTTTGTGGTGCGCTGGTTCGGGCTCGCTGCTTGGTTTAGACGACCTGCTTGTGGGCTTCGCTTGTGGAGTCGGCTTTTCCAACGACGGATGGTTCCTTGAGAAGACCGAAGAATCCCACGTGTCAAACGTCATCGATTTGCTTATCAATTTGGCCTTCTTCGTTTACTTCGGCTCTATCATTCCTTGGTCCCAATTTAACCAGCCAGAACTCCTTGGTACCACCCCCTGGCGTCTAGTCGTTTTGGGTTTGTTGGTGCTCTTCTTCCGCCGGATTCCCATCATGCTCATGTTGAAACCTTTTATCCCAGATATCAAAACGTGGCGAGAGGCTTCTTTCGCCGGTCACTTCGGACCCATTGGTGTTGGTGGTCTCTTCGTAGCTATCCTCGCCAGAGCAGAGCTGGAGACCGAGTCTACAACCCCTCTGGCTCAGCTTCCCGACCCGGACACAGAATACTCCAACATTATCGAACTTATTTGGCCGATAACCTGTTTCTTGGTTATTGTTAGTATCATAGTTCATGGAAGTTCCATCGCCGTCTTTACTCTGGGCAAGCGTATCAACACGCTCACGATTTCAATGTCTTACACGCAAGCTAATGAGGACGGGCCTAGCTGGATGGATCGCCTTCCACGCATTCAGTCTCGATCAAAGTCTCAGATGTCTGGCCGCCGTTTCTCGGAGTCATCAATGGACGAGAAGAACGAATCAGGAGAAACAGGACCAGGTCTTCTCCCTCCCCCTGGTTACGGAGGCAATTTCCTACGTCGCCAGAAGGAAGAGGAAGACGCAAGCCAATCTGGCTCTGTTCGCCCAACAGCTCGACAGCGGAGATCGAAGTGGGATGCCGGTCGTGGGCCAGGTGGCCCCATTTCGCAATCTGCGATCCATCCGAACAGACGTGACGAGGAGAAAGCTGAAGCTGTCTCACCAGAGGATGATACAGATACGTTTGACGACAAGTTGGCCGTCTCGAGCGATAGCTCATCGAACGGCAAGAGCAAGATGAAGGATATCCAAGCAGAGGAGGAGATCTACCAAGAAGGTGGACACACAGTTATCGAAGATAAAGAAGGTAACGTCCTTGGCGTTAGAGACAGCCATGGTGAGCATGGAGTCCAAAGACGAGAGTCAGACATTATGGCGGCACGGAAATTGATGGCAGAGGACCGCGTGGAGCACGGCGTTTCGCAGAAGGCGCATGAAGGCAAGGCAGAACAGGCGCCAGGAAAGGCGATGGATGCAGCTGAGCACCCTCAAAAGACATGGCGCAAACGGATGCAGAGCTTCACCGGTCATCATCACACCGAGAACGGAGAAGTAATTGAGAAACCGAAAGCACAGAGACCTGAGCGTCAACGAGGCCCCGCACTCGCCTACCAGTTCGGTAACACCATCATTGTCGAAGACGAGGACGGCGAAGTTCTTAAAAAGTACGACATCCCGTCCAAGCCAAAGGAAGGAAAAGAACAGCGGCCTGGAGCAGCGCGCGGAACCTCGATGATCGAGACATCTGGCCGTGCTATGCAGAGCTTGAAGCGCATGGGCACGCATATGGGCATACCAGCGCACCACGAGGCAGGGCCTGCTGAGGGTCAAGGTGCTGAGGCGAAGGCTGGCACTGCTGAAGGAAAGAAAAAGAAGAAGAAGCAGCCTGAGGAAGACGATCCAAACCTTCGTTTTACGCTTGAGGCTGGTGGACGTAGGATGAGCAAGTCAGAGTTCATCCAGCAGATGACCCAGTTGGATCCCAAGGCTCGTGCTAAGATGCTGCAGAACAGCAATGTACCGGAGTCCGTCAAGCGTGAGGCACACCAGGACGCAAAAGATCACCACCGCCGAACGCAAGCGGCATCTGAGGCGAACATACCTCCAATCATTGGCGAAGAGGGTGAAGCTGAGCTGCACAAGATCGAGTCCCCGATAGCCCAGAAAGAAGGCCACCCTCGTGGACCTGAAGGTTTGACGCTGATCGACAGCAACGAAGAGCAAGTTCCCTTCCACTCTGTACCACAGACTTTGGCGGATCGCTCCTCCGACCAGAAGAATGAAACCGCAGCACAACGCCGACGTCGTCTAGCGACGGAAGAGTCTCAAGCGACTCCTGAGGTAGTAGATGACGGAGGAAAAGATGATGAAGAGACCCCTGCGGAACGCCGTCGTCGCCTCGCTGCGCTCACAGGGTCTACGTCTCCTCCAGCAAGCCAAGCTCGTCGTCCGATGTCACCGGAACAGCAGCCATCAGCTTCCAGCGACGGTTTCGAAGGCGAGACGGCAGCTGAACGCAAACGCCGCCTCGGCGCTCTGGGAGTAGGTGGAGAAGAGACTCCCGAGTCCGACTCGGAAGGCGAGCCTGAAATCGGTGATCCTATGGAGACTGGTCGCGGCACGCATTCACAAACAGCCAAACAAAATCTTACACCTTCTCGCGTCCCGGGCATTCGGTTTGCGGACCAGCCCCGCATCCCTACGAAGGATGAGCGCGCCGCTGAAGAGGCAAGAGAGAAAGACGAGACAGAAACTACGAAGAGGAGCAAACTTGGCGGCTTCCCCTGGAGCAGTCGCAAGTAGATTGGTGGAGCAATGGCGGAGTATCTGAAACGTCGGAGATTTACATTCAGCATCTAATCAAGGTTGTGCCAGTTACAAGTATAGCATCAGGGCGTTGGTGGGTATGCTTTGAGCTTTGTAGACTGGTGTTGTTTGCATTTCAGCGTGCATCGTAGTCGACGCCATCTCATTTCATGAAGACGTATACGTTGAATCCGAGGCATGTAGAGGCTTTTATCGTATCGAAATAAACGTAATAAATTTTCGCATACTCATGATGTGCAACCGCTTCGCGCACATGCTCGTAGTGTTCTTAGCAGCCGATACGTTCGGTGACATCACGCGCTCAGCCAGCCCGCTCGGCCCGCCTTTTCTCGTATTGCAACTCTCAACTTTCTCGGTTGTCCGCCTCGAATCGGCAGTTGCTTTCTTACAGCATCTTGGCGCCAAGCTTCACTGTGAAAACCTTTATCAATCTGATAAGATGATCTGATAACAATGAGACAATGCAGCGGCATCACCAATCGAAGTGCTCGCTGCGGAGCATGAGGTGTGGGTGCCCCAAGTGTATGGGGGTCTTCTATTTTGGGTCGGTCCGTGTCGGTCGCGCGATTTATATGTCTTGGACCAGCCGATGACGGAAGGAGGGGCACTTGAAGGAGTGTCACTTGACAGCTGTTCATGTGGAGAGTTATGAAGTTACCTTCCTGCTCTCAATCCTGGCGCGAGGGTTGTATTCATTGACTATGTTGGCAAGAACGATCCGAGTGAGGATGCTGCACTGCCGCATAGCATGCGTACCTTTGGAACAGCGACTGACATGCGTATGATGGCGTTGTTCAGTGCGAAGGAGAAACCGGTTAGTGCGTGGAAAGAGATCTTCAGGCAGGCTGATGAGCGGTACGAGGTATCCAATGTGAAGGCGGATCCACTTACATTTATGTGTGTGATGGAGGCTGAATGGAAGGTTTAGGGATTTGGTACGAGCAGAGAGTCAGCAGTAGTGAGGAACTTACTAGTCAAACGTTTACCTTACCGCTTTACGAAACTCATACCGCATATTGGTGAAAACTGAGGTTTCTAGTTATGCGCTTCCACTTCCCGACCTTCTGCAACAGGAAGTTAAGCTGCCCAGGTATTCCCCACCAACTCCAAACAAGACCTCTTCACCGCAAGATCCAACAAGGAATCCGGGCCCCTCATAGCTTACCAACTCAACAGGTGCTCGCGGGTGCTCCCACAGCGCCAACACCGCACTCCAACAATGCCCCTATCCCCATTCATCCAGCTCGCCAATCGCAGCCTCATTGCGATATCACCACATCGACAGCAAACCGCTCTCCCTAGCTAACCATGCTATCCAAATATTGAAGCGGATGGCGTGACATGCAGCTGCAGCGGGCAGCACTCGCCCCCGGGTTAGGTCAGCGCACCCAAAACTTCTTAAAACGGGCATAGACACCAGTGCTGACCTCGCTATTGGATTGCTGAGATAGACTGCTGAAATTACGCCTGCAAGGCTTTCAAGGCAAAGCGTCTAGCGTTAAAAGAAATAGTGGCGTGCATGTGTAAAGTGCAATGGATTATGTTCTTTGTTTCGCACACAAGCTGTAGTAGCTAATGTGTATTTTCTAGCATATATCAGAATCCGCGGGGTATGGAAGATGGTAGACAAGGAGTTATAAGATCTACCGGTAGGACGCGATATATGCCAAGTCGCGACGTTTGATTACAGAGAGAACGTTGACATGAAGCCTGCAAGGCCAACTCGACCTGTATTGCTGTCTACGTGACTCCGCTACCAGCTATGCAAAAGCAAACTCTTGCAACTCCATGTCGTCTTTCCAGAGATTCCCTTCCATAATGCTATCGCTATGTATAAACGCTGGAGCCACGACTCGCCACGCCTCCCCCTGCGACCGGATAATCATTGGCAGTCTGCACCCCGAAAGCAAAACAACCGTATCATCGGATTGAATATGTTGTGAAGCAAAGCCAAGCCGAGTATGGCTTGTTCGGAACAGGACTTTACGATCCAACGCCCTGCTTAGTTCGTTGTGCACGGATTGTTTCCCCTTCGCGAGGCTTGTCGCGACGATGTCTTCTTTGATGAGACTGAGGAGTCTGCGGATGATGCCTCTTAGAGCTGGGTATCGGCGAGAGGCTGTTTCCCAGTGTTTGGTGCATACTGCGCCGAGAAGGGCTATGTAGTCCTCCTGACGCACATCTGTGGAGAGATGGTTCCGTAGCTGTTGATTGAAAATATGTGTGTTTTTAAGGGTGAGAGAGTCGGTGAATGCAGTATATGTTGTCACAACGGTATCGATAACTGTTCCTTGGGTATGAAGGACTTTTCCATCGGCCGAAAAGTGGAAGCTTGCCTGGCTATCTCGGCTTGCGGAGTGGTCGTCCCAGGATGCTATTTGCGAGATGCTGTTACTGTCTGAGAAGTCTGGCGTCCACGACGAAAGATTGGGGTAGTTTGATGTTCCTGTCAATCCCATTACAATACGTAGACTCTGATCGTGGTTTATGGCAGCAGCGGCCGCTTCTCTGTACACATCTTCAACCAGCTTCGAATAGTTAGGAGGAGGCAGAGCAAAGCCCATCAGGCTGAGCATACCTTGCAAGGCAAAGATTTTGTCCCGGGGCTCGCTGGACTGCATTTCTTGGGCATCTAGAAGTAGATTGGAAACCTGTTTCTTGCGCATGTGTGTATGTGCTTCAGACAGATCTGGGGATCGAAAGAAGGCCCATGCCTGCTGATGGAGCCTCAGCTTCTGCTTGCAGGTGTTCTCAACGTTCCTGATCCCTTCGCGGACCCAATCCATTCGTGTTTCGTCCGGAAGAAACGGATCCAGTAGATCCCTGATATCATGACCTGGGTACGGTCCAAATAGTACATGACAGTTTACCGATAATGCAATCTCTTGTATCGGCCAAATGCGGCTGAAGTAGGGCCTTTCGAAGAACTCGAGTACATTTGCATAGTCCGACACATAGACTAAGTACTGGTCAGTGTTTTAGAGTCATAAAAGAAGTGGTTACGCTACTCACTTTCGCTGAAAATGTTCGTTTCTTTCCTGCGGTAATACGCAAGAGTTTCGCCGATCTTCTCATCAAAGGGACCTGGCCATACCATAACTCGATACGCTTTGTTGTAAATAGTTGGCATCAGGTCGACTTGGTGTGATCGCTCGGACAGAGAGGTTTGGTCAATGCAAATTGCGTCGATCCAAAACAAACGCGGTTCTGCGTTGCAGCAGCCCTCGTGACTTCCAAGTACTTCATTTCCACAGTGAGGCCTCAATGCTTCCAATGCCTCGTGGCAGCTTTTGGTAATCAGCATGAACTGAGATCCACATTGAATCTTGCATTCGAGTTTCGGAGAGCCCCAGGCGTAGGAGAGAGCTTCATATGGTGGAGCGTCGTTTAAGGACTTCTCTTCGATATCACATCGTATGATGGAACAGCAGTTTAAAGATCTCTTCGTGGTGCAATCGAAATCCTTGCATAGCATAGTGTCGACCAGATTGGTTTTCTGTAACGCGGCTGTCCAGTGATCCTCACAATTTGTGCATAATGCCCACTTGTTTCCTGAGTCGTGGTTGATTTGCAGCATGTCCGCTAATGATACTCGTTTATGTTGGCCCCCGTTTCGAACAAGTAAGAATTCGTCTCTCCAATCGGACGCTGCCTGCACTACGATGTTGTGAAAGTCATGACCTGGGCAAGGCGAGCCAAGGCACAGAGGCAGCGACCGGGAATGATTGCCGTAACGCAGCCTTTTGTTGAAACAATCTTCGCAAATATCGTTTTCATCGTCCACGTGTAGCAAGTTTTCTTTCTCTTGGAAGTGTGGGGCTGCGCAGCAACACGAAGGATACAACCTGAGCAAGCGGATCGATTCTGAGCCTAGCTTGATCGATATCGGTGTATGTTTGTACTGCTGTTCGGTGGGTTTCAGGCCTTGAGCTTCGTTGTCGTCCCTAGCAGATGATTGCGGCTGCGACATGGTTGCTGCTGAGCTCAAGCGCGTTGCCTTGGGAGCTACTGTTCTAGAAGTCAACCGCCCGGTCTCATGATCGA
Source organism: Ascochyta rabiei (assembly GCF_004011695.2). NCBI lineage: Eukaryota > Fungi > Ascomycota > Dothideomycetes > Pleosporales > Didymellaceae > Ascochyta > Ascochyta rabiei. The sequence goes on from NC_082412.1 coordinate 1,799,843, forward strand.
TCCTGAGTGTAATAAGGCACGAGAAAAGGGATGATGCGTATAAGATTGATTGCGTCCGGTATCGAGGAAAGTTGGTGTAAAGTTCATGAGAGTCAAGGCTGAGGTGCTGGAGGTAGATGGACTGCGCCTTCCGCGCGGGGTCCCAGTTCAGCCTTGTCAACAGATTTTTTGTCATAAGAAGCTGCAACCTACCACGATATAACAGGACAGCAAAGGTTAATACTTCAGCTACCAACCCCTACAGCCATAAATGCAACATCCCACCTAACCCAGCAATCCCAGCCACGTAAAGCGTCCTATAGACCTACTAACGCACTAAACCCACATAACCTAGCAACAGCATATCAACGAACAAACGCAGCACAAAAACCTAATTCCAGCTAGCAACTACTACCAACACTAGCTTAAAGCTCTTTGCAGTACCTAAGTACCTAAAGTTGTTACTTCGATACTCTCTACACAGATTAGACAAGTAGCCGAACATATACCATCCTTTCACTCGTCTCCTAACCTATTCTAAAACCCGCAACTACGTTAGATCCTTAGGATGTACAACACTAGTATCTCTCAACTTATAGTAAACACGCTAGTTGAAGTTACGAAGTACAGTGGTTATAGAATAGTACTTACATAGTTATTTACTTAGTTCTTATATCTACAGATTCTGTATCTAGAGAGCTAATGATCTAGTACAGTATCTTAGATAACTTTACTTATAAATATAAAAATACAACAACTCTACACTCTAAACCCTCTTAGAAGTGTATTTACTAATAGAGCTTATTAAAATTCTATGCTACTACTTAGATATAGTAGAGCCTAAGTGGGTATCTTTAAAGAGCCTATAGAGTATATCTAACAAGGCTGTTATTACAAATAACAGAGTGAATGTTTGCTACTAGGCAGAAGGGATCTGCTGTAGCAGAAGAAGAAGAAAAAAAAACAAAAAAAAACAAGGGAGTAAGATGATACGATGATAAGATAAAGACGTAAACAGAATAGAGAGAAGCTCCTATCCTTGTGTTCGTAGACAAGACAGCTAAAGCAACAGTAGCAGTTGGTACCTACTACTTCCTTCTTCCTACTTCCTACTTCCTACTCCTTCCCACTACAACCAACAACCAACAACCCACGTACCACGCACCACGCACCACGCACCACGAACAGCAAACCACAACAACCAACCAGCTACACGAAGCCGAGACCTAGATTTCGCCGCTGGAGAGAAGATGAAATCAAGACACACACACAAAAAAAAAGATAAAAGGGAGTATGAGATATCGCTTCATTCCACATGAGCGCATATCGTCCCGCAGTAATCGAGGAGGAATGAAAACGCAAACGCGGAAAGGACGGCGATGAGCTGAGCGGTTGTAAGGAGAATACAGGTAATGCCCGCCCCCCCCCCCCCCCCCCTCCCAAAAAAAACCCCCGGCGCCAAAAAAAAAAAAAAACGCCAGATTCCCTAGGGTATTGATTGTCAAAAGAGAAAAAAAAAACGCCTCGCCTCTCCTTGCCGCTTCCTGCTGCCTCTTTCGCTTTCTTGCTTGGTTGTTTGTTACCATTCCACTTCTCTGTTGGGTCCTCTTTCATGTGCAGCCTTGCTCCCATGTTTGCTACCGTCCGCCAGCTGTACTTGCCCTGCTAACCTAACTAAACCAGCTCTTGCTTGCAGTGCTGCTATTGCGCGTTATGCAGTTATCCACAAGGCTATTAAGAAGCCTGTTAAGCTTAGAGCTGAGGCTCTACGCAGCCTTTAATTCCTTAACAAAGAGGCTGCTTATAAGTACGCCTATTGTGTTATTAATATCACTCTACTGTCTTATTGCCCTGTTACGTGCAGCCTTACTCCTAGGTTTGCTACTGTCCGCCAGCTGTAATCGCCCTGCTGACCTAACTAAACCAGCTCTTGCTTGCGGTGCTGCTATTGCGCGTTATGCAGTTATCCACAAGGCTATTAAGAAGCCTGTTAAGCTTAGAGCTAAGGCTCTACGCAGCCTTTAATTCCTTAACAAAGAGGCTGCTTATAAGTACGCCTATCGTGTTATTAATATCACTCTACTGTCTTATCGGCCGTTACGTGCAGCCTTACTCTAAGGCTTGCTACCATCCGCCAGCTGTACTTGCCCTGCTGACCTAACTAAACCAGCTCTTGCTTGCGGTACTGCTATTGCGCGTCATGCGGTTATCCACAAGGCTATTAAGGAGCCTGTCGAGCTCAGAGCTGAGGCTCTGTGCGGCCTTTGATTCCTCAACGAAGAGGCCGCTCATGAGCGGGTGATCTTTGCTGACGGGCACGACGCCCGTCGTGTCGTTGATCATGAGGAGCAGGTCGCGGATCTCGCTGCCGTCGTCAAGGTACGAGCGTAGATTGGCGTCGGACCAGGCGGGTATTGTTGCGCTCTCGGATGATACAGGGGCGGAGGAGACAGTGGGCGAAGTGTTGAGGTTCAGTGGCGTAGGCGCGGTTCGAGACGGGGGCGGTATGAGGTTTGTGTGCGCATTGGGCGAGAGGACGGTCGGCGACGGCGATGTTCCGCTGCGAGGCGCTGCCACGTTGAGCTTGTCTGGTACGATTGTGTCTGGGGTCGCGTCGTCCAGGTCTGGCGTTGATACGCGCGAGCTTGTGTCGGCAGATGAGTTGTCCCCGGTGAGTCCTGGAGGCTGCTGAGCGTCGGACTCCAGATCCCTGACTGGCGCGACCTCTTTGACCGTGGGCTGTGCATCTGCAGCAGAGACTTGGACGGGCGACTCAGACAGACGGCCTACGGGCTCGGTTGCTGTCTGTTCGCGTGGTTTGTCCCGCGCGTCGGGGTCGGCGAATGGGTCGTCGCTCTCTTCCTCGCTAGAATCAAAGTCGTCCAGCTGCACTCGCTCTTTCGCTTTGTGGACCTTCTCCGGCTTTGGTGCGCTTTCCGTTGTGGTGTTTGATCTGAACGGGTTCTTCGAGCTTATGGCGGCCATGACGGATTGACTCTCCGGTGATTTCACTCGCTCTCGTCCAGCTGGCTGTGCTTGTGGCTGATCTTGGTCTGGAGAGACTATGCGCATCGTCGATGTGGTCTGCTGTCCAGCCGGCCTGTTCTCGCTTGCACCGATGTCTTCTTCTGGGTCCACGGTGGCTTCCATAGGACTGTCAGTCTTCAAAATACCCTTTGTTTTGATAGGCGAGTCGGTCCTGGCGCGCTGCTGCTTCTGCAGTTTGCCCTTGCTTGATTGCCTTGACGGCGTCGGTCCAACTTGCTCTTCTGGTTGACGCTCCGGTGAGACTTCTGCGGGCTTTGCCTGTGTTGCTTGGGTCGCCTGGGTCGCCTGGGTCGCCTGTGGTGACGTTTGTTCTGGCTTTTCAACTGCTTTCTTCAGGTCGGCCTCGATGGTATCAGCATCGCCCTTTGAGTCCTTGTCCTTCTTGTCCTTGCGCTTGAACAGTCCACTGAGCATACCGGACTTCTTGTCTTTCTTCTTCTTCTCGTCCTTGACTTTATCAGCAAATCCGTTCTTCTCCAGGCTCTCCAAGCTCGGCCCGTGCTCGCGAGAGCCCGTCGTGGATGTGCTTGAATCGTCGCGTAGCAGGTTGGGTGTAAGGGTGATTTTCCGCGTCTCTGTGTTCTCGTCCTTGAAGAAGGAATCCGTGTTACGAAGCGTGCCGTTGCGTGAAACCTTCTGGTCCAGCGGTCGATCAAAGATCTCATCGCTCGTCCTCGACTTGTCATCATCTGCACCAGCCTCCTCGCTCGACGTCCGCGACTCCTCAGACGAAACCTTCTTCACGCCGCCGAGCTTGAGGGGCTGCACTTGCATAGGATCGTCTTGCTCGACCTCCGACTTCTGCGCAGTTTCTTGCTGCTGTTCTTGCTGCTGAGCCTGCTTGGGCTCCGGCCCACCAAACAACTCCCCCCCTTCCTCGTCCGAAGAGTAGTCGTAGTCGGATGCTTCGACATAGGTAGGCGCACCGAATTGCACCGTCTTTGCATTCCGCCGGCGCATAGCCTTCTTGAGGGGATTCTTCGTCTTCTCGGCCGTGTCCCCGAGCATTGTTGCCGACAGATCGATATTTCTGTGCTTGTTCAGGCGCGCCAAGCGTTCCGTGGGGGTCTCGATGTGCTCTGCAGGTAAGTAGCCTGTGGAGTCACTTAGCACATGAACAGCGTCGGCTGTCGGACTACCTACCGATACTGCTGTCTTTGACGATACGCACAAGCCACCAGTAGCTGTTGCTATCGTCGAGCAGCACCATTGTGTCACCCTTGGTTGCATTTGCCTGGCCCTCTACCGTGGCGACGAAGGTGTGCAGGGCGTAGACGAATTCGAAATCGATATCTTCTGTTTCTCGTAAGCATTCGCCTCCCCACCCTGAGTCAACAAATCTGGGGTCGTCAGAGAAGGAAAAGTCATTGGATGCATCATCTTCATTGTCCAGACCCTCGTCCCAGGAGTCGGTGTCGCTGTCGGTCGTCCAAGAGTCGTCTTCCTCTTCAGGATGCTTGGGTGGAGGCGGAGTGCCGTTAGTACTGCGCGGGGCACGTGCGACGGTCTCGACGAAAGGGTCGTCTGGTAAGGGAAAGCATGGCGGCCGAACGGGCTGCAGCATCCTGCTAGCATGGTCCTGGTCCAGCTCAGACATGAGAGATGCCTGCGAATCCTCCCTCATGAGCTGCAACCTGCGTTCTACAAGCCTCAACTGCCGGGTTCTCGGGCTCGATTCGTCGTCCGGCGTGGTCGGGCTGTCGATGTGCCACTCGTGGGTGGTCCTTGTCCAGGTATACTCACCATGATGATGCTCCGCTGACTGCAATGATTGGGGGTGCTGAGAGAATTGAAGTAGGAGTGGTGCTGTGAGATTTTGACGTGAAAGAGTCGAGGCTTGGTCGGTACCAGGTGCTGGGAGGCTGAGAGGTCGACCAGCACTAGTGACAGGAAGGGGAAAGTGTACGGGGGTAGCTGTGAAAGGGGACGAAGAAGCGGAACTTGGGATGACCGGCGACGACTGCGGAGTCAGAGACTCCCGTCGCGTGGGCCAAGCCAGAGGGTAAGAAGGTAAAGAATACCCACCATCGTCAATCGAAGGTGAACTCGAGATCTTGTCGAGCATGTCGTCGTCCATGTCCTCCTCGACGTCGGCGTCTTGCATGTCGTCATCGTCGTTGTCGTGGTGTTGTGAGTTTTGGCCGTGCGCATGGTCTATCGTCGTACGCTCATCGTCTGAGCCAGGGTCGTCGCGCAGCGAGGATCCGGCATGGTTCCAGGCGTTTTGCAGGCGCGACTCCTCGGCGTTGCGCTCATCTTCGACAGACTGCAGCGAGGCTTGCTGATGGGGTGCAGCTGGACCAATTCCGAGCGGGGCCGGGTGTTCTGGCTGGTTGGAGTGGTCCTGTGCAGTGGGAGACGATTTGTCCTGCAAGTCAATGGTGTCTGCGGCCCGACGTCAGTATGCGCGCATGCAGTGGGGAGGACTGGGCCATGCCATACCTGCTCGTATTATTTGTGGTCGCGTCATCCTAGCTCATGTCCAGTCGTTCATTCAGGTGTCGTAATGTTCGTTGTCGTCGTTGTCGTTGTCGTTGTCGTCGTCGTCGTCGTCGTCGTTGTCGTCGAGAGACCGCCAAGCGAGTGGTGCGGCGCGATCAATGCGAGGGACGGCCAGCGCCAGACGGCGGCGACGCGGTGGGTGTCGACGAAAGCGTCGCTGGGCAGGAATGCGTGCAGTAGGGAGCGTGGGAGCGTGGGAGCGTGGGAGATTGGGCTGATGTCAGGAGGCGCGCATGTGGTGTTGTTCGGGTGCAGGAGATTCGGCCGGTGTCAGGAGACGCGCATATGGTGGTGGTGGTGGTGGTGTTGTTGTTTTTGTTGTTTTTGTTGCTGCTGTTCGGGTGCGGCTGGAGAAGGCCAGTAAGCGTGGTAGCGGTAGAGGTCGAGGTCGAGGTGCAGAGTGCGGAGCGGACGTTTCAAGCGCGCGCACGGCTCGCAGTCCGGACGGATACGCTACGGCTGGCGGGGGCGAATAACAATGCGTGCGGTGTCGCGGGGAATCAGGGCAGTCGTCGTCGACAAGAGCGGTGCGGCGTGGTGGTGTTTGAGGGTTGGTGTTGGTGTTGGTGTTGATGTTGATGTTGGTGTTGGTGTTGGTTGGTGTTGGTTGGTGGTGCAAAGGGGTGCTTGCAACTGGCAATATTAGGCCTGGCTGCTATATTTCAGGACGAACACCCATCCCCCTGCACCGCTGAGACACTAGCGCTTGCTTGTCCCTGTCCTGTCAGCCCCCGAGCACATCACCACATCACCACATCACCACTTCGCAGCATCAAGGGGTTGCTGCGGCTCGGCCCTTTCCACGACCATCTTCACCGCGAACATTGTCTTCTTCCACAGGCGTTGGCATGCTCACACGCTTGTTGCCCCTGCTACAGACTCGCATGATCTGGTGTGGTGTGGTGTCGTGTTTGTCCGTCGCAAGCTGGCAGCCGTCATGGCGCGAGATCGACGCCCCAAGCAACCCTGCGCTGAAACCCCCGCGCGCGAGTCATGTTCCGCAGCTACGTTTGCGTTTCTGCCGACGGTTTCGGGCGCTGCGAACGCCTGCGATTGACAGCTTTGTCGTCTCGGCGTGTCGAATGGGGAGCATGTGTGTGGCACGTGCCGATCATCAGGGCCAGCCTACCCCCCTGTCGGCGAGTGTGCAATACAGTAGAGTCCGCAGGGGTTGGACGACTCTCCCCAGCATATCCGTTCAACCGAGCCATTGGGGTACCGACCGCAACAAGAGTACTTCCCAGCAAGCATAAATTTCAACTGAATTGTGAGATGAGTGTGAGTGTGAGTGCATAAAGTCATTCATGTCTCCTCGCTACGACAACCCAGCACCCTCCCATCCAATCCAGTCAGTCCAGAACAAAACTCACCAACCCAAGCCCAGCTTGCCAGTGGAACCAGATATTACAAAAACACTACCGCGCAATCCAAACAGACAAACTAGCTAGCTACTCTACAGCGACAAGAGTACAAGGTAACCTACGAGATATCCAAGCAGACGCTAGTCCAAGGCAGCAACTCCCATCAAGGGGCGCCGAGGAGAGGATCGTGATTCGTGCGGCGTAAGCAGACGACGAGACGCTAGGAAAAGTTGCCGAATCGCTGCGGTAAGGGGGTGACAAAGGAGAGGAAGGGAACGTGTGGTGGAGTAGCAAAAGCTCGATACACGGACGACCTGGCCCAGGCGATATTTAGACCGCACGACGAGGGTGGTCACTTGATCGCCAGAGGTTGCATGGTGGGTGGTGGTACGTTGGGCGCTGTCATCGAGACTCGCTTCTGTGGAGGTGCGGTGGTGGTCGCGGTGCTTGGTGTCGAGGGCAGCGTCGGCGTGGCTGCGGTCGTGATTACGGCCGGTGTCGAGGGCAGCGTCGGCGTGGCTGCAGTCGTGGTTACGGCCGGTGTCTGCGCCATCCTCTTTCCCTCGCCCTCCCTCCTCCGGACAAGCAGGCTCTTGAACGCGCCCAGCCACTTGGCCAGCTCGTTCTCGCCCTTTGCGCACAGCCGGAAGTTCTTCTCCTCGGAAATGACCTGCATGCAGTACTGCTTGCTCTTGCTCACGCTGTCAATGTCCACCGCGTCGATGATGCTCTCAAACGGGATGATGAGGTGGGCCGAGTACTCTTCGGCGTTTTTGTAAAAAGCAAGACATCTTGGACGCAGCACGACCCAGACCTTCTTCCACTGGCGCACGCCGCCCTTGGACTTGAGCACGTACAGCCATCCGTGGTACACTACGCGGTCCGGGTCGGAGTCGGAGGTCGAGGCAGGCACGTTGAGGTGGGAGGTTTGGCTGACGTTGCGGTTGCGGGGGAGAGGGTTGCGCGTCTGTGATTTCGAGCAGGGCAGCGAGGTGGTAGAGGCCGCATTCGGGGCTGCCGAGTCGGAGAAGTCCAAGTCGGAGAGGGAGCCCTGTTCGTTGCCGGAGTAGTTGAGGGCTTGCGAGGGGCGGCGGGCGCTGTGCATGGGTACAGGCTGGGGGTCGGGCGGTAGAGCGCTTGGGGACAGCGACGAGGGCTCGACGTCGGAGGAGGAGGAGAGGGGGCTGGTGTGCGCATGGTGCGATGGATCGAAGCCGGTGAAGGTGTTTGCGCCGGTAGGACTGAGCAGGATCAGCTCGCCCTCGTCCTCATCGATTCGAGCTTCTGCGCGGATCAGGTCGACCCAGGCCTGAGCGTCGCGGTCGGTGGGAGCGCCGAGGTGGTAGTTGCGGGCGGGCGAGAAGATGCCGAAGACGTGGTCCATCTTCTTCTTGGAGTCCTTCTGGCGGGCCACAGCGGTGATCTCGGAGAGGTTGATCTGGTGGCGCAGCTTGGTCTCGGCCTTGTCCTTGTAGAGGGACAGGCAGTTGGGGCGCAGGACGATGTAGATTGGCTTCCATTGCTGGGGCTGTTAGCAGGGGGAGGCTTTGGGGCGCCGTGTGGAGCGGAGGCGCACCTTGGTCTTGCGCGTGCGCTTGAGGACGGAGCCGGCCTTGATGATGCGGTCGAACTCGAAGCAGCCGTTCTGGTTGACGGGCGACATGACGCCTGCGCTATGTGCCTGTGCCTGTGCCTGTGTCTGTACTTGTGGCCGTGTCTGTGTTTGCACTTGTGGCCGTGTCTGAGTCTGTGCTTGTGGCCGTGTCTGTGTCTGCGCCTGTGTCTGCGCCTGTGGCTGTGGCTGGAAGCTGGAGAAGCGAGGTTGTGCAGGCGTGCTGAGCTTCGTCCCTCCCATGGCAGCAGGGGCGCGGACGGGGGCCGGGGTGGTGGGCGTAGGGGTAGGCGTAGGCGTAGGCATCTGCGGTGCGCCTTCGGCCATGGCTGCTGGTACTCTACATCAAGTGGCAGGCAGGCGATGTTCGGCGTGGCAGTGGCAGGTGCGGAGGGCGGTTGCAGAGCGGTGGCGGTGGCGGCGGCGGCGGCGGTGGTGGTGGTGGTGGTGGTGGTGGTGGTGGTGGTGGTGGTGGTGGTGGTGGTGATGGGAGAGAGAGCGTGTGTGCTGTGTAGATTGCAGATGGGCCCTTATTTCGGCTGCTATGATGGAAGTGATGCGCGATCGACAGGCGAGCGGCAGGGGGAGTGCGTGGGCGCGGGCAACACCACGGCGTGCATGGCCAGCAGTCGCAGCAGCGGAGAGCGCTGAAGGTGCGGCAGCCCCATGGCCGCCTGGTGCGCGGGTGCGGCGAGGGCGAGGTGAGGCCAGACGGGGATGCAGTCGGTGTCGCGAGGCTGCGGCGGGCCTATGGCAGCACAGCGGTAGTGCGCAGCCGCTGCTAACGTGTAGCTGTGACGTCTGCAGGCGAATCGTCTGCGCGTGGTGGGGTCGCTGACTCTGTCAAACGTCAAACGGAAATCCCAAACCCAACGAGCGCGTTTGATCTCGCCCATCTGCTACAGCAGCCTGCCCTGCAATCTCACCCACACACAGCACAGCACATCACACCACACCACACCACACCACACCACCACGCTGCCGGACAGCGCAGTATTCACCCCCCACGCCGCCATGCCGACCATCCCCTCCGACCAGCTCGTCAAGCTGCAGCAGCAGGCCGAGGGCATCAGGAATGTCAGTCTCCACCTCTGAACCCCCCCCCCCTCTCTCCACCACCCTCACACCCCCCACCCAGATCTGCATCCTCGCCCACGTCGACCATGGCAAGACGTCGCTCACCGACGCCCTCATCGCCACCAACGGCATCATCTCCCCCAAGCTCGCCGGCAAGATCAGATACCTCGACTCGCGCCCAGATGAACAGCTCCGCGGCATCACCATGGAGTCGTCGGCCATCTCGCTGTACTTCTCCCTGCTGCGCCGCTCGGCCCCCGACGCTCAGCCCGAGAGGAAGGAGTTCCTCATCAACCTCATCGACTCGCCCGGACACATCGACTTCAGCTACGAAGTCTCCACAGCCTCGCGTCTCTGTGACGGCGCCATCGTGCTCGTCGACGCCGTCGAAGGCGTCTGCAGTCAGACCGTCACCGTCCTGCGCCAGGCGTGGATAGAAAAGCTCAAGCCCCTGCTCGTCATTAACAAAATGGACAGGCTCATCACAGAATGGAAGATGACCCCAGCTGACGCCCACACACACTTGAACAAACTCGTAGAACAGGTAAACGCCGTCATGGGCAGCTTCTACCAAGGCGAGCGCATGGAGGACGACCTGCGCTGGCGTGAGAAGATGGAGGAGAGGCTCAACGCCGCTGCCGCCGAGAAGACAAACACCACACCATCTGCAGTAGCAGAGGCCGGTGACAGTATAGACACCACCACCACACCCGCCGAGTACGAGGAGAAGGATGACGAGGACATCTACTTTGCTCCTGAAAAGAACAACGTCATCTTCGCCAGTGCCATCGACGGCTGGGCCTTCACAGTGAAGCAGTTCGCCAGCCTCTACGAGCGCAAGCTCGGCATCAAGCGCTCCGTACTCGAAAAGGTGCTGTGGGGCGACTACTTCCTCGACCCCAAAACGAAGCGAGTCCTCAGCTCCAAGCATCTCAAAGGGCGTCACTTGAAGCCCATGTTTGTGCAGCTGGTGCTCGAGAACATATGGGCCATCTACGATGCCACTACGGGAGGTAACAACGGGAAGGGGTGCGTGGATTTCCTTTCCTCAATCGTCGCTCTTCTTGCTTCTTCTGTACATATGCTAGTCAATATACTTATTGCCTGCACATCAGAGACCCCGCCATGGTCGAAAAGATTACAAAGTCTCTCAACATCACCCTCCCACCACACGTCTTGCGGTCGCGCGACCCACGTGCCATATTGACTGCGCTCTTCGCCGCATGGCTACCACTGTCGACCGCCCTGCTGGTCTCAGTCACCGAGTATCTCCCATCGCCTACCAAAGCCCAAGCGGAGAGGATGCCCGAGATCATTGACACATCGGTGGGCGCCGACCATGTCGCCCCTGAAGTGCGAAAGGCCATCACCCACTTCGACACCTCCAAAGACGCGCCGGTTGTGGCCTACGTCAGTAAAATGTTCTCCGTCCCGGAAAGCGAACTACCACAGCACAAGCGAAGAGCAGGCGCGCTCACTGCCGAAGAGGCGCGTGATCTTGGACGCAAGAAGCGCGCAGAACTCGCCCGACAGCAGGCCATCGCCCATGGCGAGACTTCAGATCTGGGAAACAGTACAGACGCACTCAGCTCCACCGCCATCGGCGAAGACGAAGCCAATGCTGAAGAGGCAGCGCCTACGGATGAGAAGGCCGAGCACTTGATCGGTTTTGCCCGCATCTACTCCGGCACGCTCAGCGTCGGTGACGAGGTCTATGTGCTGGGCCCCAAGTTCTCTCCAGCGAACCCACACGCAGAGCCCGCGCCGAAGAAGGTTACCGTCACTGCGCTGTACCTCATGATGGGACGTGGCTTGGAGTCTCTGACTTCAGTGCCCGCCGGCGTGGTGTTTGGCATTGGTGGTCTCGAAGGACAAATGCTCAAGTCGGGAACGCTTTGCTCGCAGCTGCCAGGCTCTCTCAACCTGGCTGGTGTGACGATGGGCTCCGAGCCCATCGTCCGTGTCGCCTTGGAGCCGGAGAACCCTTACGATCTCGACAAGATGATCAACGGCTTGAAACTACTGGTGCAGTCTGATCCGTGTGCCGAGTACGAACAGCTGCCCAGCGGTGAGCACGTCGTCCTGACAGCGGGCGAGCTGCATCTTGAGCGATGTCTGAAGGACCTCGAAGAGCGCTTCGCCAAGTGCAAGATCCAAGCTGGCGAACCAATCGTCCCCTACCGAGAGTCGACTGTCGCCGCAGCCGAAATGAACCCTCCCAAGAATCCAGAACTCGGCCGTGGTGTGGTGGTGAGCGCAACAGCGAACAAGCAGCTATCGGTGCGTCTGCAGGTCCGCCCGCTGCCGCCCAGTGTTACGGAGTTCTTGAGCAAGAACGCTGGGTCGATCAAGAGGCTGAACTCTGAACGCAAGGCGCAAGAGACGCAGCACTCGGACGAGCAGACAGCCGCTGAGGTGGAGGGCGCTGAGCAGGACGGTATGCAGGAGGCCGAGCAGCGCGAGATGGGTCAGACGCTCAGCCCAGTGGAGTTCAAGAAACAGCTCAAGGACGCTTTTGCTGAAGCCAAGAAAGAGCGGGAGATCTGGACAGAAGACGTGATTGACAAAATCACTGCGTTTGGACCGCGCAACAGAGGGCCAAACATGCTGATTGACACCACCAGCGCAGGCATCTGTGGCAAAGCGTAAGATCCCTTCAGTCTGTTGTTTACTTCCGCTAACCAGATCTTAGTCTTGTCGATACCGCCGATACCGACGACACAACAGAGCGCGCGTCCACTGCGCGCTCCTTCGCCTCAACCATCATCTATGCCTTCCAGCTCGCCACGGCACAAGGTCCCTGCTGCGCTGAGCCCGTCCAAGGCCTCGCCGTCTTCCTGCAGGACGTGACCCTCGACGAGTCCACAGCCGAGACCGACCACCACCGCCTCACGGGCGAAGTCATCAAAGCCGTGCGCTCAGCCATCCACGCTGGCTTCCTCGACTGGTCCCCACGCATGCTACTCGCCATGTACTCCTGCGAGATCCAAGCTTCAACCGACGTACTCGGACGCGTCTACGCCGTGCTAACCCGACGCCGCGGCACCATCCTCTCCGAAACCATGTCCTCGTCCGCCGCCTCGACAACCGGCAACCAAACCTTCACCATCAGCGCGCTCCTCCCTGTCGCCGAGTCCTTTGGCTTTTCTGACGAAATCCGCAAGCGCTCCTCCGGCTCCGCATCCCCACAGCTGCGCTTCGCCGGCTTCGAAATGCTCGACGAAGACCCCTTCTGGGTTCCCTTCACCGAGGACGAACTCGAGGACTTGGGTGAGCTTGCGGATCGCGAGAATGTCGCCAAGCGCTATGTCGATCGCGTGAGGCGCAGGAAGGGTCTGCTCGTCAAAGAAGTCAAGGTCGAGGCTGAGAAGCAGAAGACGCTTAAGCGGTGAAGGTGGACGGGCGGCGCGTTTTGGGTGCCTGGGTGGAAGGAAAAGGGGAAAGTGAAGTGGTGGGATGGTGAGCTGGAATGAGCAAACGAAAAGGTCCTGAGACGTGCGTGTCGAAATTTAGATTTTGGGTACGACTCCTCTTTGTCCCTCTGCTGGCTTTCTTGGCCACGACCTTGAACCCAACGCGGGACAGGAGATTGAGATGGCTGAAAGGAAATGCGTTGTACGTATCAACATGCGGCTTTCTGCTCCTGATAAACAGGACTGGCATGTTCTCCCCTGGCGTATTGGTATTCCAGAACCCACAAATCACCACTTTATAGCGTCTCGATATCCACGTCTGAAGGGTCCGTGTTATACTCGAGAAGCAAGCTTAAGAGGGAAATTTCAACCAAGACTGACTCAACATTAGGCTGTGTTTCCTGGGCCTTCAAATCCTTGTCTGGCTGGGACTTGGCAGAGCGTGTACATGTAAGAGAATGCGCTTGATGGGCACTCTACACTCTAATACCACCCGCCCTGCCATGCCATTGCTATCACCATTCACACGTCGTCACCATGCGTGCCCATCGTGGTGAATGCCCAGCTTGGCAAGATAGGCGATTTTGACCATGGAGTAAAGGTTTGGTGGATCTACGTAATACTAGCAGTGAAGCTTCATGTTGGGAATAGAATGCATTCTCTTAATCGTCTTCTCATTCATGTATGTTATTCGCGTCTGCTTCGTTACAGAGATGTCTATGAGCCCAGAACTAATCGCTAATCTTCATTTGGACTTGATTGTCAAATCTTTGGGTTCGAATCTGATTTGTCGCCATAGTCAAAGTAGATCGTGCGCGTAGATGGGTTTCAATCGTTGATGCAGTGGTTGTTAAAGTTGCTGTATAGCACTTTTCTTGCTGCCAGGCTTTGGTCTCACAGCCCATGACTTTGACCAAGGCCGGTCTACACTACCTGCCGATTCGTCCGAGATTATTGTGGGTGGCCGTTCGTTGAGCTTGGTCGGCGATCCGGCATACAACACGGGTGTCATTTCGGCCCCATGAGACTGTGCCGTGGAACGTGACAGGAGATCGGCTTCTTGAGGCACAAGCCAAATTGTACACTTGCATATCGCTGAACAAAGTTGAGCTTGCTTTGTTATTCCATGCACACTATACACGGAGTTGCCTGACATCGGAACGAGTCGCGAGATGGAGGCTTTGTAACGCTGAGAGAAGCGCTGTCCATGAGGATATCACCCCTTGAAATACAACGCGTACAACGGAAGTCCTAGCTGAACTCAAGGTGTTAAGCTTCACAAGCCTTCTGGTGTAGAAAAGAAGCTTTCACTGGTAGTAGGTTGGTCTTCTTCCGCCCCGGGGGCACTCGGCAAGTGCCTCAAGTGCCGGGTAGCGGACTGTACTCATGTAACATGTGGGTCCAATAGTTCCCTCTCGTACACAGTGAATTTTTTCTATTAACTGTCTCGTACACTTCTTGAACCCCTTTATAGCGTGGTAGGTGTCTTCGGGAATAATGAACATCAACATCGTGATCGGCGCTTTCTGGCAGAGAAACTGCGCTCTCTTCGTATCTCCAGCGTCAGGTCATATCGTAACATGCACGCAGATCCTTCATGAATAGAGTCTTGTGTGGGTCTTGGCCTGGAAACTCGAATATATAGATCCATTGTCGCCGGGCATGATGGCATTCAGTCACGACACTCAATCCACTTTCGTTCACTCACGACGTTCACCCGACTTTCATACCCTCATTTTGTCCTGTAATACATCGTTTGTCTTTCCAATCCTTACATTGATTCTATAATATGTACTTTCTACTTGCCTCTGCTGCACTTGCTACTTCTTGTAGCGCCTTAACCCTTCCCTGGGGTTCACGAGCAACCGTCTCGGGCTTGCTTCCGCCACTCCCTCTCGACCACTTCGATACCCCCAAATACGCGCGGCCGCTGTCCCTTGAAGAGGCCTTGTCAGGCGCAAATGCCTCCGTCACCACCATTTTGGATCTCCAAGACGCTAAGAACAAGTTTCCTCCGCTTGTGATACCCACCAACTTGAAATTGCCAGGTTCAGCGCATGATCTGGCTGAAGCTCTAGAAGGTTTCCAGAAGAGACAGTCTACCTGCTCGAACGTTCGCGTCCGTACCGAATGGGACAATTATTCAAACAGTGATCGACAAGCGTACATCGATTCTATAAAATGTATGATGAAGAAGCCTCCGTCAGGACAATTCAGTGTATCCAGAAACCGCTACGATGATCTCGTTGGGCTTCACCAGACGCTCACTCCAAACGTTCATGGTAATGCCAAGTTCCTCCTATGGCACAGATACTTTGTGTGGACATTTGAACAGCTTCTCCGGGACGAGTGCGGCTTTGATCGCGAACTACCATGGTTTGATGAGACTCGCTATGCGGGTCGGTTCGCGGACTCATCAATCTTCAGCCCTCAGTGGTATGGAAGCATCAAAGTCGGTGGACAGTGTGTCACGGATGGCGTAAGTACATACACATCTCGAGTTGACCAGCCCGCTGACGGAATCACAGCAATTTGCCAATCTTGCCATCAACTATGGACCAGGCACCGGCAACACGCCGCATTGCTTAGCGCGAAACAACGATGATTCCCAGACGGCAAACACCGGCAATGCTATCGTCGACGCGTGCAACAGCCGCAGTACTTATGCTGATATGGCTTCGTGCGCTGAAGGTGGTGCTCATGCATGGGGCCACAACGGTATTGGAGCTGTCATGAAGGATGTGTATGCATCTCCCGCCGACCCGGTCTTCTTTTTGGTATGTAAACGCTACGACTGCCGAGATTCCGCTAATCAGACAATAGCACCATGGTTTCATCGATCGCAACTTCCGCATCTGGCAGAACAATGGAGGCAATCAGCGTATGACTACTGTCGGGGGCACTGACGCCGCTGGACGTGCCCTTACTCTTGATACCAAGATCAATGTGTATGACTTCCGCCCTGATGTGCGCATCGGAGACATCCTCGACACGACAGGGCCGGCACTGTGCTACAAGTACAACTACTAGCTGAACGAGGCCTACAGACTCAGTGTCTGGATGTACTGTTCTTACTAGGAGCTATTTTCGACATCTCGGCCACATCAAAGACCATTCTCTTTACAGTGTCAACCTACAGCACGATGCCGATAATCGATCATGATACAACGCCCATTGAAAACTCTTTACGGTGACGACCAGTTCCTGCCCAGGCTCATCGACGAACAGACAAACGAGGTGAAGGCAGGAATAAAAATGAAGAAGGGATGAGAGTAATTGAGGCGTGGCAGTGAACGGATTCATCCAGAACGGCATAAGTTCCTAAGTTCTGTATAAAGATAGGCTCCTGTCAGGACGAGTTCATGCAGAAATAAGTACATTCATGCGGTCAAGGTTTTACATCTAGCACTGTATGTAGAGAGAAAACAAAACAGCGGTAAGGACTGGAAATAGATTGCAAGGGAGAACATAGTAGTCGAGCACTCTATAGTCCCTTGACAATCAACAAAAAAGCATTCTCAAGTAGGTAGTGACAGTTCTTCTAGATTGGCTCTCTTCGTCCTCTGCTATGGCCTAGCAGTTCGAAACTGCAAAGTTGCAAGTGTTGGTATCATCGAACGTACCCCCAGTGCCCAGGGCCTTCCTAGCTGCCTCAATGATTGCGTTGGCCTGCGTTAAGCAAGACTGTTTGTTCAGGGTGACAACCGTTGACATTCCACCCGCATTATCAGTCGAACATTTGTCGCCGAGTTTTTGGATCTTCTGGGAAGTGGTTATGCCGGTGAGGTCTTCGTCGAAGTGCCCGCAGATGGTGGACGTAGAGGCTGCAGGTACTCCGCTCCAGAAGATGGTGAATGCATTTCCGCCGTTGCCTGCTTTGTGCTGGATAGCGCAGCCGCTCATGACCATGTCGGCTTGGGCAGAGCCAGATAGGGCCAAGGCCAGTCCGAATACGGTAGTGGTTGCCTTCATGATAGAGAGCAGTGCTGGTTGCTGAAGAGCGAGAAGCGTTTTGTAAAGACTGGTCGACTGTAACGAGAGATTGCAATGCACGTGGTGTTGCTATTGTAAGGTAGTAAGTTGTTTGTCCAGTAGTTTGTACGTTGTGTGTGTAGTGAGCATGAGAGTTGGAGCAGTGCGCCGTGGAATATATAGGTGCGTTGGCTTTTGAGATGCTTAGGTCATGTAGCAAGAGAATAATAGCGCAAGTTCCTCAATCTTGACTTTGCTGCTCTGTCCTCACGTCAGCGACTTGTGAAGCTCGGGAGTCGTACACACCGTGCGTCGCAGTCGGACCTATCGACGATACTCAACATGTATTAAATTGACATCTGCACCCTATTTATAACCTCTCCACGAGTATGGCTTACTGAACCATGAGCCTAGCGGCCGTTTGTGTATACTTTCTCACCAATTCAGCTTAGTTACAGCTGCGAGCTCTTCAACTGTAGAAGAACGGAATACCAGTACGTACATGAGGAGTTACATTCTAAAAGACCACACACTGCAAGCACAGGCTATGGTTCTTTCCAGAAGTCCCCAGCATGCTTATTGAAAATAGGTTCTGTTCTAAATCGAATCACTCAGGATCTATGAATGCAACCCCCGTAGCTGATTGGATTAAAAGATCTGCAGTTTTGTAGTAAGTTGGTTCTGTGCCACGGTCCCGACAGCTGAAAATCTCTGGGGGTATTGTAGCACATCGTGCGACATACCTTGTAATACAATGTCAGCATATAAGCAGTAGGGAGAAGATAAGCAACATGCGGCGTAGATTAAGCAACGTAAGCTTTGGCATTGCATTGAGCTTGTTTGCACTGGCGGTGAGGATAACGTAGGTAGCTATTGCAGAAGCGTTGCTGACAACGATGAGGAGCTGTTCATGTGCGACAATGCTGATTTAGAGGGCGCTCGCTCACCCGATGCATGCATGCATTGTCAAGGTGAGCGACCTTCAGATTGGCTGCAGCATGACAAGGAACGTTGATTCTTGCCACTCGTCAACAGCCTGCACAACGAGATCGTTAGACGACGGAAAGAAGATCGCGATATTTTTTCCATGGCTGTCAAGTGGTCGTTCAGATTTCTGACAGTAAACGCGGATCCGGCAGTCTTATCGTAGACGGGGCTGCTGTCCAGACATATACCCCATATACCATAGTGAGGAATAATGTAAAGCTACCATAAGAAGTTCTTTGTGTCCGGTGGAACGATTGCATCCGACTTTGCATCCAACTATGCTGCTTTCTTTGTGTGCGGCAACAACACTGGGGGCAAACCAGAGCCGGATATACGGCGTGACGTCAGCACTCAGACTGCACCTTCACGTCATGACTTTCCCGCGTTGTCAATGTATAAAGATGACTACAAACGCATCTTGCTTAGAAATTAACCATCATATCATCTTGCAAGACTTCATCACATTATCAATATAACGCCGAGCCCGTCAACAGTAACTTCAACGGTCACCCGGCAGCCACAATCATGCAGAACGATCAAGGACAGGGTGTCTCGCACGCCAAAGACTCAAAGCTTCCCCAGAAAGTTCAAGAGAAGGTATGTGCAATTCTTGCTGTGATTCCATCCTGCAATCCGGTTGACATTTGCATCATAGGTTCCCGCGAGTGTTGAGCACAAGGTGCCAGATGCAGCTCATGACACCAACAGCAACAAAGACACGGGCAAAGTGTCACATGCTACTGGCGACTCTAAGGTACCGCAATTTTTGCAGGAAGGCCTGCCTGCCAAGGTAGAGAAGGCAGTGCCTAACTCCATACATGACACTCGCGGTGCGGACATCTAGGTCTTGACGTGCAACCCACAACGTAGCAATTAAATCCATTCAACCCATAAATCTCATGTGTTTCTCGAAACCTCTCGTGACTTGCTCTTTACTCGCTTTACTCTTGTCAAGTTGACTTGCGATTTGCGAAACCCGTCTCGCTTTCTCTTTTCGTTGTACCCGAAGGGCGATGACGTTTTGGGTAGCATGACCACGATACCCGCGATCTAACGATTCCTGGTCATAGCAGATAATTGCTAGGCGATTGAGAACGTAAAGTTCTCAACGTAGCTGTACGCATTTAACCTGCTCAAAGTAGGTTCGTAGCAGTATTGTAGTTGGGGTGATGCCATTAGAAAATCGGCACTCCGTGCGGCAGTGGTTTTAAGTGCGTAGCTGACACCTGGTATTTGTACAAGTAGCTTCGCTCTTCTAATTTCTGGCACAAGTGAAGATTCGAGAGAACGATAAATCTGTAGCCCGGCCCTCTAGGAACAAACGAACAAGCTCAAATGATGATCTCGGATACTTCATAGGTCAAGTCGCTAACAACCATCGTTATCACTCGGTTACGCACCTTGACTCGATCTGACACGCCGGGAAAGAATAATATGAGCCCTGTTGCACGGCCAAGCTAGCACACAAGCCCCGCAAATACACTCCACTAGAGTCCGGGCAGTGAATCTGTGGCTCGTCATGGTGGGACGACGACGTCGCTGTTGAGGTGAATCTTTTCGAAGTCAAACCATAAAGGCATTTTAAGCCCCTCAAACCAGATCTCCTAGGTCAATCAAGCTTGATTATGTGTTCTTGGCCCCAGAACTCCATCTTTTCCTCCCGTGGTGTTGCAATAAAATTATAGAAAGCAGTAACAGCTCTGGTAATCCCACCCACAACATTCTGGCACTAGTAAATCGCTGATTGATTAGGTGTGAAGACAACTCAGACCCTACACCAGGATCGAAGTCTATCACATAACATGTCGAGCAGGTTCACACCAACGAGCGGGTCCCTGGCCACACACATTACTACGAGAAGGACGGGCTGAGGACCTATGGAGATGGTGACGACCATGACCGCAACCATGAGCCACCTATGACTACTAAGCGCATCATAGAGCATATCCTTGTAGACTAGACTAATCATCATGCAGTCTGGACTGGAAGTCAAATCCTAGTCTACCTTTTCGGTGGTGTCCCTCCATACATTTATGGTGACATCGGTGGCACTGACAGATGGCACTGATTTGTACTGGCCAGCTATTTATCTTTGGCTGCGGTTTGTCCTTTCGTAGGATCAAGCTCTGATTTTGTTGGGGCGTGTTTCCCCATCCTAGGCGTGATCATCTGCTCTACGGCACAGTCCATGAACATCTTCATCGGAGGCGTGGTCTTCTCTGGCATTGCAGTGGGGGTCAACGAACTGACAGCGCTGGCCGTGATGTCTGAGCTTGCGCCCACGAGCCAGCGCGGCAAATACGTTGCGATACTGGTGTTAACCATCATTTCGTTCTTTCCATCGGTATCATGGGCTCAATTAATTGCCTCGCATTCCAGCTGGCGCTGGATTGGATTGTGGTACGGCCTCTAGGCACTCATCGGTCTCGCACTGACGGCGATCTTCTATCATCCACCTCCTCGAGCCAACAGCCAGGGCATAAGCCGAAGTGAAATTCTGGCACAGATTGACTACGTTGGAGGCCTTCTCTCCATTAGCGGGATGCTCTTGTTCATGATGGGCATGCAATGGGGAGGCTATCAGTATACTTAGTTTAGCGCCCACGTCCTTGCACCGCTGATATTAGGCGTTGTTTGGATTGTTACCTTCGTGATATGGAAAGGTTATGGAGCGAAGAACTCCATGTTTCCGAAAAGGTCACGCCAGGAGCCCCGCATACTGGGCCTGACATTGGTCCATACCTTCATCAAAGGAGCCGATTTTTTTTAGCATCCTTATGTTCTCGCCCACGCAGGCTTTTAACGTCTACGGACACGACCCCGTTGGTGTTGGCATCTGGGGAATTCCAGTCGATTTTTTCATCCTCGCTGGAGCGTGTATCGTCCTATGGCTGCTTTCGCTGCTCTGTGGCCACAAGAAGGAGCTTTTAACAGTCTTCTCGGTTTTTATGACAGCAGATTGTGGTTCGCTTGCTATCGGTCGGGTCGACAAACTGTATCAACTCTGGGGTCTCCCAGTACAAGCTGGACTTGCAGTCGGCGGAATTGTCGTACCAACATCAATCATTTGTAAGTGACGTTTTGATCCATCTTTAGGTCTGATCAGCTTCTGACCATAGCAGCCACCATCATATGTCTGGACGATCTCGTCGCAACAGTGGCAGCCCTAATTCTTGCCATCCACGTTTTCAGCGGCTCAATTGGTTACTGTGTGTACTACAACGTCTTGATTTGTACGTCCAAACAGTGCCCAATACCAGACAAGTCGCTTTATGGATCGAACATTCACTAAGTTTTCTTTTGGCAAAATTCGTCCCAGCGGCTACTTACTACATCAGCGGCGTTATGGAGTCCAGGCTTAATATTACTTCCGCCGAGCCTATCCGTGAAGCAATGGTCGTCACGCGCACCTCGCTGCTTCCGCTTTTGGAGGAACTTCCAGGTATAAAAAGCGTACCAGGAGCGTACGAGATGGTAGTGTACGCAGGCCAGCTCGCTTACGCAGAGTCATACAAGTATGTGTACTACGTGAGTACTGCTTTGGGCGGTGTAAGCATCTTAGCCGCGTGCTTCCTGGGTGACATCTCCAAGTATATGGACGACCATGTTTCAGCGGTTTATTGGGTAGGCCAAGGTCCCAATCGGTTATGAGGGGTGCGACTGGAGTAGCGTCGCGTGGAAAGGGCGTGAATAGCCTTGGGTAGCAACGTCAACAGATAGCATCAGTACATGCTGCCGTCACGAACTCATCCCATATGACGTGACGCTTTAGATGGATCAAGTATTTGAACAAGACATGTTAGTGCAGTGATGTTATACACTGCTTGCGCTTGCACGAAGACTGAGCGCCGCCTAAGCCTCCCGCGTTGGCCCCAGACTTTATGATTGGGGGCAGCACGTCTTCAAGCAATTCGTTCCAACAGCGCACGTATCTTAAGGTGTTCCGGCACAATCCTGAGTCCGGGTGTTGAAGTGATAGGAACTGAACGCGTGTCCATCACCACCTTCGCAGGACGGCCAATTTTCGGCTCAAGAAAATGCCAGAAATCGCTCCCTGTTCACAGCCCGCGATACCCCATAGCTCGGTACATATACATTCTTTAACGTTTCCAACCGGTGCCAACTGAGCCGCGAACTTGACATGTCGGCGAGCCTACATCACCGGATTTCTGGACACAGTTTGTTGCTTCTTCCGTGGATCTGTACCTTCCATTTCTTTGAGTCGTCCAGTGACGTCGCTGTCCGGCTGTGTCGCTGGAGTTTGGCACAGCATGATACGTCGTGCGCTGTGGATGTGAGAGGAGTCTGGGGTTAGGATCTGTATTCTTGCCGACTATTGTGCCTTTACTTCTTGCGTGTGTATCAGCAGAGAACGGCTCACAAGGGTGGCTGCGGTGTGCTCCTGTCGCAAATGGCCTCGACTCTCTTCTCTTCCCCTCAGCGATCATAGCTTTGAACTCGGCGATTACCAGTCCGATATACACAGCTGGGCAAGTCCTGCGGAGGGACATCGAAGGCGTTCTCGTAAAAGAGCTCGATACGAGTGCCACCAGCTGCTCAAACTCTTCAGCAATCTTCGTGGGCACTGTCGACGCGTATGCCACTGCGTGCGGTGGAGATCTTGCGGGCACGGAACCCTTGGAAGACGACAGCTTTCTGCTCAGTATCACGTCTGTCAAAGTCGTGATCCTGCGTCGCAGAATTGGGACAAACGTCTTCGTCATGGTGCGTGATTGCCGAGGGCACTGTGTTTTTAATGTCAGTGAATAACCTTCTGCGCGACTTTGACTGGAATCGGGACGAATGATAAGGCGTGGGGAGGTTGAGACTTACTGCCAATAGCTGTGCCTTCTAGCAACACGTAACGTTCAAAATTGCTTTGGTTTCCAGATCAACCTCGGTAGACGATGTTTTTGCTGCGCAATTCGCGGCGTCCGCGCAGATACTCCGTAGCATAATCGCAAACCCTCGGCGATCACTGCACTCAAGTACGGTAGCTTCTCAAGCTCAACCCAAGAAACGTTCTCTAGATCTACAGCTTTTAGTTCCTCCGCCAATCCTGTTTGGGTCTTTGGTTGCGAAAGGAGATAGAAGGTAATGATGGACAGTGTCCACTACAATCGAACAGGATCAGCTACTATTGTCATGGCAAGGTAGTCCGTTGCAAAGGTGTTGATGAAGCGGCTATACAGCACTCACTGCAGTGGTCTCGGTTCCTGCGCCAATTATTGAGGATGCCTCGCCTGCGAGACGATCAACCGAGTTTTCGTGCTCCAGCAATGAAGAGGCCAGGATGTCAGTGCAAACAGTTGGCCTCTTGCGAATAAATCCAGCTTTGTGGTCACTGAAAGTTTGGCGTATACGCTTGGGCATGTTGATGTACATTTCCCTTATAAGAGTGCCAACATCGCCAGCCATGCATGGGTAGAGGAAAGGTGCTGCACTAACAAGACCGCGAGCCCGTGGGAAGAAACGGAAAAATAAGAGTTGTTCAAAAAAGCGCTCATGGGCTCTCGAAAGTTCGGCTCCCAGCCATTATGTAATTCCAATCATTGTTCTGCAAGCACCAGCAGGTCACGAGGCGCGTTCGAAAATACCTGCTCTAGAAATCCCATCGGCTCGCCGAAGCAGTATGAACTGATCATGTCGGTCGAGAAGCAGCTGTAAGCTGTTGTGAGGTTGAAAGGTCCTTTCGTGGGGTTTCCTGCTCAAGGCTGTATCAGTGATGTCCTCATACCGTTGTTTTCTAGCGCCAGGTAGACACAATGGCACGACCAAGCGGCATGCCTAGGTTACCATCGTGTCCAGTAATTGTGATAGCCGACTCTCGTCAGCAAGAACATAAATCAAACCAGTTCGGGTTGATTGGTAGTACAGATGTACAAGATGAATAGAACACAAATACCCAGGAATTTGTCGCGGAAAGACTGTGTAAGCTTCGCCATCTCCGGCTCCAGCTTTGTACTGCCCTTTTTATGGGTCAGACACAGAGGATGTGGATGATTTGGCTTGATACCTCCTCACTAAGCTTTGCACACCTGTTCGTGCCAATGTGCTTGCCATGGTCCAGTCGGGTACTCCAAAACCCGTCCATCAAAAGACCAAGTTTTCTTTCGTTATGAACATTGATATTGGTCCGCACAGCCTGATCATTACTACTGCATCGATTCGATGGAAGGCAGTTCCTTTCAGGTA
Source organism: Ascochyta rabiei (assembly GCF_004011695.2). Classification (NCBI taxonomy): domain Eukaryota; kingdom Fungi; phylum Ascomycota; class Dothideomycetes; order Pleosporales; family Didymellaceae; genus Ascochyta; species Ascochyta rabiei. Next base: position 1,823,989 of record NC_082412.1, read on the forward strand.
AGACTGATTGTGCATGATGCGTGTAATATTAGGACCGCCTTACCAGATCGATTATTTGCCGTGTACTCTGCCTTTCACTTTTCGATCTCCCACATGTGTTCGTTGAAGTATGCAGGCACTGAGACAAGATGTTGACCAGGTGTGGTGAGAGACAGCCTTCGTCCCTGATTGTATGAGGAGCTGTCTGTTTACCATCTGTTGTCGGGATGAATTCAATCGAGCGAGTCTGGCTAACGCGCTGGAAGGCTGCTAATAGTAGGACCGTTAGCAACTGTGCAGGCAAACAGCAAGACGTTAAGGGTCTCGGTAAGCAGCAGTCGCACCACTGTAACTGAAGCCTTAATGTGCTCTTTGTCTCGCGTACGCAGATTGCCAGATCCGCGTAAATGACACCAGACTTTCTACGATGCCCAGGTGAAAGCATTCTCTCGAAGAGAAAGGCGTCGCCGGGGTCAACACATATATCCGCCTCTTGAGTTGTGCAAATGTATCGTAATCGACTTTTGTGAGTAAAGGATAACCAAGCCGTGTTCCGACGGCGAAAGGGCCGCCAACCGTGGTGGTCCGTGACGCGCTAGAGATGGCCCAGCTTCGCACCTTCCCTTCTAACACTCATCACCAAACAATCACCTTCGGGTCTTTCATCGACCACTCTATCACAAACCTCGCCATGTAATGCTGGTCTCATGCGCCAGACTATTCGATGGAAAGGCCACAAGATATGTTAGCCGAGAAGGTGCAGGACTTGAATGATCTCGAGCTCGCGGTCCTCGTTTGCCTTGTGACTGAACAGCATTGCATCGTTCAGACTGAAGGGCAATTGCTCGATAATATTGAGCAAGAGCTGAAGCTGGTCGGTCGCGAATACTCCTGAGCTTACCAAAGCTGACGCAATCAGATCGCTACTAATATTTTCGGTCTCACATGGGCGGTGCTTGAATGTGATGGCCAAACCACACTTGATGACTTTGGTTATGGCATTCTCGCACAAGATGAGGCCAATGACTATTTTAGTAGTAAGGGTGAAGCAAGCAACGTAAAGGTAAGTACGATAGAAACCATGACAGGGTCCCTGGCTGACCATTCTCGCAGTTTTCATCACTGTCTGGATCACCGAAGAGGCCTGACCGTCGCATCTCGAAGACGCCCAATGCGTTCACACAACTTGACGGTAGAAGGATTGCGAATATTGTCGTTGCAAAAAATCTGAATCAAGCAAGCTCTCAAGTTCAGGTCCAGGCTCTTGAGGTACTGTACAACATCATCACTGTGCCAAGATCTCAACTGACACGATCGCAGCTCATGAGAGGCAAGCGAAACTTTACCAGAACTGCTGTTCATGCCGCTCCTAGACCTTTTCTGTTCGTTGCATTGAATATATCGAACACGCCCCATTTGGCGATGCACCTAGTATGGAAACCGTCGTCTCAAAGCAGCTTTACAACGATTGACAAACTACAGAATGACCAGTTCTTCATCTCGCACCACCATTACTTTGAAGATGGCCTCCCTAACATGGAGGAGCAACAGGAGAAGGAGCGTGTTCTAGAAGACGATCGGTCCACTTCTTCCGTCCATACATCTTCCCTCGAGCTTGCAAAGCGCACTCCGCAGACAGCTTTGTTCTCGACAGAGGTATGTTCTCATCTGCATAGAAACCATGGCACGTACACTCACTACCAACAGGATCTCGCAATATTCACTAATCGCATGGCAGACGTCAAAATCAGCTCCGACGTTCGTGCATATTTACACAATATAGTAGTCTTTATGAGACTTCATCGAGCTGTCGCCGGTGGCATCTCTGCAATGGCCACAAGACACTTCAATACCCTGGCATAGTAAGTAGAGCTTGCTTGGTCTGACCATCGTAGCTGACTAAGCAGTGCTCTTGCACCTCTCCATGGTCTCAATTACATCTCGCCATCGATGGTGGCCCTTGCTGCTCGAAAAATCTATCCGCACCGCATCATCATCACCGCGCCAGAGAATGAACGGAGTTTGCAGTGGGGAAGCTCCCTTGATGCGGTGAAGGCTGTTCTGGACGGCGTGACTGCTGACGATGTCGTGGAAGAAGTGCTGCAGTCCGTCGAGGTACCACTCTGAATTTGTGTACTTGTGTGACCTTGTTCTACGGGGGTTCTTTGGCTGCGACCGTTCGTGCAAGCACGACAGGGTGGCCGCAGATCAGCGACAAGCGGGGCAGGCGCGACGATGCCCCGCGCCAGGAACGCCTAGGGTCCTGGACTTTGCGCGCAGAACGTACAACGCAACCTCGTAGGCCTTAACATCACCCTGGAGGTTCTTCGATTGCTTTTAATTCCCTATAGTGCGCGTAGCCATGGCAAAGGACTACATTGACCCGAATGCGCTCGCCGCTACCGACTCCGCTGCGGTGTTTGTGAACGAGGTATTTAGCAGCAACGTCATAACGACACGTCCCAGGCTAACTTCCACTCTGAGAACTCAGTAGACGACCAAGACACCAAGAGATCCAGTAGCATAAATAGTCACGAGGATCCGCTTGAGGTATGCTTCACTGCCCTTCCCTCCTCAAAGTCGGCCAACTGAGCATTGCAGGTCATTTTCGAAGGCGGCAGCATACACCGCCGCAAAGCCTCACTCGCGCCTCCCTTACAACCATTGGGCAAGATGAGCGCACGCCCCAGCAACCACCGCCGCGACACATCCTGCATAGTGCACGCACTACTCGCGAAGCACGATGGTGTTCCCGCAGAGCACCTTTCTGCGTCTTATGAAGGCCTCGCACAAGAGCGTCTCATGGACAAAGACCCGCACTCGCAGGCTGAAGAGACACAACACTCTCGACTGTTGACTAAAAAGCAAATCTCAGATATGGCATTTGGAATCAGAGAGCTGTCCAAGAAACTGGCGCAGATCCGGTTGAAGCTGCACGTCAAGAATATCTTCGTTTTGGGAAAGGCGCACGACGAAAGCCTCATCAAAAACACGCGGGAGACCGCCGATTGGCTTCTAATGAAAGATCCTGGATACAATGTGTATGTTGAGCATACACTGGAGGACAACAAGATCTTTGACGCCAAAGGCTTACTCGCGAAGAGCCCATCTAATGAGGGGAGACTGAGGTTCTGGACGGATGAGCTGTGCGAACAGAAGCCGCAGACCTTCGATATCGTGCTCGCGGTACGTTGATCAATACGCAGTGCACAATTGTCGGCTGACCGTACTAGCTTGGTGGCGATGGCACAGTGCTCTACTCATCATGGCTATTCCAGCGTGTAGTGCCGCCCGTTCTAGCATTTTCCCTCGGATCACTCGGTTTCCTCACCAAGTTCGACTATGATCTCTATCCACAGACCCTGTCCCGTGCTTTCGAGGAAGGAATAACTGTCAACCTTCGTCTACGCTTCGAAGCGACCGTCATGCGATCACAAACCCGCGATGGTGAAGGCCAATCTGATCTGGTAGAACAGCTGATTGGAGAAGAGGCCGAAGATCATCACACACATCGTCCAGATGGGACATACAACATCCTGAACGAAGTGGTAGTAGATCGCGGTCCGAACCCAACGATGTCGTCGATTGAGCTCTTCGGCGACGACGAGCACTTTACGACTGTGCAGGCCGATGGTATATGTGTCTCAACGCCGACTGGCTCTACAGCATACAACCTCGCTGCAGGGGGCTCCCTTTGCCACCCGGATAATCCCGTCATCTTAGTCACGGCTATCTGCGCCCATACCCTTTCCTTCAGGCCCATTATTCTGCCAGACACCATAGTACTGCGCTGTGGGGTTCCATACGATGCACGATCAAGCTCTTGGGCCAGTTTCGATGGGAGAGAAAGGGTCGAGCTGAAGCCGGGCGATTATGTTACAATCAGCGCAAGCAGATTCCCATTTCCATGTGTACTACCCACGAATAGGAGGAAAACGGACTGGATCAACAGTATCTCGCGGACGTTGCAATGGAATAGTCGAGATAAACCCAAAGCGTTTAAAGAGTGGAAAGAGTAGATATTGTAGAGCCAGTGAGCATTTGGTTATACAAGCTCCAATTGGCATAACTGTTCTTGCAAACTTAACGCACGCGCCTTGCTCTGCTAGAAGATTGAGCTGAATGTACCTATGGTCTAAATGTGCTCGCATGATCTGTCTATTCACAATGGTCAAATCGTCAATTTCCATTCAACGTGCGCGAATGGGCGCACTAGTGAGTTGTCTCTGAAGTTGTCAAGGTAGACCATTGATGACCGTTCTCATGAAGAAGACAATGAAAGGAGATGCTCAAGGCGCTAGTTTTCTGCTTGTTGGACCTTCATGGTAGAGCTGAGAGAATATCTCTAAACAATTACGAAGCGTTCCTTCTCGCTCAACTTCAGTGGCCTCCCAGAATAACCGTGTGTATCATACAACGTCTGCCCAGCTCCAATACGTTCCTACGTACCAACACCAGCTTCTGTTCCATCCTTGTGTTGAACGAGAAGAAAGTATACAGACTCGAATTGTGCTGTGTTCAACAAAAAGCGACATATGATGAAAGCAGTACATTTGAACGTCTCTTGTTCTGGCACTTGATCGAAATACCCCGTCCTAATGAATATGCCTAAATTATCGAAGATGTCGAGGGCTATGCGCAGGTAAGGATCGCTGTATGGCATTTTTCCATCTGAGCTTGACCGGCACCACACATCTATGCGGTGTGCTTTGAGCTCCAGCTCTGCGTCTTTGAACCCAAGCCACGTTTGCCGATTTACCAAGATTTTTGAGCTAGACTCAACGAAGCCTGCGTCAAGATCTGCTGGCTGTCTACAGATGCTAGGCGGGCACATCATGTGAACAGGCCCTCCTCGAGATGCCCAGGACTATGAAGGTGCACGCTCCTTATATTCCGAACGACAGAGCGAATTCTTAGGGTACTATAGGAGGCCTCTGTGGATGTCCTCAAGCCACATTCCAGCGTAATATGTGAAGTCTGTCATCTCTTGGAACTTTTGGGCGATCGCAGCGATCGCAGGAAAGATGTCTGAGCAGTGCGTCAGGTTGAGACCTGTATGCTGACATGCGATTCGGTACCATTGTGCCACGATCAGCTCGCCGACTTTATCCCTGCTTTTCCCTGCATTGTCAGTTACCAGGGCATCAAGAGCAAAAGACCTCTTGAAGCTTTCATCTCTCCACGATCCACCCAGCCATTCATCGGAGTGGACTACTGAACTTCCTTCTCGTGCAGATATAGTCATACATTCCCAGAATATCTCGCTATCAGAGAAATTAGTCTCTCCTGCAAGATCCAAGCACGCTCAGTCAGCGGTGCCCCTGTAAACACATTGTTCCATGAAGGCCTTGCTTTACGCAAGTGCAACCTGTTTTGCAAACTCGTCAAAGGCTGTGGGTTTCGTGGCCCGAGGAACCCAGTATTCGAACTTGGTGAGCTGAGTGCAGACAGAATCACTACAGCGTGGCCGTAGTACTTTCCCATGTTTACCAATTCCTTTGCCCACTCAGCGTGAGAATCTTGGATAACGCACAAAGCATCAATCCACTGGTATGTAATCTCCAGTCTCCGTGTCGCAAAAATGGCGTCTTGGAAATTTCGGGGAAGAATTTGGTGATCAATACCAGTCATGAAACCCTGGAAAGCACTTTTATTCAGTCTGGTGAACATCGACGTTCCCCAACAATGACTCAAAGTTGCGTAACGCACATGACCGCCGCACGTACTACCATTGACGATCCTGAGATCTTCGACGTTTAACAGCCGGGTGGGCCACTCGGGGTGTTGATTGTGCGAACAGGCCGGGTGATTAGAGGTACACGTGGACAGCCAGGTTTCGATGAGTTGCCAGCAGGGCTCTAGCCGTGAATCAGAAGAGATTCGGCGATAAACAGTGTGTGACGTTGTTGTCTGTGCTACGGCCTGGGTCAGTCAAAGTTGTTTACTACCAGAATACCCACTTACAAGCCATATCCACAACCTCATATTCGTGTGATGCATTGATGTAGTCAATGACACGGACTTTTCCCTCTCGCCGAGTTACGTCTAGGCTGCGCTTCGCAGCTGACGTCGTGAACAGGTTACAGACGAGGTCCTCAAACAAAGTTCGACACAGCGCACAGTCACGTTAGGTACTGCTCTGGGTATTCCATGCTGACGCCATCGGTCCGAGATGCTACAGTTAAACAACGCGTGCACAGCGTTTCCAGGCTGACGAGCATGTAGAAGGGTTGGGACTACGTCACCCATGTTTTGAAGTGAAAAAGAGCGCTCTGGCGTGAGATTGTGGAGAACGATTCCAGGTCAATATAAGTAAAGAACTAGGTATGTCATGAGACCGAGCTGATATCGCCTGACCGTAAGGCTGTATTCCGCTTGCGGGGTAGCTGCATGAACATTCGATACACTCACCTGCTCTGTCAAATACACAGACTTTGCGTTTTGCTTGCGCTGAAGTGATTAAGACTATTTCCAAAGCTACGAAGGCTGCCTAGTGACAATAAAACTTCCCCTGCTTCTCATTAATGATGCCCGTGTCAATGAATGACGCATAGTTCCAGTAATCTCTCTTCGTCCCCTCCCCTGCAACAGACACATTGCCCAAGTACTTGCCAGTCCAATACGCATTTCCCTGCGTGTACTTATTGTATGCATACAACCCCGTATTCAGGTTCTTCGCACGGTTCGCAAACTTGTTGTTCGCACCCGTCTCAATTGCCCATTCGCCCACAAATACAGGAAACTTCCCATCGCCAGCCAGCGTCTTCGCATCCGCACAGAGCCTACTTGTAATGTTGCCAGAGTCAATGGGCAGGGCGAAGTAGTAATTGTGCACATCAAAAACGATATTTGTGTTGTAAGAGAAGTGACCAGACCAGGAAGGCTCGCCTCTGAAACTGCCTTGCAGCATGATGGGGATCTTGCAATTAACGGCCTCGGCGCGCGCAATGACAGCTTTGAAGTACTTAAGTACCCAATCAGCGCCGGTGTCGGTGAGGGCGGCGGGCGTGCCGAATTTGGAGAAGTCCGGTTCATCGGCCGGTTCGTTGATGGGGGCGAGGGAGTAGGACCGAGGCGAACCCGAAGATTGGATGAAGTGCAGAGCGGCGTCGACCGCTTTGAGAGATAGATCGAAGTTGGTCTGGTTGTTGAACCAGTCCCATTTGCCGACACGCTATGTGAAGGTTAGCCTTCGTGATAAGTAGAATACTGGTGGTGTTGGCCTACCTCGCCGATGTCTAAGCCGTTGACTCCACCAGGAAGCGAGTGCAAATCCACAACGACATGCATACCATACTTCTTAATGGCATAATCGGCGACTCGCTTGAAGTATTTTCGCTGGTTGCCAGAATGATACCCAGCTCCTGGAATCTTGACCCAGGCAGCATATGTGGTCGGAATGCGTATGAGATTCACTCCTCCAGACGCCAGCTTGTCGATGTCCTTAGCTGTGATGTACGTTGCGTAACGTTTTTCGAATACGGAATGGCATTGGTCGCCGAGCTTGATGCAACAATTCCATTCATCAACAGTACCTCTACAGTGTTGATCCCACCAGTACGGGTCAATGCTGGCTTCCTGGGCAAGCCATCCTCCAAGATTGACACCGTTGGCATGGAACTTCCTCCAGTTGACGTAGTCGCCTTTCTGAGTGGTAATTGGCGTTGCCAGGACAGTAGAAACTAGACCGAGAAGGAACGCGCTGAGAGTTGATCGTGCGACCATGTTTGCGACTTGGAGATATTGAGTTCTGTGACTGCGTAGGCACTGATGTTGCTCAGTCTTATACTCACGACGCGACAGCCCCCGATAATTTCAATCGGCCAATGGCTCAGGATGAGCTAAGAGCGTTTGTCGTTCCGCATAACGTACTCCACGGTCGAGCGGATCACACGATCGAGCGGATCACTCAAAACCCCACCAAAATTGCCTAAAACCACAACCCTTTATCTCAACAACCACGCAATAAAATCTTCTAAAATTTTCAGGACAGGGCTGCACTAATATAAATAGGAGTATTTAAAAGTCTTAGAGTGCTAGAATCTATAACACAGACGTTATTAAGCGATTACTGTTTTACAGGGGTGTTTAGCACTATTTGCAGGCTATTTCTATAACTATTATAGCTATAAAGCTGAAATCTAGATATGTACTTACCAATAACTATGCAATACTATTCTGAGATTTTAAGAAGATTTTATTGCGTGGTTGTTGAAATAAAGGGTTGTAGTTTTGGACAATTTTGGTGGGGTTTTGAGTGATCCGCTCGATCGTGTGATCCGCTCGACCGTGGAGTACGTTATTGAGTGGAGAAGAACGTAGGCTCAATTCATCTACCTGCTATGGTCTCCGGCGAAAGTAGAGTCCCATGGCCAGTGCGGTGGGTCTTGTGCAGAAGCTACCAGTATTAGTGTTTATAACAAGCGCGCACAGATGCTGTTGCAGATAATAAAGGGAGAAGATTTCCGCTAATTAATAAAAAGCCAAGAAAACCTTGAAATTCAGACTTGCCAAGCCTCTGCTTTTCCTCCACATTGCACTGGCCATAGGACTCTACTTTTGCTGGAAACCATAGTATGTAGGAAGTGGCAATCAGCCCGATCGCCGTTACAGGTGCATACTGTACAGATCTGGAATAGTCTTAGAAGTTGGGCACTCTTGACGTCTCCCCCAAGGGCAATTGGTGGGGTCCGGGGGATTACCCCAGACTTCGGCCATAAAATTAAGTACCGGCACGAATTTTTCCAGGTATGTAGGCACGTGCCTATTATAAGGACGGGTAATCATGACAGGCGGCCACGACGGGTTGTAAACACGGGATGTCGCGTTGTACGCATCGTACATCCAGCCGAGCATCGACATCTCAGCTCCAAACAACCAGTGTTAGTCCGATCGCTGTGGAAACAAACCCACTCGCAGCATAAGTCCTTGTGCTTGCATAGTTTAATGTTTGACTCTGCCCTACGGATGACCCTGATTGCATCCGGGTTGTAGCTGTCTGACGTTCCCTAAGAGCTTTTTCGCCCTCGTTGCTATGAATGCTAGGTGTGACGCATCGCAGTATGCATTTCGAACTCCCGGAGACTCAAGTACGGTCTACGTTACTCGCCTAGGTCGTACGCAACGCGGAGCTGCCGTGCAATTCTTGCTGCAGTCCGACATCTGAATGGCTGCTACGGCGAGCTAATCTGCTTGTAACGAGGAGCCAGCCTATTGATGCGTCTTTGTCACGCCGCGAACACTTCTTATAGTGTATCTGCCACTTGCTCTTGCTCGTTGAATGCTTCGTGCGCATGTTACTGTCATCTGCTTCCTCCTCATCGCGGCAGCCCATTGCCCACAGCACTACCACCACCGGCGTGCGCATCTCTCGCAGTACCCCCAGACCTCACGACACCAGCCTGTGGCCCAGGCTGTCTCCTCAATGCGGTGATGATCGGCTCTTCTTCTCTCCTCTCCGCCATACCTCTACTTAACGCGCCACCACCAGCATTCTGGCCTTCAGCAGCCCTCGGTCCTCGTCTTAGAAGTTCTTCTAGCCCCAAGTCGCGCCACGTAGGCTCCTTCTTGGCTTGTGTCGCGCGCTGTATGCCAAAAGCAGCGTGCTGGTCCGGTACAACATCGTCTTCATCTTCGGGGTTGAGCGGCTGGAGATGCGGTGGGATGTAAATGTTTTCGGGCGCGAGTTGTGAAGAGGTCATGTTCGTAAAGGACTCAAGGAGATCTGCGTGGTGAGAGGCGTGCATGTGAAGGTAGGTTGCCGCGGAATCGCGCGTCTGAACATGTCTTTTAGCTTTTGTCTTGATGCCAACTCAGTCACGTACCATGGTTGATGTATATTTCAGGAGCGTGAAACAATAAGAGTGCTGGACGTGGCAGGTTTTTTGAGTTGAATATGTATGGAGGAGCTTCATTCTGGATGGCTCGATTGTTTACTCGCTTATCGATAACCACAAGACGGGAAGGAGCGGAGCACCTGCATGGCGCGCCTTCCCTTTTTCGATCAACTGAACAGCTCGAAATCTTACAACAGCTGTCAAAATCTCTCGATCTTTCTCAGTCTGAAGATATATACGCTTCAAATCTCCCTGGTTGCTCTTCGGCCTGCCTTGCTGTGAGCTAGGGGCATATCTAACTTCCACGCACAGTAATTTTACATTGTAATCTTGGATATCGATCGGTGTGGGAATGAAGACATTGATGTCAGCTCAAGTCCTTTCCGTCTGGCGTTCGCAACACATTGAACTCAAGTTTTCCTAAGAGCTCTGACAGTCGACATGGTTTTGGAGCAGCACAGCGTCACCTGGGCTGTGGACTACAATTGACAACATCGGCAGTCCACACGATACGAAGGCCAGCTGCCACAGCCACAACTTTGAGCAAGGCTTTCGCTACGCGCTTGGAATTGTACACATGCAAATGATGTGACGGTACTCGGGGAAAGAGTCCAGTCGCCAACTGATCAGGCAGCCGAGGCTGCGCCGACGAATTCGCGATGTTCGAAGACAGGCAGACAGACGCTATCGCGGTGGTGGAGCGCGTCTTGCGGTGTGCGAAGGCTCCACTTCTGCGTCATTGGCTATGTGCCACGTCTAATTCTTCAACTTCATCGCGCTCTTCAATCACCCTAGATTCAATACGCTTCTCAGAACTTTTAGCCCCGTCAACATGCCGGATGGACGTTGCAATTGCGCGGGCATCAAAGTCTCCATCGCGGAGCTGCCGAAGGAATCGGTGATCTGCTACTGGTACGAATGACAACACCAAGCAGGTAGCAATGACGAAGCTGATTGTACAGCGGAAACTGCCGGCGAGCGGGCTCAACTCCAGGCTCGATCGTGTACATGTTTGACAAGTCAGAGGTAACAATCAACGACCCCAAGAGCGCACTCAAGAGCTACACGGACAGCGACACAACTTCTGGGAATACGATCATCCGTCAGTTTTGCAGTAACTGTGGATGGTAAGTCGAGCTTGTTGTGTTAGGACTTGGGTGTTTGGCTAACATAAGAGAAGCCCAATTGCATCTCTGTTGTCTGAAGATTCACCGAAGATTATCTTGAAGGGTGGATTGTTCGATCACATTCCAAGACCTGGAGTCACGTCGTTTGAGCAGAATCAACCAAAGTGGCTTGAGATTGCAAAGGCCTGAGACTTTCTGTCAGCCACTGTATCTACACGATGGTGGTCATCGAGTTTTGTACATGTATGTAGCATATGTTACACTGGTAATATCGTGTTGCACGACGAGGGTTCTACATCCTAAAAACCGCATCTGAATCTCTTCTTATCTTCTACCTCCATTCCATCCTGTCCAATGACATTCAACCACTGATCCGCCGACCAAGCATCTCCTCATCTCATTCGACTGATGCAACGCTAGAAACATTGCGCAAGTTGTAGCTCAAAAATCAGATCCCGCCACATCGAATGCATCTTCAGGTACTGCGAGCGCCTCCTGCGACATTATCATTAGCGTCTGCATCTGCTCGATCAGGGATCGTTGCGCCCTCCATCTCTGGACCCGAGTTTCGATTTTTGTCCGCAGCTCATCCGACCAGGCAACAGGGTTTGAGGACACGCTCTCGATTTGGAAGTGCCTTTGTGGTATGCTCAAGTATCTTGTGTGCTGTCCTGACACGAGCAATTGTGAATCTAGATTCTCGACGAATTGAGAGAGATCACTTATCGTTTTGACCATGCAATTGTAGTCTGCAGCCAGTTGGTGCAGATGCTCAAGTTGACGCTCGCTCAGAGCAGCTGTTCGACGTAGGAGTAGCAGAACCCCTACGGCATCGGCTTCGACAGGATCAAGCGTCGATGGATCATGATACTGGACGCTACCCCACAAAGGTCGAAGTAGACGTAGTGACCACTTAATGTGTCGGTCGATTTTATCCTTAGGGTCCAGCGCTGCATGTAAGCGCTGCCGACGAACAGCGCGTAGACAATCTTCCGTGTGACTGAAAGTGATTTTTGACCCGAGTTTCTTGTCCATGAGACGTCTGAAAGCTGTCTCCGTCTTGATGAACCGAGAAAGCATTGGCTTCCACTCAACGTGCACTGTTCCATCTGACTCCACAGTCATGTCAAAGGTGTGTCTGTCTGGCGCAAATGGAAAATCCAAGTCGAGGACTGCAGTGCCTAGGCTGATCGCCCATACTAAAGTGCCAAAGCCTTGACCAGCTCGGTAAGTTGTTAATTGTCTCAACATCCTTGACCTTGAAGGGAAACCTGCACCAATGTTGCAAAGGTCGTATGTTCTGTGCCACTGTGGATCGATCTTGAACACGGCGTGCGTGCTGGCCCATGGAGGGCCCGGTTGCCGTTTCTGACAGGAACCACTTTGCAGCCCCTCAAGGAATTCGAACTCAGCTTGCACCAAATGTAGCCGCTCGTAGGCATCGTCGCTGAGCCTCATCATGTTGGCACTCGTCCGTTGGCCCAGGTAACCGATTAATTTGGTCTTTTGGAGATGATGGTACAGGATGCGCCCATCGATTGCATCGCGAAAACCGCGACAGACCAATCGCCAGTCCAGGATATAGTCAACTGGAACATACTCTAGAATATGCAAAAGTAGTTCCGCGGGTAGGTGAGGCAATACCGGCAGGCTCGAACTCTGGCTAGCGTCAATAGAAGTCAGCAGAGCATCGACGTCGTCCGAATTCCACTCGATGTTCAGATGGTTTGCAAGCCATGATGGAAGTGGTGCATCGTCGGTGTGGGTTTCGAGGTCGGACAAAGCCGCAGCAGCCATGACAGAATTGTGGAGATGGGGAGTCGCAACTAGCCGTTGGACAGACTACGCACATTAGGAGAGGCAGCCCAGCCCGCTAGCGTCGCTAATTTTCCGCCGCATTGGAAACAGTGGCCTCTACACATCTACTTCCCCGTCTGCGGTTTCTTGCATGTTATCTGAGTGATACAATGTTTCATGCCTAAAGACGTTTCGATTGGTGCGAGATAGATCGTGCAAGGCAAAACTACCATGAAAATATTTATCCTAGGAATGTCAAAAGATGAACACAGCCAGCATCGACGTAGATACTTGCGGCAGTTTGCTAGTACATTGCTTTCTCACAATAGATTGCAAGCCTCGGATTCGGTCATGAGAAATTTTAGGTCGAGTTGGAAGATGGCTCGGTGCTATCGTGTGTCTCACCTATATCACGCGAAAGAACGGCAATGGTCTGCTTTAGGCAGAGATTGCCGTTTACATACCAAGTTCTGAGGCTTCTTTATCGCCAGTCTTGAAACACCCAGCATTAGATCTACCAACACGAGCCCTTTCTTGGACATTATTTGGACGATACGGGCAAGTGGAGTTGATGCGCAGCAGGTCGTTGCCAATCGAGACGGCCCGAAGTGACTGAACTCAATAGACCGTTCGGGACAATCAACCGTCGGCAACCTCAATGCATATTGAGACCTACATCAAAGAATCCAAAACTGGTCTGATGCGCGGCTAGCTTTGATTGCGATAGGGCGGCTGAAGCAGAAAAGGTAGTGATATCTATGAGTTGATGCACAGCGATGGGCTGTAGGAGCTGGACCCTCATGATTTGTATTGCCGTGCAATGTTGGCTGCTCTTTGCGAAGCAACAACAGACACAGAGGCATCAAGGACGATATCAGAAACAGATCGATAATCCATGTGTTTCCATTTTCTCTACACATCGAAAACTGTCTTTTGGCTTAGCAGACAGTTTGACAAGAAGATGAATGATTAAGTTCGTTACAGTTCGCCAGCCTGAGTCTGTGTATCTTATTCGTCACCTCTCGCTCGCAAAGACGCTGACAGACACATGGATTCTCGAGGGAAGGTTTGTCGAACGTTGTCAATGTCTGCTTGGTCATGTAATCTCAGTACCCTATTCACTGCCCAGCTACCTGCCTCTTGTCAATGCGTTTGGAATCGAATATGGACCACGGTAAATTCCATCGCACTAAGTTGATATGAGCTTGCTTCCTGAGTCTAGAAGATGTGGAAGTTGCGGTTCTATTCCGAGCTGAGGCAACCGACAGCAGATGGGGCAACCTGTCGGCACCACTTCCCAAGCTTGTTGACAGCATGAACACTACTATCCACAACCTTTGGTTGCATTTTTTGGACATAATTCGACATCTTTTCAGTGTTACTTTCTCGTTATAAGCTGTTGCTGGCACTAATGTGATCTCGGAGTACGAGGCGTATAAGATACACACATGTTGTGCCTATACGTCATCACTCTGATCATCCCGAGAAAGCTCTCGAGAAAGCTCTCGGTCCCTATCTATCACAGGAGCCTATACTAACCCGGTGCTGGTGCTGGTGCTGAATCGCCATCACTTGTTTGCAAACAGAGTCCTCTAGGCAAGGTGAGTCGGCATCAACGATAGTGCCACATGTACTCACCGCTCTCGCACTTCATCATACACTTGCCTTCGAGAAAACCGAAATATCCACTAGTTATCTCTTCTTTCGAAAAACAACATCGAAAGCTTTTAGCCCAAGATCAAACTTAGTGACCAGACTGCTAGGTCATTAGCGAGTGACCGGGTCACAATGACAGTTCACTATCTCTTTTAATTCTAGGAAAGCAATGTTCAAAATCTGGGTCAACTCTTTTTCTCATCTTAAACTTGCTAGTTTGCCCAATTACAATTGCTATGTTCTTACACGTGGTTTCCCCAATGGGTAATCGGGCGAAATTCTCCATTTCTTTGACCGTCATGGTGGAGACAAAAGCAAATTAATGTTTGGCAGAGCTTTATTTCGGCTCACAAAGATTTAGCCGCTACGATCTATTGCGTAGCATCGTAGCACTGGCCTGGAGTAAACACGATGTACTGCACGCTGAGACTCGAAGTATTGATCTTCATGTCCACTCTCTCGCATCTATCAGACTGGTCTTGGACTGTAGACATAGAATCTCACATGATTCTTCCATGTACACTTGACTTGTTTCCAAAAAAAAAGCATGTCGCAACAAGCATTAACCATAGGTTCTAGCTCAGCTCCTTAGTCCTAGTACTAACTCGCTAATGAGTTGTAGACTCAAAATGGAAAAGACTCTAGCTTACTTACCAGGGTACCATACCAGTACCATACCAGTACCACGCGCTCTGGCAATAGCAGGAGTATCGAAATAACAGGCCCATTTCAACATTGAACTCAAACTTGGCCTTGGCCCTAACAGGGACTCAACAGCTGCCCAGCCACCTTGAGGCTGTGATTGACACCGCACCAAGATTCGGGCCTTTAGAACGACTGTCTGAAGTCCATGCTTCGATATTCACCGAAGTCCAGTCCTTTGGACCATCTTTTCAACCCCATCTTCAAGATAGCAACACGAGCTATGCTGGACAAAAAAGTGTAAGTCCATTGGACTTCTCCCAACTGTTCTCTACTCCAGCTCACTCAACCACCCAGTCGCTCAGTCAACTACTCAATCAACTGCTCAATCCTATACTCAGTCACTTCGACAACAGCTGTGCCAACTTGCAACCCGAAACTCGAAGGTCGAATGCTAACCATTGTACATAGCAATCAACGCCACTATGAAGCTCACCACTCTCGTCTCTGTTGCGCTCCTCGCTCTGAGCGTCGCCGCCCAAAATTCCGGTCCCAACGGAAAGCGCACCTGTATTGGTGGTGCCCATCTCCTGCGAGTACCAGAAGGGTCGTTGCGCCAACTTCTGCAACGACTCCCGGGCGGTCGACCACAGCGGTACCCCCAGCTTTATCGACCCTTCCTGCTCATGTCCCGAGGACCAGGCTGACAACCTCTACACTGGTGCTGCTTGCATCGATGTCATCCGTGCTCTTTGGCGCCAGAGCTGCTAAGCAGTGTCCGCAAGACCATCTTCTATCATCAAATAGGATTCCAGCTGGAGGCAGAGAAGGCTGGCTTTTTTTTCTGGAGGGGGGGTCGGACATGGTTTGAATAAGAGATAATATAGCACCAATCTTGTACATTAAAAACAGAATTGATTGCTTCTCCCGATCTGTTGCGCTTGGGTGTTTTGTTTGCAAGATACCGGACACGAAATAAGCTGTGAAAATTCGAGTGATGCCAGTGTTCTCTCACGAGAAAAACTTGATACAGAATCAGTGTTTCTCGAATGAGATCAGACTACAAGAGTGAGAAGGTAAGCAGAAGCTTATAATGACGCTACGCTGCAAAGTTTGAGTTTTTGGTGAAGGTAGCAATGTACGTCTTGCAGTCACCAGGCAGCAATACTTTTGGACGTTCTACACCACATGGTGTAGAGTCTCGTGCCTATGATTGCCTACTCCTGTTCGTGATTGTCAACATCGTCTCTAGCTACCCTGGGTACGGTCGCCGTGAGAGTCGGATATTACGGACACCAGAAACCGTGCGCATCTCCAACATTCAATCTTATTACACTGTTCCGTTTCGACGCCAGATAGTGTAGTCCCGCATTTCCCTCGCCTACAGCCTTTGATACATCTCATTGCAATAGCATCATTCGAGGAACGTCTAAATGAACCAATCCAACCGTATATCCATTAGAATTAAGGCTCCCCATCGCTGTTTGTAGCCACATAAAACCCAAATGAACATGGGCACAATTCCACTTTGAGTGCCACACCAGGGCGTGCATCTCAGTGATATAATGTCCCTATTGTCCCGTCCAGTACAACTTCAAACCCCCGATCCGACATCGCGATTCCGGAAACCTCTGTGAACACGGCAAGTGATGCCCTTGGAAAGGGTTGCAAATCCCCCGCTTTCACTGTCAGTGAGTAGGCGGACAGCTCTGTAGATTCTGGCATGGCGCGCGCCGGCATGCAGCCTTGGTACTTGTCATCAACAATACCAAAGAAACACGCGAGATGCGTATACGACCCAAGAGCAAGGCTGATGACAAAAAAAAACAGATTTTCTAGCATCAATCTAATTTTTTTAATCAGTCTAATTTAAATAAACAAAGCTGAAAATGCCCTCAAAGCAAACGAGACTATCAGATCTAGTAGGAAATATTATTTCTATTAAAGATTTTAATAATTAGCCAAGTAAGGGTAGTAAGGGTGGCCTTGTGTAGAGCAGAATTACGTGAGGTCACGTAACCAATGCTTGGCTGAGGCTCCCCGCAACTGCATGTACCTTCCCTAGCTACCTGCTTCATCTCTCAACATTCAATTACAAAAACAGAGAAAACAAGTTACTTGGGGCTTAAAATTTTGTTACAGAAAAGTCTGTGGGTAAAAAAAAAAGTTAAACAAATTAAACAAAGGTCTGGAATGTTGTTTGTTTTGATTGGTGACAAGTCTGCCTGAGAGATTGGCGAAGATTGCAGGCCAGCGCTCATATCGGTCTTGTCCTGGGCACTGATATCCGCTCACCTGAAACAGCGGGTCATCGAACCCTACCAAGAACCAGTGTATACTTGGTAGCTGGCATAAGTAGTGTAGGTGGGTCCGGGATAAGCCAGAGGTTGCGGAATAGCCCTATTAACTAAATTACATTAAATCCTCCCTATTTTTGTATGTAACATAATGTCTCTTGTCTCTAGAAGCATCTACGTGCTGTTGCCCTACACCCTTATCCTCCTATCTCAGCCATCTCAGCCATCTCAGCCATCTCAGCCATCTCAACTATCTTAACTATCTGCCGGCCATCCATCTCAGCCATGGCCGGCCAGCCATCTCAGCTATCTCAGCCATCTTATCTATCTACTCAGCCATCTACTCCTGCCCATTACCAATACCTCTCACAAGATAAGCGTCTCTAGGTCCAGACTCTCCGTCTAGCTGGCCATACTTATTAGTTTATTGCTAACCTCCTAAATATTACAGAGAGACAAGTTAGCTATGCCCTTGCTAGTAAACAGGTCACTCTAAGGAGGCAACCTGGTTGCCTACACACTCTTACAGATGCCTAGATTAACTATCTAGAGGCCTACGTCTGATTGTTACAACGCACGCGTTAGATAAGCTATCATCAGCTTGCCTATAGCCCCTTTAATTACTAGGGTGTCTTAGAGCACGTTATCTACTAAGCCCTACAGAGGAGAGGGTACTTACGTTAGATAGCCTAGGCAAAGCCACCTCTCTTACAAGATAATATAGATCTGCGTCTAGAGTAGGCTACGCTCTATATAGACTAGAAGGACTAGCAATAGTAGAGAATACTGTAGAGTGATAAGACGTAGGTAACTAGAGGGCGGCACCAACAGAGATAGGTTACTAGGAGACCTAGAGAGGAGCTAGATTCTACCTGTGTAGTAGACAAGTTGCCAAAGAAGCGTAGGTAGATGTTCTAGAGCTGCTTCTCTAGCACTACAAAAGGTCCCTCCCTCTTCTAGGAGAAGGAGTAGGCTAGTATTACTAGTAAGAGGTACTGTAAGAGGATAGTCCCTCTAATTTATAGCTAGTTAACCCTTTATCCTAACCTCCTATTTATGCAGGATAGGGCATTAGCTTATAGAGCAGAGTCTACCCTTAAAGAGCTCTATAAGAGAGGGATTAAGCCTATCTACTAGCCTCTATTTTTACTAGATCTTAATCTAATTAAAGCTATCTAGGATAAGATAAAGGACTAGATAGAGACTCACTATCCTAACCTCCCTACTAGCAGGCAGTATAGCTACAAGAGACTTAGAGGTATTATACAGGAGGCCTAGGATTCTATTACTCCTAAGGACCTTTAGAAGGTAGTAGCGAGCATAAAGGACAGATGCTAGGCAGTTATTAAGGCAAAGGGCGGGTACACAAAATACTAAGTAATCAATTTAATTCACCTAAAAATTACAGCCAAGTACCCCTGTCAAGCGTCTCCACCTACACTACTTATGCCTGATACCAAGTACAATGGCAGTCTAAGTACGGGATTCCCAGAAGCGCGCAACGCTGTCGTCAATAACGTGGAGAAATCCACGGCTACTCGAACTCAACGCGGCCCCTTTCACCCCTGTCCCCTCCACGGCACGTATGACGTCAGCGGGCCAGCTCAGCCGCCACCGCAACAACTACAAAACCCCCTCGACCAAGCACTGTCTAGCTAGCGTCTCCCGCTCCGTTTGCAATGTCGAATCCCACCTCCCATCCGAATCCTTAACCACGCCCACCCACCCTAGCATTTCCCTCCCACAGCAGCAGCACACCGCCACCACCCACCCGGCAGCCCACCTCCCCACCACCCAAATCGCAACCATGGGCATCCCGTACTCGCGCGAGATCAACGCGGCCTTTGAGCAAGTCACCCCGCTCGTAGCCGCGGGCTTCCAGGTGCTGCGCACGACGAAAAATATCTCAATCGTACTCGCCGTCATCCAGGTCCTGACCGTCGTGTTCCTGGGCCTGATACTGGGCGCGCTCGTCGTGCTGATCTACTGCGTGAATCCCGATCTCGAGGTACGTGGTGCGTGTCTTTGTCTTCTCGGGGGGAAGGGGGGGGGGGGTGCATGCATGCATGCGCGGGTGGAGGTGCGGTGGCGGCGGCGGCGGCGGCGGCGGAGGAGGCGTTGGAGGCCGGTTGGTGTAGTTGGGATTGCGGATGTTGATGGTGAGTAGGAAGAGAGAAAGGCACTCGTGTCTCCGCTCCTGAAGCGGATGGCGCACGTTTCGCTCTTCAGCGTCGTCAGGACCCTGATCACCTCCGCGGCGGTGCTGGGCGGCGTGGGGTACGCGGCGTGGCGCGTGTTTCTGTTCGAGCAGTGGGTTGAGGACGTCGAGTATGAGGCGAACGTGGATGCGGATTTGGCGCTGGGGGAATGGGAGGGGGATGCTAAGGACAAGGGGAAGGGAAGTGGTGGTGCAAGTGGGAAGAAGAAGGGCAAGGCCAAAGCAAAGAGCGACACAGATCGCATTCTAGAAGAAGAGAAGAAGAAGAAGGAGAAGAGAAATTAGGGGTCAGTAATAGAAGGTAATATTAGCTAATTGTGTTTAAAGTTATATTTAAATAGTCTAATATATAGAAATAGTGCTTATAACTAGCACTCTAAGAATATACATCTATTAGTTTAAAGACAATAGCGTGTTGTCCTGCGTGGGGGGATAGGAGGGGGGTAATAAAGGGAAGGGAAGTAGCAGTGCAAGTAAGAAGAAGGGCAAGGCCAAAGCAAAGAGCGACACAGACCGCATTCTAGAAGAAGAGAAGAAGAAGTAGAAGAGGAAGTAGGGGTTAGCAGTAGAAGGTAATATCAGCTAATTGTGTTTAAAGTTGTATTTAAATAGTCTAATATATTAAAATAGTGCTTATAAATAGCACTCTAAGAATATACATCTATTAGTTTAAAGACAATAGCGTGTTGTCCTGCGTGGGGGGAAAAGGGAAGGGAAGTAGCAGTGTAAGTAGAGAGAAGGGTAAGGCTAAGGCAAAGAGCGACACAGACCGCATTCTAGAAGAAGAGGGGAAGAAGTAGAAGAGGAAGTAGGGGTTAGTAGTGGAAGGTAATGTAGGCTAATTATGTTTAAAAGGGTATTGTTTAAATAGTCCAACACGTAGAAACAGTGCTTGCAATCAGCAATTTAAGAACACACATCCATCAGTTCGAAGACGCCGTCGCGCCGTCCTGCGCCAACAGCAGCAGCGCAAACAACCCGCCCACCACCGGCCTAGCCTTGAACTCCAACCCGGGCGGAAACGCACCGTCGCTCGTCTGATACAGATCGGTGAAGGGTCTGCTCGTCGGCGTCTCGTTGATCCACCTCGCCAAATCGCCAATAAGCAGATCCCGCGTTGCTTCGCTCGCGATGGCGGCGCAGAATACCTCCCAGTCGGACTTGGTCAGGTACCTGTTCCGCGTGTCGAGTGGCACGCCGTAGGTTTCTTTGACGGTGGGATAGAATGCGGACTGCATGTCGTACACATCCTGCGGGACGAGGTTGGTGTTGAGCAGCTTGTCGTTGTAGAGGTTGTACAGCAGGCCCCAGGTTGAGGTGTTGCCGTAGTTGAGCACGGCGTGGGGAGGGTCGGCTGCTGTGTTGATGCCGAGGGTCTGCCATTTGTCGATGTAGTCGTGGGCGATCGTCGTGTAGTTTTGGGCGTCGGTGTCTTCGCCGATGAGCTTGGCGATTTGTGACATGGCTTCGATGCTGATGATGCCTTTGAGCGCGAGGTTCGTCTGGTTCGACAAATGTCCGGCAAAGTCGTCGGTCGAGAGCTGCTGGGCTGGGTAGAGACTGTCTTCGACGAGGTACTCAGCCCACTGCTTCAATATAGTGTAGTGTTGCTTGATGTAGTCTGTGTTACCAGAGCGCTGAACATACGCCAAGACCATGATGATGTTGTTGCCGCACTCCTCTAGTGGCATTCGTTCGTCGTCACCGGCTGGGTGGCCAGTCGCATTTGGGTAATGCGTCCCAAGGTCGTGCATAGCCCACTTGTTGGGATAATGACCATTCTCTTGGTTCTCAAAATGTGGGTCCAGCAGTAGTTTGATCAGATCTGGGTTTGCGTACAAAAATATTGGTGAGGCCGGGTAGATCACATCGATGGTCTGAGTATTGCCGTTGGACGATATCTCTTTCAAGAAAAGATAGGGTCTGTCTTCAGTACCAACAAGTTGAGTGGCTGCAAAGGCCTGGCGTGCAGCCAGCGTCGTCAACGTAGCGTAATCCTGTCCGGCAGCGGCGATGGAGTCTTCTGAGATCTGATCATCCAGTTCCGACGAAAGCTCGCTCGATTCCGTGTAGTCATTGTGGAAGAAAGACAGAGCCGCCAAATCATCCGCAAAGTAGCTCTTCCACAGCGACGGAAGAACAGTCACACCTTCTGCACCAAGAAACTGAATCGACTCATCTTGACATAATCCCAAAGAGAACAATGTCGACACGGGTGAAGCCCCAATGGATCCGAGGTCGACTCCATACCCAAACACCGGCCAAGTGCTGTTGATAGCGCGGAAGTTGGTATCGTTCAAGTTCGCCAGCTTTCCACCGGTCACGAAAGCACCACGAACATTACCATCGGCACCAGATTGGTACGAGACACCGTTCTTGGCGTCTGTGACGTAGTACTAGAGGGAATCAGTTTAAACAAACAATTCTTCAGGCAAGACGAACAAAACTGCCCCATTCTGCTCTATCGTTGATCTCTGAGAGTACCTGCGGATCTTGCCTCGATAGTCTGTGATATACAACATCGTCCGTGAGGCCGAAATCCCATTGTGCGGTCACCGCGACATCTCCAGAAACCCACTCTATCGCGCATGTCAGTGCTCGAATCACGTCCAGGTACAAGTAGGGATCGTGCTTACCAGCACTTATGTCAGTGTAGATCTGCACATCGTGTTCTGAACCATCTAGAGACAAGACTTCGATGTTCATGTAGGAAAATATCAAGGATTGACGCTTGAGATCTTTTGGGAAGAGAGGCGAGAGAAAAGTCACCTTCAGCGACACCTTCTGGTTTGCCTCAATGGTAAAGATGCTCTTGGTGGAGGTGTACTCATAGGATGTTTGATTTGCTGCAGGGATGTTCTTTGGAGCACCCATCCACGTTGAGGTCTCGTTGTCGACACGAATCAATCCTGTCCAGCCGAGTATCTGTCCCCTGTCTGCGGTCAGTAGGCTCGATTGAGAGTGCTCGAAGAGAGAACTCACGTGTAGAATTGCGGCCATTGCCCAGGAAGGTATCCTCCATTCCCTCCACTGCTACCAGCTGGGACCCATGCGCTCAGGTATGGGCTTTTTACAGCAAGTGGCAAGGATGGCGGGCGAGCAGGAGTGAAGGTCGACTGTGAAGAGACAATCGAGAGGAGACAGCTCCATAGTGACAAGAGCGATATCTGCATTTTTGGCGATGGGAAACTTTGCGAGAAAAAGCTTGTATAGGTAGCGGAACATGGCCAGGAGGCCTATCTATCTTTTGGTCAGTAGCTTTGATGACATGTCACATCGAGTACCCCTTGCGGCCGAGCCTCGAATGCTGTGCAGGGGTAAGCTGCAGGAATGCACCCCATGCTGAGAATGGACTTGCAAGTGTTTGTTCGTTTGAGATTCCTGCTTGATTCGAGATGATGTTTGTAACATACGGCGTCTGCACCAACAACGTGGCTCGCCTCCACGATCCCAATATCTGGTCGCTTGAAGAAGTAGTGCTGTCACTGTGACACTTGAGCACGCTGGCCGTTGCTTGCCATGGACCGCATGACTGCCCAATGCAGATCCAAACGGTGAACGGGTGGCTCGGAACCAAGGAACTTGCTTCGCAGTAAGCACTACCGAGGATGCAGAAGCGTAGCGTCGACTCAGACGGAGATATCTGCACGAGGCCAGCCGCTGGGGGCCACTCAATATGGCTTCGTTTGACAACATGTGTTATTGCAAACGCAGTCTGTGGTATGTCGGCCTTTGCACCTTTAGAGCAAATCAGATCAGGTAGCGAGTGTTTGCAGGCCAAGATCAGTTAGGTGCTTCAGGGACGAACGTTATCGTGATGAACTCATCTGTGACTCTTCTCAATCTATAGGTAAAGAGGCGTGGGCGGCGCTGGGCGTCTGTCAAGCGTCCGCGGGAGCTATTGCTGCACATTCCCTGGTCCGTACGGCCAACTTCTGGTTGATTTGTGAGCGGATCCTGCACGAGCATGGGCGGCTGCGGGGAAGGCGCAAGACCCCTGCAACCCACCGAATCAAAATGTTCCGAATAAATGATCACGCATGCACCTGAACCACAAGACAAGCAGACATTTGATGGAAGAGTAAAAAGCCGGAGGTGATGGTCGTGAGTAGTGAGTTTTCATTTTGGTAATAGTAGCAGCTTTTGAAGAAATGTGGCTGCCGTGTGTCATACAGAGAGAATCATTGCGAGCCTACGCCAACAGCCCCGCCAAAGTCAAACGCCAATGATGTCATTACCACTCAAAGGCTAGAAGCAGGGTATCCATAGGAAGAGCCGACAAGAGTGCAAATGGAAAGAAACCTGGAAAACAGCCATGTTGGTCCGCAGCTAAAAGTGAGAGGGGTATCGTATCCAGGAAAAATCGTCTGTTCGATCGTCGAATATCGGGTAAGGAAAAAAAAACTAGGGTGTTCAGTCTTCGGGCGTCCAGGGACGGTATACACTCTCGTTCTCTTTGGCGCAATCGCAATCGCGGAGAAAGTCGCTCTCGAGGATGTCGGATACGGTCCAGCGTTGCTCGATATCCATCTCAAGGCAGCCCTTTAGTAGAGTCAAGGCGTCTTCTGCGCCTCCGTCCTGCAACGCCTCTGCAGTTCGAACGAGCTCCTGGTCCCACTCGCCTTTTAGGATCTTGGCGGTCGTCTTCGAGTCGAGGCCTTCGTTGAAGGGTAAGGTAGCGGTGAGCAGGGCATAGACTACAACGCCATACGCCCAGACGTCTGCTGCAGGAGAGAACATGAGGGAGTGGCAAGCGTCGAACAGCTCGGGCGCTGCGTATTGCAAACTGCCCTGCACCGAGGTACTCGCGTCGGCAGGACCCATGTTCTGGTTGTTCGCAGTGAATTGTGGATCTGGGCCTTCGCGGTCGTCTCGAAGGACGAAGTCTGCCATGCCGAAGTCGCACAGAAGTAGGTGGCCACCTTTGGTGTCGGCTTCAGGCACGGTCATGTCGAGGAGGCAATTTTCAAGCTTGATGTCGCGGTGGACGACATGAACGTCGTTGTGCAAGTAGCGCATGGCCGAAGCCAACTGGTACGCATAGCGCTTCACCAAGTGCTTTGGGAGGCCGACCTTTTGCTTGCGGCGGGTGTCGCGTATCAGATCAAACAGGGTACCGCCCTTGTTTAGTTTTGTGATGCAGAAGGTGGCATAGTCAGTGGTGTAGACCTTGATCAAAGGAAGGATGTACGGGTGTTTTAGGAACCGCCACATCTCTACCTCGTGGTCGAACTGGCTCTGGAGCGCCTCGTTCTCGAATTCAGATTTGTTGTTCTGCTGCTTGCGTACAATCTTGACTGCGTCCGTCACCGGCTTGCCATGCTCCATGCTCGTTACTTCCTTGACTACGCTAAAGCCGCCATAGCCAATCTGCTTCCCAATGATGTACTCGTTGTCGTAGCCAAGACCCTGGCCTTCGTCGTCTGGCTGGGGCTCTTTCAAGGGTGCGTCGGCCGTCTTGTAGCGCGCAAGGAAGGAGGCGGCGGGAGACATGGACGACAAGGAGCGGCCGGAGCGATTGGAGGATCGTCTGCTCGTTCGCCTCAAGCTGCCGTCCTCGCTGATCTCGGCTCGAAAGCTCCTGTTTCTGGTGGGCGCACTGCGCATGGGCGAGAAGAGAGGAAAGTCGAATGGTGAGCTTGTGGCGGGCAGTGGCGAGAGCATGTACTCGTTCGGCGTCTCGATGGGCGTGCGCGCTTCTTCCAGCGGCGAGGCGGTGGCTTCCGAGGTGAGGGAGGCGACTTGGTCGTTGTACTCGGGGTCGTTTGCCATGTCGTCGACGGTGGATTGCAGGAGTGGGTAGCGTGCTTGGCTGTTGCTGGTCTGTCGCGAGAGAGCTCTGCGGTGATTGAAGGGCATCTCGAGGTATTCCGTCTCTGAGCAGCTGCCCTCTTCGGGCGTGTAGGACGGGGAGCTGCGCTGGGCCGGCTTGGGCACAGGGAGCTCGAGGCCAACGCGGTCGCCCGAGTCGAGGCGGACCTCGCTGTCGAAGCTGATGGATGTCTTGCGCCGCCTGAACAGGTCCTCGATGGCGGCTTCGTTGGGGGCGGTGCGCCCCAGAGAGAGAGCCAGGCCGCCATCGTAGGCGGCTATGTGGCCGTGGGAGCCGTTGGGGTGGCGCGTCCTGAAGGGGCCGTCGGTGATCTTGTGGCCCTCGACATGGTCGACATGGTCGAGTTCATCCTGCGACTGTGCATGACTCGTGTTGGTGTAGGCAGCGTCACGCGGGATCGAGGCAAAGGTCGATGCAACCCGCTTGTGCGGCGCCGAGGTATCGAGCTTGAGCTTCTGGAAAAAGTGTGAGGATGGCTGGGCGGCCATTTAAATCGGGTCGCTGTGGTGGATGCAAACCTCGAAAAGCGAGTGCGACGGCCTGTGTTTTAATACTCAGGGCCGTGGGGTCGCGCTGAGGGACAGAGACGGGAAAACACGGAGGGCCGAGTGAAGGGATTGTCAATTCAATTGTGTCCTTGATCCAGGCTAGCGTGCTGGGGGGTTGTTGCGCAAGACCAAGCCAGCCAGCAGCGTGGAGTTGATCAGCCCTGCGGCGGGTTGCAGTGGGATGGGGGCGACAAGTGTGTGTTGACGTGCAGTGGGGGATTGTGTGTGCGATGGACGTGAATAGAGAGGCATTCATTGGGGCGGGGCCAGTCTTTAACCACTCCAGCAGCAGCAGCAGCAGCAGCAGCAGCACCGGCGCCGGCACCGGCGCCCTTGACCAACATGAACACGCCCACGCAGCTTGCTTCGGCGTGCGCCGGAGGGGCGTTAAGGTTGGCGGGCGGCATAGCGTCAGTGAGATGGCCCAAGGCACTGGCAAATGGGGTGAGCGCCTGGGGTAAGCTGCTGCGTCTACGCGCCGTGAGTGGGCGCAGCGCTGAGGCCGCCTGGAGGTGGTCGGCGCATTGACGTACGACGAGGGCGCCGAGGGGCTGGTGTGCACAACGCAGAGAGTCAGGGTGGTCAGGGAGACTGCAGGCGAGCCAAGGAGCAGACGTCGCAGCAGGCATCCCTATCTTGGAGCAGCCCAGTAGTGGGGACGATGAAGCAGAGGGTACCCGTGATGCAAGATGCTGAGGGAGCCATGTATTGTACTAGGTAAGCGGCGGGCTGGTGCGTGGGGTCCAACCAAATACTACCAAACTATGTAGATAGTAGATGGTAGATAGTAGATACTCTAGTGCAGTGCAGTGCTACAGTGCGGACAAGGGCCGGGTAGCGTCTAGTAGTAGTGTGTAGCGTCCTGGGTGGTGGGGGGCTACCTACCGGTACGGTATTGTTAGGCAGACGGGCAGTTCATGCAGGGCGCTGTCGACGCCGGCACGCACTAGAGCATCTGCGGGACGAGAGCGAACACGACAGCAGGGGGAGGGGCAGAGGCAGGGGGAGACAGAGGTAGAGACAGAGACAGAGGTAGAGACAGAGACAGAGGTAGAGACAGAGACAGAGGTAGAGACAGAGACAGAGGTAGAGACAGAGACAGAGGTAGAGACAGAGACAGAGGTAGAGACAGAGGCAGAGACAAAGGCAGAGACAGAGGCAGAGACAGAGGCAGAGGCAGAGACAGAATCGCAGAGACAGAGAATGGCAGAGGCAGAGGCAGAGAAAGGCAGAGAGAGGCTGGTGCCCGCGTGGCGGCGCGAGTGAGTGGGTGAGTGGGCACTGGGCAGTCTACGGCATCGGACGAGCTTTCCCAGCGCGCCTTAGCCGCTGCCCGCCCCGGCCGCCCAGCCCAGCCCAGCTCTAGGACCGCCCAGGACAGCGCAGCGCAGCACGCCGCTCAGCACGCAGCTCGCAGCACGGGCTTCCATCGACACGCGCGCTCAACACCACGACCCTCCATCGTCGCAGTCCAGCCATTGCCCGTCGCCGCGCGCCTCTCGAGCTGCCCGCCGCCCGCCCGCCTGCTGCCCGCCTGCGATCCCCCGTCGCTGCCCACCGCCGCCGCCCCTCTGACCCTCCGGTAGCCCCCCCCCGCAGGCCTCTGCGCTGTCACAGCACACTGCCATGGGCGTCTCTCAGTTCTTCTCCAAGGTCTGCGGTGCCTGCTGCGCCGGTATGCCTCTCCCTGAAGAATTTCGTCGCCCTTGATGACTAACGCGTTTCTGCGCAGGACGCTCCAAGGACAGCCTCTACGACCCCGTGCTGGCCGACAGCGAGCGTGAAGCCGTGGCCGACCTGCTGGGCTTCCTCGAGAACGTACGTCTCTCGCCCCACCTGACCGCACCGCACTCTACTGACGTCGTCCGTCCAGCGCGCCGAGACCGACTTCTTCTCCGGCGAGCCCCTGCGCGCATTGAGCACCCTCGTGTATTCAGACAACATCGACTTGCAGCGCTCCGCCAGCTTGACCTTTGCCGAGATCACAGAGAGAGGTACCTATCCGGCCCTGTGATTCTGTCCTGATTCTGTCCTGATTCTGTCCTGATTCTGATTCTGATCCTGCCGCCCCTGCGCCTCGCTCCCCGCCACCCCCAGCTGACCACGACGCCTTGCAGATGTCCGCGAAGTCGACCGCGACACGCTGGAGCCCATCCTCTTCCTGCTGCAGAACCCAGACCTCGAGGTCCAGCGTGCTGCCAGCGCCGCCCTGGGCAATCTGGCGGTGAACAGTACGTCACAGCCCCCGTCCAGCAACCACGCATCTTGCACCTTGCACCAAGCACCTTGCACCTTGCACCTTGCACCTTGCACCTTGCACCTTGCACCAAGCACCAAGCACCAAGCACCAACATCATCCCCCGAGCACCAAGCACCAACATCATCCCCCGAGCACCATGCACCAACATCATCCCCCGAGCACCAAGCACCAACATCATCCCCCGAGCACCAAGCACCAACATCATCCCCCGAGCACCAAGCACCAACATCATCCCCCAAGCACCATGCACCAACATCATCCCCCGAGCACCATGCACTAACGTCATCCCCCGCAGCCGAAAACAAGGTCGCCATCGTCGCCCTCGGTGGCCTCGCGCCCCTCATCAAGCAGATGAACTCGCCCAACGTCGAGGTCCAGTGCAATGCCGTCGGCTGCATCACCAACCTGGCCACCCACGAGGACAACAAGGCCAAGATTGCACGCTCCGGCGCCCTGCAGCCCCTCACGCGTCTGGCAAAGTCCCGCGACATGCGCGTGCAGCGAAATGCCACGGGCGCCCTGCTCAACATGACACACTCAGGTCCGTCTTCTGTACGCTGCGTGCAGAGCTGGCGCACCCGCTAACACGCTCCCAGACGACAACCGCCAACAGCTTGTCAATGCCGGCGCAATCCCCGTCCTCGTCCAGCTTCTCTCCTCCACCGACGTCGACGTCCAGTACTACTGCACAACCGCACTCAGCAACATCGCCGTCGATGCCAGCAACCGCGCCAAACTCGCCCAGACCGAAGGCCGACTGGTCCAGTCGCTCGTGCACCTGATGGAGTCGTCGTCGCCCAAGGTGCAGTGTCAAGCCGCTCTCGCCCTGCGCAACCTGGCCTCGGACGAACGCTACCAGCTCGACATTGTACGCGCCCGCGGTCTGCCCTCTCTCCTCCGCCTCCTGCAATCCTCCTACCTCCCACTTATCCTCTC
This sequence comes from Ascochyta rabiei, assembly GCF_004011695.2. Classification (NCBI taxonomy): domain Eukaryota; kingdom Fungi; phylum Ascomycota; class Dothideomycetes; order Pleosporales; family Didymellaceae; genus Ascochyta; species Ascochyta rabiei. The sequence goes on from NC_082412.1 coordinate 1,853,118, forward strand.
CGCCGTTGCCTGCATACGAAACATCTCCATCCACCCCGCAAACGAGTCGCCCATCATCGAAGCCGGCTTCCTTCGTCCTCTGGTCGACCTTCTGGGCTCCACGGAGAACGACGAGATCCAATGCCACGCCATCTCCACCCTGCGTAACCTGGCCGCAAGCTCGGACAAGAACAAGCAGCTGGTCTTGGAGGCTGGCGCCGTGCAGAAGTGCAAGCAGTTGGTCCTGAACGTACGACTGCCCGTGCAGTCGGAGATGACCGCCGCGATTGCTGTCCTTGCTCTGAGCGAGGAGCTGAAGCCCCACCTACTCAACCTCGGAGTGTTCGATGTCCTCATCCCCCTCACCGAGTCTGACAGCATCGAGGTCCAGGGCAACAGTGCCGCTGCACTCGGCAACCTGTCTTCCAAGGGTAAGAAGGCTCCCTTGGTGGGTCACGACGCAAGCTAACGGATGCAGTGGGTGACTACACCATCTTCATTCAAAACTGGACGGAGCCCGCGGGCGGCATTCATGGCTACCTTCGCCGCTTCCTCGCCAGCGGCGACCCTACATTTCAGCACATTGCCATCTGGACGCTGCTGCAGCTTCTAGAGTCTGAGGATGCCCGACTATCGGAGCGCATCGCCAAGTCAGACGAGATCATCCACATGGTCACTGAGATCGCCGAGCGCAACATCGAGTCAGACGACGAAGACAACGAAGACGGCGAAGCTGAAGTCGTCACATTAGCCCGCAGGTGTCTCGAGCTGTTGGGCAACAATGCAAAGGCGCTCGTCGAGGGTTAAAAACGCTAGCTTCTTGTTGAACCTGGCTTCATCGATCCTATCCTTGCCTCTCCTTCACCTTATCGTTTGTTATAGCTAATGCGTTCATGTTGAATGCTGCTCGGCTGCTCGGCAGAGCATGCTCATGCAAGATGTTTTCACGGCTGGCGTTCCGGGAGCACACTATTTTCAACATTTCTAGCGAGCATGGGAGGAGCATGACGTTTACTTGCCGGCATACCATCTTTGTTATTACTGCTTCTTGATCAAGACTAGCTTGTGGCTCGAAAGACATTGTAATTGTTGGACTTGGCGGTGGAAGAGCAGAGCACAGTGCTCCCCACGTGTGTCGTGAACGAATCAAAATGAGGTGCAGCTACGGATCTGGTTCGGTTGTGTTGGTCGCACGGTCTCCAAGAACACCCTTATATAACTTGCTTAGTTATATTAGTTACAGTCTCTAAGAATACCCTTAGTTATATAACTTGTTTAGTTATATTAGTTACAGTCTCTAAGAATACCCTTATATAACTTGCTTAGCTATATTAGTTATAGTCTCTAAGAATAACCCATGTAACTAGTTTAGTTATATTAGTTGCATAGTCTCTAAGAATACCCTTATGTAGCTTGCTTCATTGTGTTAGTTGCACAGTCTCCAAGAACACCCCTCATGTGACGTCGCGCCGGAGCCCGCTCGCAGCTATCGATAGGCAGCCAAAATAGTTTTGCGGAGTGTCGCCGAGTCACTGCGATCACAGCGCCTCCCTCACCAATGCCACCAAAACCGCGAGGAAGAGGCAGCACGCGTGCGCGCGCAAGCGCAAGAGGGGGAGCTGCTGCAGCTCGAACCACAGACGGCGCCAGTGAAGGCGCCGAGTCGACGACAACCCCGCAAACGTTTGGTGAATCCGCTGCCAGTGAACCTGCACCCGCTATCGTACCCAAGGAAGAGGGCGACGGCGACGCAAAGCCACCATCACCTGCAGAACATGACTCCTCGACAAACGACGATACTTCTGCGACTGCAACACCACAAGAGGGCGCCGAGGCCGCGACACGCCCTCCCGTACAGCGCCTGGGCGGCCTGAGGAGCGCAGAGCCGTCTTCACGATCTGCGTCGCCCTCCGTCAAGCGAGGCAGCACGCGCGGCGGCAAAAAAGGCCCAGTCAAACCCACCTTCACCGGCCGCCGAAGCAAGGAGGAGCGCGCGGCCCTCGAAAAGGAAGCACTGGAGCGCGAGAAGATCAGAAACAGAGAACGAGAGAAAGAGGATGCGTTCCAAGCCAGGAAGAAAGAGAGAGAGGCAGCAAAGGAAGCTAGCAGAGCTACAAGGGGACGTGGTGGCTACAGCAGTGCTATGAGTGGACCCTTCTCGCTCGGTAGCTCGAAAGAAGGTAGGCAAGGAGTCGAGTACGTGCTCGACATCGCTGATTCCTCTGACAGACAGAAAAACAAACCACCGCAGCTTCTCAGGCTTTGGTGCTGGTTCGGGATCACGCGCATTCCGCGTCAAGAACGAGGGTGACGACGGCGGTCCAAGCAGAGGCGGGTATAGTGGAGGCGGTGGTAGCGGCGGCGGCGGCGGCGGCGGCGGCGGAGGTAGCTCATCGATCAAGAGAGAAGACGGCGGTATCGTGGAGTCCTCCGAGGATGAGGAAGATCAGGAGTTCCCTCGCAGAGATATCGACCTCATCGAAATATCGGACGACGAGGACGGCGCAGACGTCAACGAACGTCCCTCACGATCAGTGCTCCCTATCCGGATCACACGGAAAGAACACCAAGAGAAGGCGCTCGCACTCAACACTGACGCCAGCGCCGAGACCGCGCCCAAAGACACAGCAGAGGCGACTGGAACAGCTGGCCGCAAGTCTGCAGGGGAACGCTCAGGCCAGACATCTCGCAAGGGGAAGGGCAAGGCGAGCGACGTGGAAATCACTGGCGTGCGCAAGCCATTTAAAGGTGTATGGCAGGACACCGACGACTCCGATGCCCAGGTCAAGACCGAACAGGCCAGCGACGACGAGCAAATGCCTGATGCCGAACAAATAGGCATGGACGCCGACCAGACCGAACCGCCACAGAAAGCGGAGCCCCCATCACCATCCACAGAACGCAAAGCCAAGGGCCGGTCCAAGAGTATAGCAGAGCCCGTCCTCCAAACGGACGAAGACCGCGCAGAATGGGCACGCTTTCTCGAGAACCGCAAGCACATCCGCGCCGAACTGGGGCCAGACGAAGTGCCCACCGTAGACCCTTCAGGCGACACAGCCATGGCCGACGGCGCAGCACCCGCCCCCAAGCCCTCAGTACGCGACAACAACGTCTACCTGTTCCAGATCCCACCGCTCATGCCCGAACTCCTTGAACCAGGCGTCAAGAAAGAAGCCGCCCCCGACTCGGCCGAACCCTCGGCACCCGCGCCGCCCGTCAAGAAAGAAACACCCAAGATCAAACTCGAAGAGAACTTCTCCGACCCCGCCGCCCGACCGCTGCAGGGCCCTCGCTTCGCGAGCGGCATGGTAGGCAAGCTGCGGGTGCGCCAGTCCGGGCGCACGACGCTCGACTGGGGCGGCACGAGCTACGAGCTGGCGCCGGGCAACAGGGCCAGTTTCCTGCAGGAGGTCGTCAGCATCCACGTCGTGCCCGACAAGGACCGCGTCGTGCCTGAAGATGCTGGCGAGGCTGTTTCGTTTGGCCGCGTCAAGGGCAAGTTTGTCGTCACGCCGGATTGGGCCGAGATGCTGGGGTGAGGGAGCGCTGCTTGACGCGGAATCAGTGCATGGAAGGGTTTTTATTTGTTTATTTATTTGGGGGGGGGGGGGGGGGATTGCATCGTTTGGCGTTTTGCTGGTTGGTTGGTTGGTAGACTGCTACCAAGTCAGTACAACTTCCTTCACTATGGCGACGACGCGTACTTCTCTATGCTCCCTAGAAGAGAGTAAATACTCGACCCCTGCCAATCATCTCTGCCTTGAGCATCGCTACTCTGAACCCCCCCCCAAAAAAACACTCGACGTAAAAGCACTTGGGTCGGCTGTGGAAAGGTTCTGAACTGCTAAACGCTTCAAATCAACAACAACACCAACACCATCCCCAACGCAACTTAATTCTTTGAGCGTGCTGGATGACATCGCCCTCACGACCTCACGCCGTCACATACTTGCTCTCAGCCGGTAGTGCTTACTATCACGACTCGGCAACAGGCTCGCCTTGCACACTCGCAAGGGAGGGAAGTGTAAGAACCCTCCTTGGTGTTGAATTATCAAAGTGAGGTGTAAGATTAATCGTTGAGTGACGCTACAGAACCGTGCTATATAGGTAAACAGCCTAACCAAATAGGTAATCACCACCCATAGGCATCGCCTTCCAGCCATCCAGTCATCATGGAGATCGCTTTCCAACACTTGGATCTCATGCCAGTTCATCAGCACCACGGCATCGAGGCTGCTTCCGTCTCTAATCAACCCGCACAGATTCCTTCCTGGCACTAATCATAGTATTTTATCACCTTGAAAATACAACCATCATCTGTGTTCAACATTCCAGCCTCAACGCTTCCGGAACAAGGCCCCGCAACCCGGTTCAAGACCCCCGATTGGACCATCTGCCCCTTCCCCGCAATGCTTAGCTTGTCCACTTGAAAGCCCCGCCCTACGGACCTGCCAGTCCTCAGTCCTGCTTCGCGTCCCCAACCCAGTTCCGACATCACCGTGTCACTTTGCAAGGAAGAACGCGTGCCGATGCGTTGGGCTGACGCCAGGGCTGACGTCTTCTCGATGGCTTAAGATGCGCACAACCCTGCACTTGTGCACTTGCTACAAGGAATGATCTACCATCAACTACCTTGACTATTGATAGCCGACTTGCTGTGGGCCTATTGCCTTCGGACCGCGCTCACGAGAGGGGTTGTTTGCATTGTATGAGAAATCGAATCCAGATGTCTGCTATCATCGAATGCGCGTTTGTGAACAGCATCATCACAAACGACTGCGACCACGATAGTAACGTGAGAGCAGCAAGTGCAGCGCGAATAGCAACATGCGCGCAGCAAGATACTATGAAAAAGAGGATATCGGGATTGAGCACGATGTGGCTGACGCCAAGTGCGGCGCAGGACAAGTCCGAGTGAGCCTCCACAGGAGTCACAACAAACATTATATAGAGACTGACACGGCGTAGGTCGCACCGGCGTACGTAGGCTTTTGCGGTCTCGATCTGCAGAAATACCTCGGCGGCCCGATCTTCGCGCCCACAACGCCCCATCCATCACCGGACGAAAAAGCGGTGCCGTTTAACCCAAACATGTTGGTGTTCGGAGAGGCGAAATATACTGCAGCTCTCGGATATCAACGGGGGGGGGGGGGTCTCGAGGCCGTTATTGAATAGCCAGCAAGTGGTAGGTATCAAATTCAAGGTCAAGGTTGGGCGTTAACTAGACGCCGAGACAGGGAATCTCAACCCGAGCAAAATGATCACAAGTAAGATCCAGATGGAGGACCTGATAGAAGGGGGGATTAAGGCGCTTTATTACAAAAAAGAGAACCATGTTAAGATTTTGGTCGAGGTTGAGGGGACTAGGTTCTGTTGATTTGGCCGTACACTGATGGATAGTAATGGACAGTGCTTGGCGGATTTCAAATGAGATATTCCGGCCCTGAAAGACCTCTTAATCTTTGTAGACAGCCATCGGCCGTCGCACAAATGACTTGAAATCCCTTTTGACGCAGCTTATTGAAGCAATGGAACGCCTACTAAGTTTTGACCCAAGCGATAATTATACGGTCCGCGTGCTGTGGCATGAGCAAATCATCTATATGCAGAGACTCTAAGATCGCATAGAATCTTAGTCTAAATGTCTCGGTACTCGGCCGTGAGTTCATCCACTTCAATTTCTCCCGCCTCTCCTTCCTCCGACTTCCCTCCTCAATCTTCTCGACCAACCTTTCGACAAGTCCCCACTTGACTTCATCCCCCTCACCTAAGATTCTCGAACTAATCACTTAAGCCTCTGCTTGAAAGCCCCCCATGTCTTCTCAACAGCAGCCAAGACACTCCCGGCCTGGGGGTAACAAGGATCATTGCTATGAAACGCCTCACACGTCTGCTCAACGCCAGCCTCATCCATTGCAGGCGGCCGACAACAACCAAAGTCAAGAACCCACATAAAGTGAACCCTCAAGCGCCCCGACTGGAAACCGGACGAAGGCGGCTGTTGACCGCTCCGCGGCGGCGCGAGTACAGCTTCTGCATAGGTGGTGGCATCCAGACAGAGCTTCTCCATCTGATGCACGTGAAGCGAGACTTTGCGCAGGCTGAAGCGCTGGAAGCGCGACGTCGCCACTCCGTCTTCACGATGCCGTCGTCGCCGGCCTAGTAGCCCGCGCGGAATCGGTGGACTTGTGCTTGCCACCAGGGATCGCTTTGTTGGAGCAGCGTGTGGCAGCGCAGAATTGAGAGAGGCTGTGTGGGCGGGTGTTGAGGCCTGCTTTGCAGATCCTGTACGTGCATGTTGTAGTCCTTTGTGAGGGAGCGGTCGGGCTCGCTGTCTTCGCGCTTTATCGCGGTGTGTTCGTCATCCTCGCTGTTCTCGAGAGTCCAGACGCTGCCGCAGAAGCCCTTTCCAATGCAGCGGTATTGAGGGGTGAGATGATGCATAGTTAAGCCTTTCGTGTGTTTTGTTAGAACTTGCTGCCGTTCTGGTAGTGATCTCGGTAACATGGTGTGCTATTTTTAAGACAGCTCGCTTCTGAGAACCAAAGTTCTCTTTCGCAGTTTCCATGGTAGCCAAAAATGTCTTGCAATTTCTAGGTAACGGATGCATAACCGCCTATAGCTCCATTGAATACGAGGACTGATGTCCTGGTTGGTTCAAGCTGTAAATCCGCGTTGTTAACATTAGTACACAGCTCTGGTATTAAACAGGTAGGCTGTTAGTTTCATAGTAAAGGCGTTGAAGCTATATAGTATACTATGTCTATACGCAGGAATGTACAGACTCGCGCCACACTACAGATAGTATGTGGTAGATCTAGTAATGATTCTGTTGCAAATCTAAATCGTTCCCCCTTTGCTCTAAGTCGGGGTACTACTGTTGAACAGTCTCGTTCTAGAGGAGTGAGATTTCTTCCCAATCGCTGGGCCAAAGTCTGTACCACGGACAAGCTAGGCTCTCACCACTCATGTGTCCGTGAACTGCGATACGTTAGCCAAGTTACAGCGATCGTACACTTGTCTAGACACTCACTATAGGCTTCGCCAACCACAGCGAATTTGTCTTCTCTAGGCCGCAACACAATGGGGAAGTTGCAACCCGAGATAATGAAGATCACGTCGCCTGGTTGAGCAGCTTTTGGTCCGATCCCCAGGCGCCCATCTTGCGATACGAATAATCGGCGTTGCCGCATAATATTCCTGATGGTGGGTGCCCATCTATCGTCCTTGATTTTGCCGCCACCAGTAAGCGTCGTGAGTAGAATAGAGGCGACTTTTGATCCATCGGAGTGATTCCTCGCATAGGACTCCTTGCGCTTTGTCTTCTCAGACACGAATTCGGATTGTAGGATGAAGTCAAAAGCCCGTTCTGTGAAGTCGTGATCTTGCAGTTCAGCAATATTCGCGTCGCAAACCTCTGCGACTCTATCTAATCTCTTACTCAATACTGTCAGCACGCTCAATTCATTACTGAAGGAAGCGAAGACCTCAGAGTCTCCGGCTGCTCGGTACCCATGTCCATTAAGCACCACCTTGTCCATAGATCCTGTGTAATAGAGCTTCATCATGAGATGTCGATTGACAAGCAAGCTTGGTTTGTTCGCGGCGGTCTCGCATCGCCAGTCAGGCACCCAGGATGGTATGCCATCAGCACTATCGACACCGCTCGCAGCAAGCAAGATATCCATCTGACCCTGCTTGAATATGATCTCTCGTGCAACTTCTCGGTACACCTGCTCCATTGACTTGCTATAGTCAGGTATCAGTGAGACATTCTCAGCCTCGCCGACCAAAGCCAGCATGGCAAATACCTTATCCCTTGGATCTGTAGACTCGCGATCCCAGGTAGTCACGAGCAGTGTCGACAGCGTACTACCGTTGACTCTTGCCTTGGCAAGATTAATCGCCAGTGTGTACCGTCGTCGCAGCGCTTCCCAATGCTGCCCTCTGTTCGTCCCTTTGACCGCATCTCCCATATTATCCCATGCCTCGGAGTAATCCATAGCTGTCCGAAACCTCTTCCATTTGATTGTGTGGTCGCCGCATTGCATCAATACTTTTGATGCACTCCATACTTCCTGCACAATCCATGTCCGGCCCCACCAAGGGCGAGCGAGTAAGTCATCCAAGGCCTGCCAGTGTGACTCCCATTCATTCTCGAAATATCGCATCCGAGAGTCGCGGGAGATGTCATCAAGTACGGGAAAGCCTGTAACGACAAAGTTGTTCTTTGTAGCTTCCGCGGTGGCGAGTGCGTTATGGTACTGGCGGAAGAAAGTCTGGTCTAGAAGTCGTTCCAAAAGTCCAACGGAGTAGTCAATCAGCCTCATCGCGATGGTCGGGCCTTTTTCCTTTTCCTGACTCCGGTCATGAGGAACTGTTTTATCAAGTGAGTACGTACTCGCATTCTCATTTTGTAAATCCGCTACTTCATCGATGTCGTTTGATGTCGAAGAAATTCTTTCAGTGAATGGCACGCGATGTTCTTCTTCTTCATCGGAGCTGGTGTCGCTAGCCACCCTGCCATGGCCTCTTTTCAGGATTCTTCGACCCGATTCTTTCTTGGCTGTAGCCATCATTTTCAAGAACTTCATAGCCTGATCGCTCGACTCTGTTGCTGGCCCGAGCCACACAACAACGCGCGTCGCCTTTTGGTAAATTCGCTTCATGATTGCGACCTGCTTACTTCGCTCTTCAACGTCTGCCTGATTGATGCAAATAGCATCGATCCAGATCTTGCGCTTTTGCTGCGCGTAACGAAGGTGCTCGAGCGCGATGTGCAGAGTAGAGCTGACCAAGAATGAAGAGCCATTCAGTGTGATGGACAGGTCATGATCAACCGGGCCCCAAGCGTACGACAAGCACTCGTATGTGAGATCCGAGTCCAAATCGGCATGCTCGAGCTCAAGTTTAACATCCGCTCCCCGCTCATCAGGAAGGATGCTGGCGAGGCGGATACAACCTGTCCCAGACAAAGCCCTGTATTGGAAGAGTGAAAACTCCATAGCTAGGTAGCAGCGTTTAGAAACGTGGCTGCATTCACAGACAGGCGCGGTAGGTAGATAGCAGTGAGCTACTGGAAATATTGGTAAATAGGCCTGGATTTTAACAGATCGCGAATCCTACAATGCCCTTCGCGTAGCTACCTAGTTCATTCTGTTCCTTGAGTAGCGGGGTAAGTGACAGGGGACCTCGCTCTATTCTCTTCCGAAATATCCGCCGGGTAAATTCACTACTTAGGCCCATCTCCCATCTCCCATTTCCGATCTCATCTCTCCTATCTCGTCTCTTTTATCTCACCTCTCCCATCTTATCTTATTTTATCCCTTACATCTTGCATCTCTGCGTACAGATAGATCAACAGTAATAAGATACTAATATAATATAAAGTTTCTGTCCCAGTGCTAAATACCTGCCGTCCAGGAATAATTTACACCCCCTGTGCGGTGTAAACGAGGGGCTAAATGCGGTGATATCTACCCGATAGTAAAGCGGTGTTTTTTTTAACCAGATTTTGTACCGCAGTGAATACTAAGACCACCAATTAGGGTTATGGTTTGATTCCTTAGTAGCTTCTAAAAGTTTGGATTACTCTGCTATGCGAAGTAGAGCCAATAGTAACTAGTGAAAGCTAACTACGCTACAGATGGTTATTACACATATCAAAAATTGTAGATAGCCTGCAAATAGAAGAAGATTAAGATTGAACAGGTGTTTCCTGAACAATGCTGTCTAACATACATAATGTGGTGTTACATTATAGCCGAGCCCATCGGCTTGTGGTTTGAACTTCGTGTTGGTCTTTGAGAATTAATCATCTGCTATTAAGTCTAGTACATGGTGTAAGAGGCCTTTCTTTAACGCCTATACGTCTGGTGCATAGGGCCAATTGGAGGATTAAGTCTCGTTAGGCGACAGTACCACGTTGGCGGCTCATAGAAGATTTAAGCTGAGTGTCTTTTTGTGTCCAACACTGACGTTGCTACGATCACCGTTCCCGGCACCTGCGGCTATACTCTTACGCGCCCACTTTAAACAAAAGAGATCTGGCTAGATTCACCAATCTCAGGATTGAAAAACTATAATGAGAATTTACAGGATTAAAAGCATTATGCAAATAATGACAAAAACAAGAGACTAATAAGTCCTCTGATGGTACGAAGTTCTCGGAGATAAACAATACAGAGCGAAAGTTAGAGATAGAAACCCGCTTTGCTTAATCGCTACGCTGCTAAATCTTTCTGCCCTAAACAGTACATGGCACCCTCTCCATACGACAACATACAACCTGCATTCTCGCTATCATATACGCATCCCTACTACAAAAGCATATCGCCATAAAGTACAAAGGCGTCCAGTGACGTAGCTGACGGATAGTGGCGGACTTTTTTATGTCTTCTCCACGTGCACGTGAGCCTCTTTGGTGCTGTCAGAGCGGTTGCTCAAGCCTTTGCCATCGATGTCAATGTCAGCAACCTCTGCGTTTTTGCCGTCAAAGATGCGGGCAATTTCCTCGAGAGTTGGGCCACTAGAGGGAAAGTCAGCTTCAACTCAAACTGGCGAGGACAAAAAGCGACTTACCGAGTCTCGACATAGAAGTAGTAAACCCAGACCAACTCGAGAAGAACCCAGCCGGCATAGCAGGCAAACAGTTTCCAATTTTGCTTGTACCAGCCGCCACCCTCGGAGATGGGGATGGGGTTAACGTAGTTGTTGATGGTAAGAGCGACTTGAACAGAGAGATTCATAATGAACACACCCTTGGCGCGGAGCTTGTAGGGCAGAATCTCGACAGTGTAGGCAACCAGGAGACCAGACCATGCCAGAGAGTAAGAGACACCGTGCAGCCAGACAAAGACAATATTGATGTAGCCAACGGCAATTTTATCCTTCAGGGCATATTGCTGACCAGTGATAGTGGCGCAAATCAAGAAAACAAGCATACCGGCGGTGCTATTAGAAGTGAGTCCATTTCCTGAATAGAGCGAATGTGCAAACTTACGCAGCGAGGAAAAGCGGGCGTCTGCCAACACGGTCGACCAACAAGGCGCATGAGATGGAGACGAACAGAGAGAGGACCTTGTTTCCTGCGTCCAAACCCAGCTTGTCAGTCTGGCTAGTGATACCGGCACCTTCATAGATAATACCAGCATAGTAGCTGACGAGAGCATTGCCAGACCACTGAGAAAAGAGTCCGAGTGAGATGATAATCAGTAGCCGCTTGCGGTTACCCTTAGTCTTGATGAAATCCATGTATGAGGAGGTCTTCTGGTGCAAGAACTCTATACGGATAGTCTCCTTCATTTCAGCATACTCAAACATGACAGTGGCGTCGCTATCATTACCGTCAGCGTGGTAGTGGGAGAGCATGTGGAGCGCCTCGTCGTTTCTGTCCTTGGACAGCAGCCAACGTGGGGACCTAGAAGTCAAAGTTAGTCAATCGCAAAACATTTGATGATATGAGAAACACTTACTCAGGAATCCAGAAGATGAATACGAGCTGGATGACGGAGAAGATACCTTGAATGAGTGTCGGGATTCTCCAGGACCAGGTGCTGTTGATGTGCTGTGTGCCAAAAGCCAACCAACCACAGATCAGGGCACCAAGATTCCACAAGCAATTGTAGATGGTGGTGATCCTGGCTCTATGCTGAGGATGCGCGATTTCGGTAATAAGCATAGGGCAGGAAAGTTGAGCCATGGAGTTGCCAAACCCCATGAAGAAACGGGCGCCCTCATACTGTGGGCGGCTCATAGAGGCGGTCTGAACGGCGGCAGCAATGACCATGACGATGCAACCAACAGTGATGGGGGTTTTGCGCCCAAATTTATCGCTGAGCCAAGGTACGATGGGGAGAGAGACGATGGAACCGATCGAGTACATGGCGCTGAGACGACCCAACGTATCCTCCGTAGGGTGACCCATCGTCACCTTCCAGGAGTCGAGGAGCTGAGAAGTGTTCATGAGAGATCTTCGCACAGTCAGCACTGGAGCTTCTCTTGTTATAGGCCCCAGAACTTACCCATCATAACCGGTGGTGGCCGAGCAGACGCAAAGAATGATGCAGTAAAAGTAGAGCTTTCGCATATTGGGTGACTTGGTCCATGACACTGATGGAAGCTCAGGCGCAGCTTCCTGTGCCTCGACCAAATTGGTCTGGTTGGGACGTTCGAAATGGGGACTCATTGCGGGTAGTGTTGACCGACTGTTCCAGCGGCCGACGACAGATGCAAGGCAAAAGTGGAGTGGATACTAGGGAAGGAATGTAGCACAGGGAAAACGTGTGAGTCCTTATATGCCAGTCCAGGTATCCATGCAAGTGCATATTCCCATGCGAGTCCGTATGTGCGGGCCGCTCAGCAGAAGATGGCAAAGGATGGGGTGGATATTATCGCAATTAGGCTGATGTCCTGCCATATCAGATCAAGGGCGACTCCTTTGATTGGGGGAATACTGTGTGCGGCCAAGCCACCAACGCTTCTAGAAGTATTGGACCGGAACCGACCCCGGATTCCCGGGTGGAGAAGCTGCTCCTGTGAACAGGCCAGGACCGACGGGCGAAGGTACTCTGAATTAGTTGTCTCTACACTCCCTTTGCACCTTTCTGTAGTAGAGACAGAGCAGTTTTACGCATGAATTGATATTCTACTTTTAAAGTTACTTCTACTTGTCTACGCTAAAGTCCGTGCGACAGCGTTGTGCAGGCGTGGGTAAAGATGTCGGTGAATGCGTAGGCGCGCTTGTCCCTGTGGTACGCTGATTGGCCGAGGCTGGTATTTCGCACAACACCTAAAACTCTGTCCTAGCCGCGTTCCGAACCTCTCACGTTTATCTTGGGCTTGGTGGACGATGATGGTCCAATGGGTAGCACGATCCCTTTGACAACCTGATCGCTTGGGATGGATGCATGGTCAACGAACTCCGCGATCGGTATGATCACCGCACGTTATACCGGTAGCAGCCCGCAACATGGCCTAGTCGCTGCCTAGCTACACGCTAATGAGCGCTTTCTTAGGCTGATGTCTATGTGTATTCCCCAGGATTCATAACAGGAAAAAACGTACAAGAACAAGCCTTGATCAACACTGACCAATCAAAGCTTATGTACAGCCTTCCACACTGATGCAGGGCTCGGCTGCAACAAAGCTGACTGAAAATTTGAACAGCTGCAAAAGACTTCTTTGCCGTTGGCTGGGATAACATGGGTGATACCGCTGCAGCAGAGACGGACCATTGAAATTGTCGGCTTTTGCGTCATTCCCACACCGTGCAGCGTATGATAAAGCGTGCGGTTACGCATGTTGATGCAGGCTGCCACCTCCTACAGATGTCCAACTCACGCCGGGGGTCTACAAAATTAGACATGAGCATTTGAACGGAGGTCTAACCTCCAACGAGCGACTGTTCAATCCATATACGTCAAAATCGTTCACCCCTCGAAGCAACCATTTAAGGCAATCTCGCCACTGTTCGTGGCTTCACCGCCTCTATCTCCTGTTGGGATAATCGCAAAGACTGTATTCTGCGAGACTTCGTTCACTTCTGACATGACCAATCAATTCACATTCCGACTCCGTGCAATTCCTTCATGCACCTTTGGAAGAGGTTCTGTCAGGACTTCTGCTAAGGTAAGATGGTAACCTACTAGTATGTGTCACAACCTACTAGTAGATTCTATCAACCTTAGTAGAACCTTCCTTTACTTGCCTTTACTTTCACTTGCAGAGAGCACAGGCCTTACTACTATAAGTAGGTCTCTCTCTCTACCCTCTTGTAGCTTGCGGTCTGCTATTTTGTTCACTGTAACGACATAGGATAATAGAAGTCTCTAATAGGCGTGGGTATCCGCTACAAGGTGTATAGGAGCACTAGGATAGTTTACACAGAGAATTGTTCTATTCCTATAGGTCTTGTACAAAAGAATACTTAAGAACTAGCTATTTATACCTGTTAACCTTGTGCCTTTTATACCTTATAAGAGTTAGAAAAAATTAGAGTACTAGCCTAGGTGTGGGGTGGACACAGATGTAACAGCACTAAGTTAGTAATAGGTTAGTAAGGAATTAGACAGGGCTTTAGAAGGACTAGTATATTACACTACCCTTATTCTATATAGGTAGATTATGCTAGATATACATAAAGAGTCTATAATAATATTATCTAGCAGTACTTTACCTATTTAGCGTTATTTTAAGGTATAAGTAGCTTATTATTATATTGCTTTATTTTATATTCTAATTTTTATCTAAGGTAAAAGACTACTTTTCTTACCTGCAACATTATTGCCTAGTTTTAAGGTAATAATAAGCTATTTTCTTTATTATTTAGTACGCTATCTGTTTAATATTATTATTATTATCTAGGCGCGTTGTGTGTGTATATAAACAGAAAATTCTTACACCTTTCCTTACTCTAATAGACACTATTTCTTGCTATAAGTATACCTGCTACGCTGCCTTATATTCTTACTAATAATTATAGGTTTGTTACTTAACGTATTCAACAGGTGAGTCGGCCACACGGGCGAGTCGGCCACTCTGCTAAGACTACACCAACATTCTACCTTATAACGCGATGACTTAACAACAACATAAACCTACGCCCTTAAAAGAGGCTATAATACAGCTTGCGCTCTAGGCACTTAAACAAGACGCGAACCTTACTATATAACACGCTGCAGCTATATACAACGCGCCTCGCAGCACACTACGCAATTAATACACAGAACAACCTGCATAAGCTAATTATACGCTAAGTTAACAGAATATAGATTAGACTAAAGAGGATATAATTACTAAGTACATTCTTAAGCTAGATGCATAAGGATTTGCCTCTTAGCTAGCTACTGTAGCTAATATAGCTAATTCTTTGCGTGCTAAGCGTAATATAGGCTATGTTAGCATAAACTAGCCTAATATATTTGTTAATCGCCGCCCTAACCTTAAAGTAAAGTTTAATTGTAAGTACGACTGTAAGAGAGCCCTCTATAAGGATCTAGAGATTATATAAGGCTGGTTTAGGCTTATAGTAAATGTTAAAGCTAAGTATAGCATCTAGGATAATAATACGTATAACTTTAATAAGACAGGCTTTATAATAGGCTAGATATCCGCAGAAGTAGTTGTTATAGGTTTAGAGCGTTAAGGACAGCTAAAGGCAGTGTAGCAGGGCAATTAAGAGTAGATAACAGTTATACAGGGCATTAATAGCATAGGGTAGGCTATTCCACCCTTTATTATCTTTAAAGGCTGTAACTACCTCTCTGCCTGGTACAAAGAGGATAATCTGCCCCATAATTAGGTTATTAGAGTCTCTAAGAACGGATAGACTACTAACAAGCTTAGTCTAGACTAGTTAAAGCACTTTAATGCCTATACAAAGACGCGCACCTAAGGAGTGTACTAGCTGCTCCTTATTAATAGCTACAAGAGCTACAACTCCCTTAACTTCTAACAATACTGTAAGGAAGCAAACATTATTATACTATATATGCCTCTACACTTATCTTACCTCTTATAACTACTAGATGTAGGTTATTTTGCCTCTCTAAAGAAGGTATATAGGCGCTAAGCTAAGAATCTTATACATAACTACATTACCTATATTACTAAAACTAAGTTCCTATTATACTTTATAGGCGCCTATAAGGAGATATTTACTTCTAGCAATATCTAAGGAGGCTTCTAAGGCGCTGGAATAGTCCCCTTTAACCCAGAACGGGTTATAATAGGTCTTGATGTCCGCCTACATACCCTACCGCTACCTACTATAGAAGATAAGCCCTGGCAGTCCTAAACCCCAAGCACTACCCTGCAATTAGGGTCGCAATTAACGCTGGTTTAAGAAAGGATTCAAAGGCATGCAAGCAGCTTACCAACTTTAATAGTTAAGGCCTTTAAAAAGCTTACTAAAGGCGCAGCTATAGTAGCGCATAAGCTAGTGTTAGCTTAAAGGGAGATTACTAGGCTTCAAGCAGCAAATAAGGCTGCTACGCGACGTAGATCGCATAAAAGAAAGCAGTTACAGCAGGAGAGAGTCCTAACAGCTAAAGAAGGCCTTTAATTAACTACTCTAACTAAGTTTAGGGCGCGTAGTAATGGTAAGAAGGTAAGGAAGCAAGTACGTGTTAAAGGAGGTAAGGTAACCTAAAGACGCTATAAAAAGTGCTACAATATAGGGCATAACTCACGCACGTGTAAAAAGCCTAAAGAAGGTGTTACTAAATAATATTATATACTGTACTTGTTAAGGGTTAAAGTAGCCTTCTAACAAGTATGCATTTGTCCTATACTACAGAAGCAGAAAGATGAGAGAGAAAGACAGATTGCCTCTTCTTGTACAAGATATAGCAAGATGCCAAGCTGTGCTCTATAATCACGTGCGTGGGTTCAGTGCGTAGTCTTGTACACTCAGGGCTTAGCCTATTATAATACCCCTCTTCTTTACTTTAACGCTTTTGCTTGTACGTAAAACTTAGAGCAGTAACATAACAGCAAAGTAGTTACCTAGAGGCTACTGTTCTTAAAACAAGGCACAGCGTCTAAATTAGGTAATCCAGATTTTGCTGTAGGGCTGTGATCTTGTTGTGTGCGTGCTCCTTTACTTGCACTTGTACGGCACTAGCTAATTACAGTCTGTTTGTATACAGCTTTAGCACTAACAGCAGTCCTAAATTGTTATATTGCCTTATCTTATAACTTAACTTGCAATTGCTCTCCTGTATAGTAACTGTTAGTCTGTCAACTTTACCTTAAGACCTCTATAGCCTTAGTGGGGGTATATAGGTCTAAGTCTCCTATATAAACTGTACAGACCCCTCTCTAGAGGCTCTTCTCTTTCTTTACCTTACACTTAACTTATTAATTATTCTATAGGTTTTGTACGCTTTTCTAGAAGTCTTTCTTTTTAACAATCTTCTACTCCTGTATGTTGTTATGTCTGCTCCTGCTTGCGGTATGTAGGGTCCTAGTGGCCAGCCAGGTAGTGGTCTCAACCATCTTTAAGGTTCCACTGGTGGCTCTGTAAACAGCACTCACTCTGCTGCCTTTAACCACCTTATTAATGTTGCTTACTAGCTTGTTACTTGTATAACTGCTAGAAGTGTTATCCCAGCTAATATTAACATTCCTTAAGGTCCTGCCAACTTTAACTAGCACTACACTGTGTGGTACATTATAGACAAGGCTGTTGCTAATAAGATCTGCCAGATTCTTGCGTTTGCTCCTGTATAGTGCTCTTCTTTTTATAGTCTTTTCCTTTGCTAACACTCTGTGCAGATCAATATCTGTTGTGTCGCTGACTACTTCCTCTGTCCTTGCAACTAGTCCCTGTACAACGCCGTTTTTGGTACTAGTGTCTGCGATTACTCCCCTGTTGTCGCTCGTACGACCGTTCACGCTCGCCAGCTGCTTACCCAGCGCCCCTCCTACCTTAAGGCTTTTGTTATTTACTCCTGTAGTGCTGTTAACCTTACTAGTTATACCAACAACTGCGCTGCTGCCGTCTAAGGTAAGAAGACATTTACAGCTTTCCTTAGCTACATGTCTATTAGTAGAGAGTAGAATAGGGCTTGCTCTAACTGTGTGTGGAGTGATAGTGGTGCTTGATGCTGCTTCGCCAACCCTTGTACGGGTACTTCCTCTGAGTCCACCAACGGTGCTTCTGGTGCCTCTGGTTGTTCTGGCGGACGGGCTGTCGTTGCTCCAGTAGAGGAGGGACACTTCAGCAATGCTGAGTAGGCTCTTAGTAGTGTGTGTGGTCCTTCTGTACAGTTACTGTTCGCAATATAGGTAAGGTTCTTCCTCTAGTTTCTGGCTAGTCTTCCTGTAGGTAGCCGTACATCTCTTGTATAAGCCATCCAACTTTTATAGGCTTCAGTATTAATAATATTAGCTCTTGGCTCCTAAGTTAGAGCTTTATAGCCTGCCTACTTAACTTAATATTATAGTTAATTATTCTATACACGTTTATTAATAATACCTTTAATAAGGTATTCTAGGTGTTCCTCTTAGTCTTTATCTTGTACAACAACTGCTCCTGGTGCTTGATTGTTGTGTTGTGAGGGCAGCAGATCAGTTGCAGCAGGTTGTAGTAAGTTAACATGGTAGGACTTGGTCTGCCATGGGACATCAAGTTCAACCTAGTAGGGGTCTCGTACGCGGGCTACTTAGAACTTCCTATTTTTCTAATCTAGCTTTTTACTAGGTCTGTTAGTCTAAACATTCTTTAGGTTTAGCTAGACCTAGTCTCTAACTTGGTATTTAGGCGCTGGTTGTCTTATACAGTTAGCCTAAGCTTCCTGTTATTATTAGGCGTATATTATTGCTGAGATTGCCTAGTCTGCTGCTTAGCGTAAGGTCTGTCTGATTATTTTAGCCTGCTTCTTTAGATCTGTTGTACGATCTATTAGGTTGCCTTTAGCTAAGTTATCCAGCAGGTCTAGAGGGAACAGAGTGTTCTTAAACCTATGTTAAAGGAAGAAGGGTAAGACTCTAGTTGTTAAGCTTATACAGGTGTTAAGCATTAGTTCTAGTATTAGAGTAAGTATAGCCTAGTTGTCTTGCGCTTAGTTTGTGTACGTACGTGCCACTACTTTAATATTGCTATTAGCTCTCTTAGTAAGTCTATCTGTTTGTGGGTGGAATATAGTAGAAAGGTTCTGTTGTACGCCTAGAAGTTTGCACACTCTTCCCTAGAGTTTACTAACAAACTGAGTACCTCTGTCTAATGTAATTGATCTTAGGAGTCTGTGTAGCCGGTATACTTCTTGTACAAATACCTAGGCAATATTGTCTGCCTTAATCTTCTCTAGGGGGACTAAGATTATACCCTTACTTAGTTAGTCTTTTATAACTATAAGGTTTATACAGCCTAAGGAGAGTAGAAGACCTATAATAAAGTTAACAGTAAGGTCTTGCCACATACAGCTTGGCACTAGTAATAGTCGCAGGTAGCTATGTTTCCTATCTCTCTAAGGGGTACTTTGTTGGCAGATGTTACAATTCTGTACAAAACGGCGGTTATCTTCGCTTATCCCTAGCTAGTACCATATTCTTACAATTGTGCGGTATGTCTCTTCTCTTCTAGGGTGTCCTGTCTAGATAGTAAGGTGTGCTTGCTGTATAATCCCTGTACGGATTAGCTCGCTATTAGGTACCTATGTCTGGTTTCTCTATTAAAGCTTGTTGTTGCCTGTTACTGTACAGTCGCCTAGAGAGACTGCAAGCTTCTTTGTAATTGTGTTTAGAGACCTTGCGCCACTTTGTATAGCCTGTTGTACAGCCTAGTAAGTTTTATCTTGTTCTACTGCTTGGTCCTAGTGCTAGGTTATTAGGTTGTCTAAGGATAGTGGTTGAGGCAGATAATTTAGTAGAATAGAGCCTTCTAGTGTAAGTGTTAGTGCCTGTACAGGTGTAGCATATGTTAGGTCTTATTAATTATATAGGACAAGCATTATAAACTCTCTACTAGCAAGTCTTTTATTGTCCTCTCCTTTAGGCATGTCTTGATCTCTTCTTGAGAGGGCATCCGCTCGTACGTTGTCCTTGCCAGGTCGGTATTGTATCTTTATGTTGCCAAACTGTAACATAATCTAAGCCTATTGTACGTGTCTTTTAGTAAGCTTCTGTTTCTTTATAAAGTACTCTAGGTTTTTGTAGTTAGTAACAACTTTAAACTCCTGTACGCTTCGTAATTCAGCGTCCTATTCCTGTAAGCAGAATATTACTACAAGGAGTTCTTTATTATAGATAGGGTAGTTTGCTTTATAAGGCAGGAATTTCTAAGAGAGGTATGCTACTATACAAAGATTGCCAGATGCGTCTTCTTGCAAAAGGGTGGCTCCTATAGCAAAGCCAGAAGAATTACATTCTACTACAGCTCTCTGCTCAGGGTTAAGGGTAGCAAGGACCTCTTCCGACAGGAAGGCTTCTTTTAGGGCCTAGAAAGCTTAATCTTGTTCCTCTGTCTATTTAAAAGGGAGATCCTTCTTAGTAAGTTGTATAAGCGGTTCTGACAGTGTAGCAAAGTCTTTAATAAACTTCTAATAGAAGTTTATAAACCTAAGGAACCCTTGTACGCCTTTAACTGTAGTAGGTGCTTACTATTCCTAAATAGCTTGTACTTTTTCAGGGTCCATTAATATACCCTTTCCTGCTTCTAGGATAAATCCTAGGTACTTCGTACGCTGTACGTCAAATTCGCATTTGCTAAGTTCTAAGTTTAACCCAGCTTCTTGTAGGCGTTTAATTACCTGTTGTACGTGCTTGTAGTGTTTATGTAGAGAACCCTTAGTAAAAATTAATACATTGTCCAAGTACGCTGAGGCAAAGTCGTCCAGAAACTCTCTAAGGGCCCAGTTAATGTACCTCTAGAAGGTACTAGGAGCGTTAGCTAATCTAAAAGGTGTTACTAGCTACTTGTACAAACCAAATTGTGTACAGAAGGCAGTCATCTATTCCTGTCCTTCTGCTATCCTAATCTTGTAGAAGGCAGCTGTAACGTCTAGTTTAGTGTACCAGGTGGCTTGTCTAATCATGTTCAGGGTCTCCTTGATCAGGGGAAGAGGATACCAGTCCTTCTTGGTTAGGGCATTTAGTGCTCTGTAGTCCACACAGAACTATAACCCGCCTTCTAGCTTCCATACAAACAGTACCAGTGATACAGCTAGGGAGTTGCTGGCCCTAATAAACCCTTTTTCTAACAAATCTAGTAACGTACGGCGTAGGACTAAGAGCTTATCCTAAGACATAGCATAGAGGGGACTGTACGGAACCTCTAGGGTCTTGCTGTCTACTTTATTTAGCTTAATTATATAGTCCACTGTTAGGCTACAGTAGAGAGGCAGTTTATTACCTTCTTCTAGGACAAATAACTTAACGTATAACTAAAGGTACGCAGGTAGTACTGCTTTAACCTCCTATACAGTCATCTAGGTCTTTAGTTTTAAGGCCTTCTAGATATCCTTTATGCTAGCAGCAAAGACTTAGATTCCTGAGTTTTCCTTACAGCTCTTTCGTACGTGGTACTGGAAGGCTACTGCTAATACTAGGTAACAGTCTAGTAGGGTAAGCACTTCAGTGCTTCGTACGGTAACGTTATACCGTTCTATAGATAGAAGCTTGTCCTTAGTGCTAATTACACCACCAACATCTTCTAACCATGTCTTTCTAAGGATTATATTGTAGTTATATGTTAAAGGGGTGATATACGCTGCAACACGGTGTTACTGTACACCTCTAATATTAAGGGTAAATTCTGTAATAGCAGTAATAGTGCTTCTTTAACTGTTAACTCCT
Source organism: Ascochyta rabiei (assembly GCF_004011695.2). Lineage (NCBI taxonomy): Eukaryota > Fungi > Ascomycota > Dothideomycetes > Pleosporales > Didymellaceae > Ascochyta > Ascochyta rabiei. The sequence goes on from NC_082412.1 coordinate 1,874,394, forward strand.
TCTATGGTTATAGGTGTAATTAGGATGCGTAGTAAGTTCATCTTCCGTACAGACTGTTCGTTTACCAGGCAATAGGTACAACAACTATTATTAACTATAGCAGTAGCTGGCGTAGTAGAGTTAATAACTGTATAAATTAATATTAGTTTAGTTGCAGCTAGTTAATAGAGCAGTAAACGTGTTAACTGTACAGGCTTAGGAACTTGTTAAAGAGGCCCTAGCGTACGACTTTCGGCTAGGGCTGTTCTTTTCCCTTGTCTTCTAATAAAGAGGTCTCTTCAGCCGGTTGTATGGCTGCTACCTTAGGGATTCTTAAGGTTAACTTTTGTTTGTTTGTATAAGCAGGTAATTTAGATAGAATGTTCTTCTTGCAATCACATACTATATGGCCTTTGTTGCCACATTTAAGACAGGCTCCTGTAGCCCTTCTTTTACAGATTTCTTTATCTGTTCCCTAGTATTCTCTTTTCCTTGTACAGGGCTGGTGAGCGCCTACTGTAGGCTGCCAGTCTATTTCATTGCTGTTCCTACGTAGGTTTTCCTAGGAACTAGGGCTGTCATACGTCTGGGTGGAGTAGCTGTTACTTGTAATCCTGTCTACAGCCTTAAGGTTCTCCCAGGTTATCCTAGCACGCTGTACAAACTGTTTGTACGTCTTAAGTCTAGGTAGTTAGTATCTAGCTTGAGCTCTTAACAGCTTGCTGTTTAAACTGTTCTTAAGATAGTTAATCTTCTAAGCGTAGCTTGCTCTGTCTAAGGCTGCCTCTTGCAGCTTCAAGTTAAACTTCTGGACATGTAGATTAAAGTCGTTTTTGCCTTGTTTTGTCGTACAGAGGTACTTAAGGGCTTTCTCCTAGGCAGTAGGGTCCTTAAAGAACCTGTTAAGGTATACCCAGGCCTTCTTAAGCGTTAGCAGGGTAGTGCCGTTTATAAGGCTTATTATTATTAGAGATAGAGCATTAAACGCTTAACTAGTTGTACAAGTAATCACGTAGTTAACTTAGTCCTTCTTAGTAGGGTACGCTGGCTGGTCCCTGTACAGCTTAGCCTGTACCTTTATCTTCTATTAAAGATATTGTTTATATAATCCTTTGTTAAATACTTCTATATTAGGAAGCCTGGGCTTTTTAGCCCGTTAGACAGTGTAATCTTGGTAGTCACTTAAAGGGGTAGGACTAGAGGAAAAGTTTTGTCCACTTCTTTCTGAGGTTTCCAGACGAGTGTTGTTGCTCAGCATCCCCCTAAGTTTGTTTATTTAGGATTGTAGCTGCTTATACAGTTGTCTCTCTTGCTTGCTTACTAGTTTATCTAGGTTAGCTTTTAGGGATTGTATTGTTGCTATTAGATTGTCTACTAATAGGTTGCGTAACAGGTCTTGCTGTTGCTTATATAGATGCTGCAATTACATCTGCTATTTATACGTTAGCTGGCTGCTAGGCAGCTGTTAGTTGTGAAGGCTGTCTCCTTCCATTGTTGTACGCTTAGGGGGTTTAGTTAGTTTTAATCTTTCTACTTATATTAAGGGTCAAAGTGGCCTTCTAACAAGTATGCATTTGTCCTATACTACAGAAGCAGAAAGATAAGAGAGAAAGACAGATTGCCTCTTCTCGTACAAGATATAGCAAGATGCCAAGCTGTGCTCTATAATCACGTGTGTGGGTTTAGTGCGTAGTCTCGTACACTTAGGGCTTAGCCTATTACAGTACTACTATAAACAATGCCAATATAGGCTAATATAAGCTATAATAGGGTAGAATGTTAGTGTGGTCTTAGCGGAGTGGCCGACTCGCCTGTGTGGCCAACTTACCTGTTAAATACGTTAATTACTATACTAATACTAGTCCTGCCTAGAGCTCTTATAGAGGCCTATAGGGTTATCTGTATTTATATAGTTTTTGCCTTTTTAAGGGGGAAGGAGGTTAATAACAGCGTTCTTAAGGCGTTATTATCTAAGTGTGCTTATTATACACTTAAAAACAAGAAGTGTTACCTAATAACTATATAATCTTTTTTTATTCTTACCCTTACAGTTTACCTAATACTAATAGTTTTTAGGTTCTAGTTTACGCTATTCTAGAATACGCAGCCTTTTTAGGCAACCTTACTACGTAGAAGTAAGAGGTAAAAGAAGAGGGGGGGGGACCCAGCGTTGGCAGAGAAGGAGGCAGAGTAAAGGTGGGATCCCTAGCGTGTTGTTACAGAGTTAGTAAGGGATCTAGCAAGCGTAGTGCAGGTAGCAACTGCCTAGCTTAAAGGAATTACTGCTACTAACGTAATAATACACTAGTATAATGTTAGCCTAACTAAGGGAGGAGTAGCAGAGAAAAGGAGGGTAGAGGAGTTAGTAGAGAATATAGCTGTGTTAACTAGGGAAGTAGTTAAGCTGTAACAGGAGATAGTCTATTAAGGTACTAGAGTAAGAGAGGTGTTAGTAAAGCCAGCACCTGCTCTATTACCTAAGAAGAAGGGTAGTACTAATAAGCTAGATATTCTAGCTAACAGTAACTTTGTTATAAGTAACATTAAGGACCTGTAAGAGGGTTTCCTTATTTATATAGTAAGAAGTGTTCTTTCTTTTTGTAAAGAGTGTACAAGGCGATCACAAGGGAAAATAGGATTAAAGAGGATAGCAGGTGTATTAAGTCACGTAGTGTGTAGTAACAAGACTAATTATTAGAGTATTAGTAATAACCTCTAACACCTTTATATAGTCTGGGCTGACTAGCCCTATAGTAGCTCGCTAAGACTAGCAGAGGTACCCCTAGGCCCAGCGCCTAATAATACCTCCCTTCTCTAGATTGTTTAGCTTAAACAATGGTATAATTAGCAATACTGTATTGTTTTAACCTAGCTTTAGATGTGTTTACTCTGTCTGTCCTGTTATAGCTAATCCTAACTAGGTTTAGGCACTTGTAACACCTTGTAAGGTTAGATAGGGCTTAATACTAATTCTGCCCTTACCTAGTAAAAGTTAAACAGAAATCCTCTCTTACCTCTTACTTTACCTCTAGGGTCTAGACAGCTGTTTGCGCAGGCTAAAGCTCTAACTAGGAGGCTGGCAGTATATAAGCTATCTATACCCCTAGTTTTATTAGTTACTACTATATCCTACTTTACTTTAGTAAGTACTAACCTATTCTGTCTAGCATTTTTTTAAGGATAGCTGTTGAAGTCGTACTTTAGTTAAAGACCGTAGGCACTAATTCTATTAGTTCTCGGGGATGAGTACTGGTGGATCGGTTAGGGTTATTAACTAAGCAAAGCTTGTAAAGATAGAGTGCACTAAATAGTACAGAGTAGACTGTCCATTTTCAGCGCAGGTTAAGATATTAAAGACAAACTTAATTAATAAACTTAAACACAAACTATAAGGGTTATGTTCCTACTAACTTATATACTTTAATAATTATAGTAGTAGTATAGACTAATTAGTTTGTACATCCTCTAATTGCACTAAGCACTAATTACACTAATTACTAATTGTACTAATTACTAATTACACTAATTACTAATTGTACTAGTTACACTAAGCCCTAATTAGGTTATATGTTATATTAGTTATTAGCTAAGTGCTAACATATAATTGTTGCTTACTTATTATTTATTCTATTGTTATAATTACTGTGCTGTAGCTACTGTAATTAGACAAATCCTTCCTGTGTTCTGTAGATTATAACACTATCCCCCCTCTGTCTTAGCTTAGTCCCTTAAGCTTATTTATATAACGCAGGGCCCTTTCTTAATTATTAAGCAGGTCTTAATAATGCTAAAACAACTAACTATCTTAAGTTTAGCTTCACGACAAAGCAAAATTTCGACATAGGGCCCTGCACACCAGAAAAACATTAGAATCTATCTTAACCTAGCGAGGATATACTATCCTAAGCTTCCTAGAGCCTTTAGGCGTCTAGTTGCTGCACGCTGCCTGGTTATCTAACCTAATCTGTTGCAAAAATTTTCAGATTTGCAGAGCACAGACCTCCCCTACAACAACAATCTTATCTTATCTTATCTCCTAAGATCTTACCTTAACAAACACAACAACTAACAAACCCTACCCCTACTAGATAGCAACAAGCCTTTCCTTAGCTTTCTGCTTTTAACCCCTTCTTTCTACTCCTAGAGGTCTACTAGTTAGGCCAGTAAGAATAGAAAAAAGGCAAGAATAGTAAAGCTAAGACTGTCTTTTCCTTGTTTTTTAGCTCTAAAAAGCAGATAGAGACTAGGTACCTCTTTCTATGCAAAAATAAGCTCTCTTCTAGTTATTTCTTAGTTATTTTATCTTAAAAAAGAGAAGGAAAACCCCACCTAGGACCAGGACCTAGGACCTAGGACAATAGAACTGGAACCACCACCTAATAGAGACTAATCTCTAAACACAGGGACAATAGAAATAAGCCCCCCTAGCTCCCTAACCCCTCTAGGAGAGATGTACTAGCCTAAACTAATCCTAAGACCTATATCTATACCCTTATTATCTATACTACACCTGCAATCTACTCTAGGAATACACTAACCTAGTATATTTAACAGGACTACAACGTTACCTCTACCCTCTGCTCCCTCTAAACAACTAGCTAGTAGACCTGCTACTCTAACAGCACCTAGGCTCCCCCCTTTCTAATTTAATATAGCTACTAGGCCTATAAACTAAGCTCCTATTACTAAAATAGTAAAAGAAGCTCTATCTATTGCTAGGACAATAGTTATCTAGGCTTCTTCCCTAGCTACCTTAAACAAGGAATAATTAAACCTCTTAGACCTTCTAGAAATCTTTTAAGACTACACAGAAAATAACAGGATAAACAAATAAGGCCTCTCTATCCTAGCCTCCTAAGTATCTAACCTTAAAATAGTGTCTAAATTAATTAAAATAAGAACAAAACTCCTTTGAAAACCTACTCTAGCTACTAAGACTCCTACTATTTAACCTTCTACTTAGCCTACCTTATACGCATCTGCAGCTTTAGCTAACCTCCTTAAGAATACAGACTAGTAAACAGTTATAAAGAAGAAACAACCTACTATTATAAAGAACTTTCTAAGTGTACGCTAACTAGTTCTTACACTAGAGCAAGAACTACCCTCTTTTACCCCCCTAGAGATGCGTAATACTTTTAATAAGGCCTTTACAGATAAAGGAGTAAGCCTTCCTGTAATTACTTCTGCTAGCCTAAGTAGAAGGAACAACATTGTTCTTACTACAACGCCCTCCTTTACCGCAAAATACCTGCTTAAAAACTAAGTAATCTAGCAATTAGTTACTACCTATAAGGAAGCCCTTCTAATAGAACTATAGCATAAAGTAATCCTATATAACATCCCTACGTCTCTAGAAATAAACCAGGAGCTAGAGGTGCTTAAGTAAGAGATAACAACCTTTAACAAAGGCCTAATAATAGTAGGTAACCTATTCTGGCTAACAAGCTATAAAAGGAGACAGAAGCAACAACTAGGATCTGTCTGTGTAGCGTTTGCAACAGAAAAAGAAGTACAACAAGCTATACGCAATAGACTATACCTACTAGGAGCTAGTATAAGAGTAGAGAAGTTTGTTCCTACACCTCCTACTACACAATACCAAAAATGTCAGCAATTTAGACATATAGAGAACAGGTGCCTTAATAGCACTATATATAAGATATGCGTAGATAAACACTCTATAACACTATATAAGTGTAACACGTGTAGTACTACTAGTAAAGCCTGCGTATATACTATACCTAAGTGTATAAACTATAAAGAAGTATATATAGTAGATAGCATTTAATATACAGCCTATAAGGCTATAATAAACGTATAAACATATCTAGAATACTAGACAACCTAAGGATTCTATAAGTAAATCTAAATAAGAGTGCATAAGCTACAGAGAGCGCTTTGCAACTTACAGTAGAACTTACTATATACCTTGTCTTAGTACAAGAACTATAGCTTACCCCTACTTAATAACAACCTCTAGACTACTTAGACATACGCTCTGTAAACCACCCCTCCTTTACACAAATCCTACCCCTACTACAGGACTATAGCATAAGGCCACGCGTTCTAGCCTATGTCCTACGTTTAACACTAGTACAAATTACCCTAACAGTAGATATAAACCCTAACCTAGACTTTCTAGCTATTATAGTCTAGTAGTCTAGGTTAAACTTTACAATCTATAATATATACAACTAAACAAACGCATAAGGAACAATAACAGTAGAAAGAAAGCTTCTAAATAGCTAAACTCTGCCTAACTTAATCCTGCTAGGGGACTTTAACACCTACTACCCTTAGTAGGACCCTACTATAACTACTATAACACTAAAAGCCAGTAGCTTTATTGCCTAGATAGAAGAGTAAAATCTAGAGCTACTAAATACTCCTAGTACAGGGACCTTCTACAGGCTAAACATAAGCAGGGAAAGTGTTCTAGACCTTACCTTTGCCACACACAGGCTTACAAACTAGATAGAAGACTAGCAAACCCTAGCAGGTATAGGCTTAGACTACCTAGGTATCCTGTTTATAATTACTATGCCTAGAATACAGCTCCTAAACAACCCTACCCCCTAGTTTAACACTAAGAAGGCAGACTAGGACCTATTTTAGAAGGAGCTAGCAAAGGAATTAGGAAAAAGCGTTGCCCTAAATACTTTAAGCCCTAGACACTCTACTAGCACCTCTCTACTCCTAATCTAAGGAGAAGACAGAGAGCTAGAAAAGCAGCTTGAAGCAATAGGGAAGGAGCTTACTACAGTAATAATAAACGCAGCTAAAACTACAATTCTACAAAGCTCTACAAGTGCAAGAAGCAAACCTTAGTGGAACCTAGACCTAAAACTACTAAGGACAAACATGCTTAGCAAACAACGCCTCCTACAGAGAGAACTAGCTAATAGCCCTACAACCACATACATATAGAAAAGGGACTACCTAATTACTAGAAATAACTACCTACAAACAGTAAAAGCAGCAAAACGCAACTACTAGAATTAATTCCTAGAAAAAGAGGATATAAAATTAATCTTTAAGGCATTATCCTATACTGGAACTGTAGGTAACTAAAGCATACCTGCTATATAAGGCCCTAGGGGAATAGAGAACTCCTTTTAAGGCAAGTGCTCAGCACTAAGAGAGACTTTCTTCCCTAGACTACCTCCCTCTTAGCCTATAGAGTGGAGGACCTACCTAGAAGGTAGCTAGGAATAGCCACCCCTTACTAAAGAAGAGCTAGAACACGCCTGCTTCTCACAAATCTACAGTAGATCTCTAGGACCAGATGCAATAAACTAGGAGATTATTACTACAGTATATAAAGCCGAAACAGACATATTCTTCTATGTGTTCTCTACACTATTTAACTATAGATACTACCCTTAAATCTAGAAAAGAGTAACAGGAGTTATCCTAAAAAGCTAAACAAACTAGACTATGCAGCCCCTAAAGCCTACAGGGTGATTACTCTCCTAAGCTGCCTAGGCAAAGTTGCAGAAAGACTAGTTACTAAACGGCTTAGCATACTAGCTAAAACAACTACCCTACTACACCCTTTATAACTAGGTAGAAGAGTACAAAAATTAGCTATAGACGCCTCTATACTGCTGCTAAACTAAGTGTAAGAATAAAGAAAACTAAAGCGTACAATAACTACAGTGTTCCTAAACATTAAAGGAGCCTTTAACCACGTCTTACTAGGCTAACTACTTACTATCCTACAACAACTAAAGCTACCCTGCAGCCTAATAGCCTAGATCTAATCTTTCCTCTCTAGACGCTAACTACGACTGTCTTTTAATAGAGAAACAGAAGAATTTAGCAATATAAACGCTAGAATCCTATAAGGAAGCCCTGTCTTACCTATTCTGTTCCTAATATATATTAGACCTCTATTCTAGTCAATTACAAACTACTCGCTGTCCTACCTAAACAACCTAGCTATTACAGTATTATCTACTAGCCTAAAGAAAAACATCTGCCTACTAGAAAGAGATATAGCTAGCCTATTTGCAAAAGGATCTAGCTGTGCAATACAGTTTAATGCACTAAAAACTAAACTTATCTACTTTACTTTAAGCTAAAAAGCAGAAATCTACACTCTTACCCTGCTAGACAGGTCTACTATAACACTAAAAAAGACTGTTAAATGGCTAGGAATCTACTTTAACAACAGGCCCTCCTTTAAGGAGCATGCTGCCACAAGGATTAGCTAAGCAAGAAACACCTTCTACAGAATGTACAGACTAGCAAACAACAGTAAAGGCCTTACACCTACTGCTCTCTAACAAATATACCTGGCCTATGTGACTAGCATAGCAGACTATAGATGCTAAGTCTTCTAGAAGCAACAAGCTAGGATAGCAAAACAACTACAAGGACTACAGAACCTAGCACTTAGGAAAATCTTAGGCACCTTCTAAACCTTACCTATTATTCCCTAGGAGGTAGAGGCAGCACTAGCCCCTCCTATAATAAGGCTAAACACTACAATAAGAAAGTACGCCTTTAGAGCGAGGAAGCTCCTAAAGAACTACCCTATCTACACTGCTATAACATAGCTAAAATCTACCCTATAAAATACAGACCTAGACTCTAGCACAGAGTAAAGAGAGGTTAACTATACTAGGCTAAGAGTAGGACCTCCTACACAGCTTATGCAAATTACACAGTCTATAGAAAAAGCTATACCTAGCACAAGAGAAGAGAAACTAAAAGACTTCTAGTTCTGCCCCTAGAACAAGGCTATTGCATACTAAACAGAAATCTTAAAAATACTAAAAGAAGAAGAAGTAAAAGCACACAAAACAAAGATGCTACAGAAAGTAGAAAGCAATTTACTAGCTATCTACACAGACGCTTCCTCTGTAGAGGGAGGCCTAGGGATAGGAGTAGGAATCATAGTCCTAGACTACAACTAAGAGCTAAAGGAAATCTACACTATAAACTATAATATTAGTAAAGGCCAAATTGCATACAACAGAGAACTAGAAGGAATAATAAGAGGCTTTAAAATTGCAGCTACTATAGCTACTACAGGACAGAACGTCTAAGTCTTTACAGACAACTAGGCAGCTATCCTAAGACTAAAAACTCCTTTAAATAAGCCTAGATAAGCTTAGCAAATACGCTGTATAAAGGCAGCTAAAACTATTAAAGATAAAGGAGCCACAATAAGCCTTAAATAGACCCCTGGCCACCAAGACATTGCAGGAAATAAGAAAGCAGACCTTCTAGCAAAAGAAGCAACAAAAAAGAGGCCTACCTCTAACGCTACAAGCATTGCTATAACTGGAATCTAAGTAAAAGCTATTACAAAAGACAAATAGGTTTACAAACTAGTTACCTATAAAGCTAAAGTAATCCTAAGGAAAACAGACACCTACGCAGCAAAATACTGGCTAGGACTAACAAACAGGATAAAACTACCTAAAAATACCAAATAAGAGATAGCAAAAGCCTACTACTAACTAAAACTAGGACATAGATATAATAAAGCATACCTCCACAACCTATAGAAGGTAGATAACAACAGATGTATCTGCAGCTACACATAAATAACTTAATACCTCCTACTTAGCTATAAAGAATACAAACAAGTAAGAAAAATAATGCAGGACAACCTATAAGGACAACAACTCTTAATAAATCTACTACTCTACACAACCTAGGGAATTCTAGCTACTCTAGCTTTTATTTTAGACCCTAGAATAAGCACCCGCAAGTGGTACCTACAATAAACAACAGACACCTAAAAAATGCTGTTAACCACCTAGAGCATAGGCTCTTACTATAGGACTCTGAACCTATATTTACTACCTTTTACAAACACGCTCCTTAAATTACTAGAGTAGCTTAACTGCTCTCGTCTTATATAGTCTTAGATTCACACAGGATGTTAAACTTATTAATTAATTAATTAATAAATTAATTATTAAGTTTAGCTTGCTGTTTTTATGTATATAAATTTATAAAGTCCTTTAGAGAGATTGTAGTGTAGAAATATAAAACCTTTATAAAGTATAACTAAGTATGTAAGGTTTATATCTAGTCTAGGAAATATAGCAACTGTGTTTGCTTAGGGTAACATTATAACATAAAGGTAACTTAATCTAAGTTTACTTAACTAGCATCTAAGAAAGAGATGTTATATGTGTGTATAAAAGAGAGGTATAAGTACGCTGGCAAAAGGGTAGAGGGTACCCTAGGGTTAGGTAGGGGTTAGGTACGGTCTGCACGGACTAGGGGTAGGGGTAGGGTAGGGTCTGCACGGACGTTAGGTAGAGGTAGGGTAGGGGTAGGGTACAGTCCGCACGGACCAGGGGTAGGGGTAGGGTAGGGTAGGGTTTGGGGTAGGGTCTGTAGGGAAGAGGTAGGCCTAAGTAGGGCCTGTAGGTGTCGGCGTGTAACTCTTTAACTAAAGCTGTTATTGCAAAACTTTGTACTGCAAAAATGTAGAACAAGACAAGCGCTTTCAAACGGTCCATATACCGTAAGATTCCAATTATAACTGGTAGAGTTACAGCAGTTGTTGTATAAATCCTAGGTTGTTACTACGTAGGCCTACGTAACAACTGCTCTAGCTCTACCAGTTTTAATCAAAATCTCACGGTATATAGACCGTTTGAAAGCGCTCGTCTTGTTCTACATTTTTGCAGTACAAGGTTTTGCAATAACTGCTTTAGTTAAAGAGTTGGACGCTGACACCTACCCTACCCAACCCCTACCCAACCCCTACCTAACCCCTACCCGTACCCCATGTAGACCCTACCCTACCCCTACCCTCTTGGCATGGAATTAGCGTGGGTAGGGGTAGGGTAGGGGTACATCACGTGATGTACCCTACCCCTATTTAACCTCTACCCTTTTGCCACTGTAGGTATAAGGTGTAAACTAAAGCGCTATTATAAAGAGTGTACAAAGCGATCACAAGGGAGGATAGGGTTGAAGAGGATAGCAGGTGTATTAAGGTACGTAGTATGTAGTGACAAGACTAATTACTAAAGTATCAGCAACAACCTCTAACACCTTTATATAGTCTGGGCTGACTAGCCCTATAGTAGCTTGCCAAAACTGCTAGAGGTACCCCTAGGCCCAGCGTAACAATGCCTCCCTTCCCTAGATTGTTTGGCTTAAACAATAGTATAATTAGCAATACTGTATTATTTTAGCCTAGCTTTAGATGTGTTTACTCTGTCTGTCCTGTTATAGCTAATTCTAACTAGTTTTAGCCGTTTTAGACGCCTTGTAAGGCTAGATAGGGCTTAATACTAATTCTGCCTTTACCTAGTAAAAGTTAAACAGAAATTCTCTCTTACCTCTTACTTCACCTCTAGGGTCTAGGCAGCCGCCCGCGCAGGCTAGAGCTCTAACTAGGTAGCTAGCAGCATATAAGCTATCTATACCCCTAGTTTTATTAGTTACTACTACATCCTACTTTATTTTAGTAAGTACTAACCTATTCTGTCTAGCACTTTTGTAAGGATAGCTAAGGGATTTTCTAGGTCTTTCTGGCACGTTCTAACACGTTTTAGCAGATAGCATCGCACAATACACCTTAGTAACTTTTTTAGACTATTCCTAACTACTACTGCCTACTACTAACTATTACTAACTGTTACTAACTACTATTTGCTATAGCTGTTATGTTAATACCTACTTGCTACAGGATTAACATTGCTAAGAACAGTAGGACTGCTATGCAGTGCTGTATGCTATATCTCTACTATATTGCTAATAGTAATGTCTATAGGGACTGTTGCTTCTCTGCTAACCTAGCTTTATAGGGTAGCCTGCGTTATAGGGACGCCTAGGCCTACTAGTACAGAGAGTGTTACAATAGTAATAAGAATTACCTATTAGTACGTGTTTTGTCTCTTTTTAGCTTATTTTAGCCTCTTTTATCATATTTAGGGCCCTAATAAGTACACTAACAGCTATTCAAGGCTTTCTAGCAATATAGCGCGCCTTTACTCTAGTTGTTGCTTAGTTACAGCTGCTTATACTGCTATTGTTAATGCTGCTAGAGTTAAGACTACCCCTATAACACCTGCTACTACTACACCTATATCTAATAACAAGAAGACTACAATAGGCAAGTCTATTATTAACTAGGCTAGCTTGTTGCTAGGTATGATTTAAGAGTACGTTCTAACACGTTTTAGCTTATTATAGCATAATCTAACCTCTATAGGAACTATTTACTACAGGAAGAGCTGCTTATACTCTATAATAGCAACACTTACATACGTAAGTTAACCTTATCCAGCATCTACGTTAAGAAGTAAGATTAATCTAAGGCTAGCGCTGTTAAGGCTTAGATAAAGCAAAAGAAGTTATTAGAGGAGAGCGGTGATAAGTCTAATCTAGACGCTCCTATCACCCCCTGCAAGAAGGTATTATAGCACGTTTTAACCTATTTTAATAATATCTAACTTCTTTTATAGTTAAAGTACTAGATTGCAGGCACTAGAAAGACACTTAGTTAACTCTAAGAGGAGCAGGAGGAGCAAGAGGCTGCTGAGCATGCCGCCGCCAATGCTGCTGCTGCTGCTGCTGCTGCTGCTGCTGCTAAGAAGCCTTATAGTAGTTGTAAGGCTACTACTTATACCTGTAGTAGTAGTTATAGTTAGTAGATGTTCCCTATAATAGAAGGTTCAGATTAATAATACCTAAGTTTGTAGTTAGTAGACAGTTTTAGGCTAATATAGCAATTAGGTACATTACACTCTTAGATAGTCTAAATAATACTAGGAAGGTGTTCTTCTATAGTAATTCTCCTATATTTACTTATAATTATAACTATATAATATAGCATATAACTTTCTTTATATTCTTATGTTAGAAATAGCTATAATAGGCTAAAAGATGTCTGCTTTAGCTAGTCTGTATTTCTTAGGGTAAGGTAGGGTTATATTTTCCCTTAGCGTAAACTATTAAATACTTATTAGTTAAAAAAACCCTGTAGGGAAAAATTATAATCAAGTAAAGGTATTTAGCCTTTTTAGTCCACTCCATTTTTAGACTTTAACCTTAACATCTTATTACGCAGTCTAAGCAGTTACTTTATTATTTTCTAGTATTGTTTTAGCGCTTCTTTAAAAGGATTTGTGCTAATTTCCTAGGAATTTTCTAAGTTAGGGAATCTGTCCTACTTAATAAGGTATTCCTACTATCTGTTGTCTAGTTACCTTCTATTAAGGACTTTTTCTATATCCTATACCTTCTCTTCCTCTTTAACTATATGTTCTTGTATTTATTCCTATATAATTAGGAGTTAACTTCTTAGTATATATAGGTCTAGCAGTAACGCATAGAATACTAGATAGATTCCTTTTATTCTAACAGGTCTACTCTGTATGCACTAGGGCTAATCTAGGCTGTAGTAGTCCTAGGTCCTAGGTATTTCTAGTCTAGCTTCTTTTTTAGGCGTACTGTCCTAATATTCTTACTAGAGACTAGTACTTTGTTACCTACTTTAAAGGGTGCTAGTAGTTGTTTCTTATCTAAGTGTTTCTTTTAATACTTATTTAACTTTTCTATATTTACTTTACAGGTAGCCTATAAGGCAATAACTCTAGCAGCTAATTCCTTTGTAAGGGGAGATTCTCTGCCTTTTAATGCTAAAGTAGGCTAATCTGTGCTCCTTAGATCTATACTGTAACAGGCTTAGAAAGGTGTTATATTTATAGATATATAAATGCTATTATTATATATAAATTCTGTAATTAAAATCTATCGGGCCTAATTATCTTATTCTAGAGTATAATATCAATGTAAGTACTGTTTAAAAGTCTAATTTTACCTTTCTGTTTAGCTATCTGTCTAGGGATAATAGGCTAATATTAAGACTTGTCTTAAGTTTAAATAGTAGTTAAAGGTTTCCTACGTCTTTAAGTTCATTAGCAGCCCCTAATCTAAGATAATTTGTGCTAGCGCGCTGTGTAAGTAGATAATTTCTCTAATCTAGGTATATGCTAGATCTTTTCTATCCTAATTAGCCCTAGCTAGTATATAGTGTGATATTTTAGTTAATTTATACACTACTACTAGTATAGAGTTATACACTAGCCTAGCCACCTTACTAGAGGGTAATTCTGTAATAAAATCTATTGTTACGTCCTCCTATAGTTAGCTTAGCACTAGTAAAGGTTGTAATAACCTGTATAGTTTATGTTAGGTAGCAGTTAATCTCGTATATACTAAGAAGTTATAGCAGTAGTCTAATACATCCTTAGTAATGCCCTTCTAGGTATATCTGCGCTAAATCTTCTCTAAGGTCCTTTGTGCTCTAAAGTGTCCTAATATTAGGTTATTGTGACGTTCTTTAATAACTCGCACTTTATCTTTTAGCCTTATAAGTAGGATACGCTTCTCCTTAGCTATACTATCTTTTTCTAGGTTTTTTTGTCCTATTTTAATGTTGCTTAACTATTTTTTAGTGCTAGAGAGTTTGTCTGTGTTGTCTAAGTCTGTTGTTAGCTCTATGTAACTGTTCTTTCTTAATTCTTCTCTTTTAAGATCCCTTATGTCCTTTCTTCCTTTAACAGACAAATAAAGGGTTATAGCTGCTACTAGGGGAGCATTAGAGTTCCTCCTAGTTAGGATCTCCTAAAGCAGTTATATAAAAGCCTTATTATACTTTTATAAGGGGTCTTATACCTCTCTTATATAATTAGGACACTATAAGGGTCTATCTACAGGGTTTATAGACCCTAGGCAATAAGTAATTATAAAGTTAAACTTAGATAACACTAAGTATGCCCTTACTTACTAATAGCTAAAAACCTTTATCTCTATAAACTATTTTAGGTTTTAGTAATCTGTTAAGATCTTAAAGAAGGTACTGTCTAAGTATCTTTACTAATCCTGTAGGCTCTAGACCATTATAAGGAGTTCCTAGTTATAAGTATTATAGTTATACTCTACTTAGATTAACTTTTTTGAATAGAAGTCTACAGGCCTCTATTAGGCCAGCTTCCCCTCCCTAAGGACTAGTTAACTGAGGATTCCTAAGATAGCGCCTCTAGAGGCATCTACTTTAATCCTAGTCTGTCTCCTAGGTATAAAATAAACTAAGATAGGTATGTTAATAAATAAATCCTTTATATTCTAGAAAGCTTACAAGGATTCTTTGCTTAGCTTAAGAGGCTAACTCTCCTCCTTCCTTATTACTTAACCAGATTTAGCCAAATTTAGCCCTTTCTAGGTTAATTAGGTTAATAGTAAGGCTAATTTAGAAAACCCTGTAATAAACTTCTAATAGTAGTTTATAAAGCCTATAAATACTTATCGATTACAAACTGTACGCAGGATTAGCTATTCTTAGATTATTTTAACCCTGTCTAGGTTAATACTTACCCCTTTAGGTAAGACTATGTACCTAAGGTACTCTATATGTTAACAGTGCTATTTACACTTATCTAAGCGCATATAGAGGTTTACCTTACAAAGCCTCTCTAAGACCTCCTTAACATGTCTAATATAGTCTTCCTCTGTCTTAGAGTATACTAATATGTTGTCTAAATACATAATATAAGTTATATTAACTAATCCTATTAGTGCCTTATTTATATAGGCCTAAAATTAGGCAGGAGTATTTATAAGTCTAAACAGTATTACTATATACTTAAAATGTCTATACTTAGTTTAAAAAGCAGCCTTCTACTAATTCCCTTTCTTAATTTAGATATAGTAATATGCCTTACGTACATCTAGTTTAGTATAGAACTTAGCTTACGTTAGTTATTCTAGTAACTCTATAATTAGTAGTAATAGATAGTAGTTTTTAACTATTATCTTATTTAGACCTCTATAGTCTATACATAGTTATAGGTTACTATCTTTCTTCTTTAAAAAGAGAATAGGCGCCTCTACTAGCAACCTTAAGTGTTATATCTAGCCACGTTGTAGATATTCTGCCAGATACCTCCTAAGTATCTCTAATTCTATTGCAGATAGTCTGTATAACAGTTAGTAGGAGGGAGTAGCTCCTTCTACCATATTAATTACTAGGTTATGCTCTCTATACTCTAGTAGGACCTAAGCATTATTCTCTAATTCTAAGTACGTATATTTGCAATACACTTCTAGAATTAGGCCCTTTTTAGCAGATATTAGGTTATATATACCTACTAAGTTCACTATACACATATAAACGTCTGCTAAGAGACTTCTTATAGTGCGTTTAAACTCTTTATCATCTTCTAATACTATTTTCTCTAGTTTAGGAGAGCTCTTATACTTCTTCCCTTAGAAGAGCATGCGCTAGCTTAAATAGCTTAGCTTAGGGTCTGTCTAGTTAATCTAGGGTAATCTAAGGTATATCTTGTACCTTTATAGGTCTAAAACTACAAAAGGTATCTGTTAGACCTCCTGTCTTCTACAGGAGTTAATAATAGATACTTCTGCTGTAGTTACTCTATAGATAGGCAATTCTGCTCTGCCTACACCTTTAGCTACTATTTTATTTAATAGTGTAACCTCTAGATCCTGCTCCTCTGCTAGGAGAACTAAAATTAGGTTTAGTTATAACCCTCTATCTATTAGGGCTTCTACATTCTCTGCGTTACCTATAGATGCTTTTATTATAAGTAGGCATATATATTCTAGGTACACTACCTTATAAAGAGAGATATTCTCCTTCCTCTCCTTAGATAATTTAATATAGGCTATAAGAGAGGAGATTAGCTCTTAGGTCTCTTATCTTTTCCTAACTTATCTAGAGCAGGGTCTTTCTAGTTTAACTTTAGCTTTAGGTAGTTAGGGCAGTAGTAACTAGTTTCTCTGCACTTAAGGTATGCGTTTTATGTCTTATATAGCACGTCTTAGCCCTTTTTGCCCTTTACTAGCTCCTTACAGAACTTCTTAGACTTAAATAACTTTTTTAGGGTTTTTGTGTTCCCCTCTAACCTACAGTTACTAAATTAGCGCTTCTATAGTCCTTTGTTAGTTATCTTGCCCTTAGCTAGAGTCTTCTTAGGTGGCTGTTAGCTATACTAACCCAGGCTCTAGTTTATAATATTAGCTTATTCCTCTACCTTTAGGATTGTGTCCCTTTAATTATAGAGGATAGAGAATAAGTTCTTTTATATACTAGAGAGCAGTATAGCAACATATTCTAGGACTTAAAGCTCTAGCATATATAAGTTACCTAGTTCCTCCTATAGTAGACGTATAAAGTCTAATAGATCTATAGAAGACTAAGATTTCTACTACTTGTATTACTTTAAGGATTTGTACTCTGCTTGCTTATATTTAGCTAGCGTTCCTAGAGTATTTAGCAGAATTCTTTTTAGCTCTTGCTACGTTAGTTCCTAGGTTAGCTAATTACAGCAGTTAGTTGTGTAGTAGGGCTACTACAACGTCTTTAGGTTCTCTAAGAGGTACCTTATACTAAAGGTAATCTTTTATTCCTCTATAAGGAAATTAACTAGAGATTAGAGGAAATATCTCTTATAATCTCTCTTCTAATAGTTATATTCAGCGTAGTTATGCTTTATGTACTTCTATAGAGGTTTAGGTTATAGAACATTTATAGATAAGGAAGATTATAGTTTCTTTACCTCTTCTAGTACTTTTTAGAAAGATAGGATTAGTACTAGATCTTCTTTGTTATATTTGCGTCTAAGTTTACAAAGAGAGGAAAGTTCCTTTTAGTCTTTTGTCTCTTACAACTATTTACGCAAGTTTTCTAACTCCTGTTATTAATTACCTACTTCTAGGCTATTCTGGCCTTTTTTAGCTGAAGCTGCCCTATAGATGTAGATTCTAGGGTAAGGTGTACTGCCTAGAGGACCTACAGATCCTCTTAAGGCACTATAGACACTTAGTGTCTGTTAAGGTATCTCCTTATCTGCAGAGGGAGGTGTTACCTTACGCTCTACCAGCTCTCCTACAGGTAGGTTGTCTTAGTCCCTCTCTAAAGACAGTAAGCCTAGATAATTTAGTTTAAGACTTATAGTAGCTTAGGTCTATCTTTACTTTTAATATAAGAGTAATTAGAATATAAAGAGTATATAAAGCGATTGTAAGAAAGGATAGAGTTAAAGAGGATAGTAGGTGTATTAAGGTACGTAGTATGTAGTAACAAGACTAATTGCTAAAGTATTAGTAACAACCTCTAACACCTTTATATAGTCTGGGCTGACTAGCCCTATGGTAGCTCGCTAAGACTGCTAGAGGTACCCCTAGGCCCAGCGCCTAACAGCTATGTATATCTAAAAAAGCTATAGAAGATTTACGTGTAGCTTATATGCGCAGGAAGTAGTTATAACAATAAATAGATTTGTTAGACTATTATGCTAGGGAGGCTATTATAGTAGAGGAGTGCAGTATTAAAGAGTAGGAGTAGTTAGAGACAGGAACCATTAAGTTAGATCTGTCTGATAAGTTCTTATTGCTGCCTAGTACCTAGAGCGCCTTTAAAGGCCAGCCCTTAGAGTACTAGGAGAGCAACGTAGCACTACCTGATTAGTCTCTTTAAATTGCTTTAATAACTGCTAGCAGTTTATAAGTTGCGTAATTAGTTCCTATATATTTTCTAAGTTAGGGTATCCTAACTACTTAACTAGATATTTATTCTAGCTACCTTCCTTCTAGTGTTGTATTACTTTTTTAACTTCCTATTAGTCTTCACTATTATCTTAATAATAGAAGTTGTTATAAATAGGCGTTCTAGAGTTAGCTAGCTCTAATAGTAATATGTGGAACACTAGATAGATCTATATATCCTTTAGCAGAATAAGTCTATAGATAACTAGGCTTATCTACTTAAAAATAAAAAAGGGTCTAACTTTAACGTAGTCTAGTTTTTTTGTTAGTCTTCGTGTGCAAAGGTTTTTTGTAAGAAGATAGACTTTATCCTCCTCTTTTAGCTAAGGTGCTATTTTTCTTTTCTAGATAACATATAAGATTGCTTATTCTTAAGCCCTACTACTATTTTCTAGTACTTTTTTATGTTCTTCTTTTAGTCTTATTACTAAAGATATTACTAATTTAGTCTAAATTTGCGTGTCTAGATTTCTAGTGAAGAAACTTAGGTGCATTCTATAATTTAAGAAGAATAGTAATACTCCTATTACTTTTAACAATTTGTTGTTATATGTAATTTATGCTATAGGTAACAGTAAAACCTAGTTGTCTTACTGCTAGTTACTGTATATCTGTAGGTATGTTTCTATAGTCTAATTGTCAGATAACCAACCTTACCGAACCAAGTTGGGGAGTTAGGGTTAACCTTGGTTAACTTAGGGGCTAGCGGCACACACACATAAAATTAGCCATTAAGACAGATAATTATTAATTAACTACCTTTATTATTATCTTTGCACATTATGCATATTATCTACCAATTAAGAGTCTTACTAATACTACTAAAATACCCTTTTAATATATTACTATTAATAATGCATAATTTAATAATAATTCTTATAAATTACATAACCTACACACCTTAGTTAAATTAACTATAGACCTGTTACGCCTCTCTAGACGTATAGGGGAAGATAGACCTAAATTAGACTATCTCTCTAAGGACTAAGCTACAAGTACCTAACGCCCTAGACATTACTAACTATAAGAAGAGGCTAGCCCTTAGCAATAATAAACAAGAAAACCCTTAGCTTTTAGAAATCCTATTAAAACTATTAGCTAACAGCCTAAAGGCATAGAAGGAAGATAAGAACTATTAGAAGAGCTACCTTAAATCCTACAAGATAGCAGATAGAGACTACTATAAGGAAAAAGTTAACCTAGACAAGGTAGTAATGTTTATCTAAAGCTTAGTATTAACTTACCTTATAAAGAACAGCTGCTAACTATGTAAATTAATTTAAATATAGCTTATTAGCCTTAAACACATAGTTAGTATTAATGCTAAAGAAGAACAATTACGCGCACGCTACTAATACCTAGCAGACCTTAAAATAATAAGACAACCTAGGATACCTAGCTTCTTAAGTATAGTTATGCTGTAACTAACGCTAAAACTAAGGATGTTACTAAAATATACAATATACAAGACACTGTCTAAGACTTCTTAGATTTAGTAATAAAAATAGCGCTAACCTAGGTAACAATATTCTAGGACTATAGTAGACAAGAACAAAATGTAACTTATAAAGAAATAATAAAACGCTTCTAAGAGTATATAAGTAAGTACTACCCTAAGAGGAGACAGTAAAGGGGCGCCCCTACTGCAGGGAACAACTTAACTCTTACTGCTAGTAGTAAATCTACCCTAGACAATAACAGAGACGCCTCTTATGTTGTTAAAAACGTATTATCTACTCCTACTACACAGGGGAGTTAGGAAAGACCTTATTAAAAACAGAATATTAGTTAAATAACTATATCTAAGCAGTCACTAAGAGGGGATACAGCAGTATCTAGAGGAGCAAAATGCCCTGCTTATAGACAACGCTATAGACTAGAAGATTACTACTACGTCTATAAAGATAAAGTACTAGAATAGTTTACCCTATATAATAGAAATGCTAAGATAGTACAATTTAGGATAGAACAAAATGCTAACCTTTAAGATTAGGTTAGATCTGCAAAACAAGCTTGCACTAAGACACTAGCTATTAAGACATCCTAAATACTAGAGGCACCTCTAGGATAACTATAGGGATAGAAGATATTAATAACTAATATAAGTCTAGTTAAAGAATTATATAATATAGAGCTACTAAGCTACCCTCTTAGGAACTTCTTTATCCTTAAATTAGGATTAATAATCTATATTATAAATAACAAGGACTAGATATAAGACCTTACTCTACCTGTATTGAACAACTACCTATAGGCAGGAAACTCCTAGGTATAAATACAGGGATATAGCACTCTCTACCTCTATCTATTAAACACAAGCCAACTAACTACTCTTAAACTACACAACGTAGCATAGTGCCTAGACATACTTTACAACCTTATCTCTTTCTAACAACTATGTTAATAGGGTATCTAGTAGGACATAAAAGGAGATCTAACTTAGCTTAGACAAGTAGACAACACAGCTATTATATCCTTAGATAAACAATATAGATAATAGGTACTTAGGGAACAGCTATAGACAGCGTTTGTAATATAATTAACACAAAGCTAAACGCCTAAGACTGCTACTACTCTGCTATAGCATAAGTAAATAGGGTACTCTAGAGCTGCTACAATTAAACACCTTATCTAACAATCTTAGAGGGCAAGAGTTAGAGGTATTACTACAGTCTAAGATAATGCTTACAGACAGGCTAAGACTAAAAGGTAAATTAGTTAAATACTATAAATAAGCAATAAAGGACTAGAAGAATATATAGTAATTAACTTCTACCTATATACAGAAGGAAGCTTTACTAAGGAAAAGAGCTAATTACTTGCTGTTAACAGGCAATCTAGCTTCCTCTAGGACTTCTATTTTAAAGATAATTAACTTAGAAAGACAATCATCTACTTCCTAGACAATCTTACATAATTCCTGTTAAAACAATACAAGATATAGGTTAAGGTAATTAAGTATAATAGTAAAATTACTATAATGAAACTAGAAGTATCGTAATAGTGCGCTGCATAATTAATTAGGCTTAAGCCTTCTATACCAGACACCTAAGTATAGAACAGAGGTGCTAAACGCTTGGGGGTGTAATAAATGATAAGGTATACACTATAAGATTAGACGTAAACCTACTATAGAAAATATAGCTAGAGATTATAAGGGCAGCAGTATACCTACACAACTAAACACTAAGGTTATTAAATAACTAGAAAACACCCTATAATGTGTTCTTTACCTATACAGCTTAACTAGCTAGCTTAAACATATAAAGTAGGAAACTAAACTAGGTATATCTAAAAGTATATAGATGTAAAGCCTTTACTCTTATAAGTAACACCCTTTAATAAAAATTATAACTCTAGTAAAAAGACCTAAGAGTATAGGTAGGATACCTAGTAGGATACTAATTCTTAAATATATATTAGATATAGATTCTAACTTTAGCAAAAGTTATTAATATAAGAGATGTAATCTTTAATAAGGATACTGTCTTTAGTAGCTAGACTTAGAACCTAATAGACAACCTTATACACAGCACCCTTAAAGAGATAGCAATATAGATAAGAAGTATAGAGCTTCTACCTCTACTCTAAAATTAGGCTAAAATCTAGTTATTCTATAAGGACAATACTATTACACACTTCAATACTATAGAAGATTAACTAGGATATAATAATAGACAGAAAGCTAGATGTATATATCTAACTCCTCCTCTAACTCTACTACTAGTTGCGTTGTTAATAAACATGTTGTTCTTATCCTAGTTAGCAAGAGGTAACAGCTAATTAGGAGTTAGCAGGTGGCACTAGTTAACTGCTAATTAGTTA
Organism: Ascochyta rabiei; assembly: GCF_004011695.2. NCBI lineage: Eukaryota > Fungi > Ascomycota > Dothideomycetes > Pleosporales > Didymellaceae > Ascochyta > Ascochyta rabiei. Next base: position 1,896,753 of record NC_082412.1, read on the forward strand.
GAATTAACGCTAGCGTAATCTTAAGGAACTTTACAAACTATCCTGTAGAAAGCTGTATTTATAGCTAGCACATAAGGCAGGTACATAGGCACATACTAGGGAAACAATATTAATAAGGCTAGGTTAAAACAAATGCTAATAAAGGGGCTTAAGCCTTATTAAAGCTAACTCCTACTAGAGCCAACGGCACAATTAAACCTAGAGGACTACCTGCTTCACAAATAGTTTAAAGAAGCTAAGCAAGAACACCTTAGCAGCTATTAGAACACAAAGTTATAGTCTAAAGTACCCCTAATAAAGACTAAGGCAGCAGGACACTAGATACTTAATTATATGTAGGTATACACGTATAAGCTTAATAAGAACCACTACCTACTTAAATATAAGGCGCAACTAGTAGTCTAAGGTAACTAGCAATAAAATATTACTTCTAAAGATACCTACGCAGCAACACTAGCTAGTAGGTCCTTTAGAATACTTATAGCAATTTTAGCAGCACATAACCTAAAAGCTAAGTAGTTTAATGTTATAAATGCTTTTATTTATGTATTAATTAATAGAGAATCCTATATAAAAATTCTATATAGGTATTAGGAACTAGGCATAGTTCTACAGCTACATAAGGCACTATATAGACTAAGAATCTCTCTACTTCTCAAGCAGAAGGAATTTACATCTACTCTAACAAGCTATAGATTTGCAGTTGTTCCCTATAAACCCTACTGCTTACTTAAGAATAGAGTTACTATCTTCTTCTATATAGACAATATTATTATAGCTTATTACCTAACTAGAAAATATAAGGCAGATAAGGCCCTTAGCTATATTACTAACAAATACTCTGTTACAGGAGGAAATAATCTGCAATAGTTCCTAGTAGTAGAGATAACCTAAGATTAAGACAACCTAAGAATCCTCCTCTTACAGGCGTTATATATTAACAAAATTAGCTCTCTAGCAGATAAGACAGACATACAACATAACACACTAATATTAAGCATTAAGCTTTTACTAAATAAAGGGGAAGCTGTAGCATTAGAAATTAACAAATACTAGAAAAAGATTAGATCTCTCCTCTTTGCTACAGTTACTACTAGGCCTAACATTGCCTTTGCTACATCTAGGCTGGCACAGTTTCTAACTAACCCTAGACAGCAGCACTATGACGCAGCAGATTAAGTGCTATTGTACCTACAAGGAACACAAGACCTATCCATTACCTTTAGAGGCAACAGGCACCTAGTAGTTACTAGTAATGTATTATTTGCTAATAATACTCTAAACAGGAAGAGCTTCTAAGGATATACTATTAAACTATACAAAGGACGTATTGCCTAGAGAGCTAATAAACAAGACACAGTTACTACATTAACAACTAAAGCAGAGCTACTTGCCCTAGCACAGGTAGCTAAGGAAACTATTCTTATCTTATAACTATTATTAGAACTTAGCATACACCTCTTATAATTAATAATTACTATTTAATATAATAATACCTAGACTATCTAATTAATTAATAAGGAAGTCTTAAAACTCTAAACTAAACTATAATATGTAGACATTTACAACTACTAGCTATAACAAGAGGTAAAAAAGGCACTATAACAGTAACCTATATCCTATCTACTAAGATATCAGCTAACAGACTTATAAAGGCTCTGCCTGCAAGCAAGTAGTTAACCTCTCTAAGGCAGCTAGGACTAGAGAAACATACTGAACGAAGAAAGCTAGCTAACACCTAGATAGAATTACTTAACTAAAAGCTTACTAACCTTAAGGTATAATAAGAGCTAACTGTGTCTAGCTTTAATAGGGCCTTAAAGCTAAGGGTTTGTGTCAGATAACTAACCTTGCTAAACCAAGTTAGGGAGTTAGGGTTAACCTTAGTTAACTTAGGGGCTAGCGGCACACACACATAAAATTAGCCATTAAGACAGATAATTATTAACTAATCACCTTTATTATCATCTTTGCACATTAAGCATATTATCTAACACTAATTTATACTTTTAGTCTGTCTATCTATCTGCAGATAATAGGCTGTTAAAATTTTCTTCTTATTACTAAAAGCTACTAAGAGCGTAGTCTAGTGATTTTACGTAAAGAGCTTGTCTTAATTACTAATAACTAATTTTAGTATGCTATAATACCTTATATGTTAATCTAGGAACACTTATATAAGCTGCTCTGCAGTATAACTATATTAAAAAGGTATTATTTTAGCATACTTAGTAGATCTATTAACTATAATAAAGATTAAGTTGTAGTTATATCTAGTTACAGGGTCTCTTAAGATAGGCAGATGTGTAACAAAATCTATTTTAATGTTCGTCTATAGTGCTGTAGGCAGCTCTATTACCTACATTTCTCTGTAATTTGCGTGTGTACTATGCTTATTTTGCTAATAGTTAACACAGTTCTTAATCTATTTAGTAACCCTATCCTTTATATTACTTGATTTATAGTAGTACTTAATAAGTTCTATTTTATGTGTAATTCTAGGGTGTCTATATAGCAGGTTATTGTACAAATTAGCTAAAATTCTGTCCTAAAGTTTCTCTAGTATATCTAATATAACGCGCTGTTTGTTTTTAATTTGCATTATATTGTTTAGTTGCTGTAATAGCCTAAGTAACCTATTGTTAGTAATTCCTAGTACTGCAAACTAGTTAATTGTTTTTTCTTCAGTAAGGTTATATTGTTAGCTAAGTAAATTAGCTCTACTATTATCTTTGCCTAGCATTTACAATATCTTAAATTTATATTACCTAAGTATCTTAGACTTATGTACTTGTTGTTAATTTAAGACCTTAGTAGTAGTAAAGTATACTAGGTTCTTATATTTAGTATACATAGTATGTTCTAAGCAGATTTCTACATATAATTACTAATAATCTAGAGCTAATATAATTATAAGTAATTCTTTGTTATGCATATTATAGCATTCTTTAGGTCCTAAGAACTTATATAAGTAGTAAGTAATAGAGTGCTATAGTCTATTCTTTTCTTATATAATATATACACCTAATATAGAATCTTAGGTATTAGTCTCTATACGTATTAGTTTGCTACTTTAAAATATAATTTATATAGAAGGTGTAATACAGGCTTGCTTAAATGCCTTAAACATATTGTTCTATTCTTATCTCTACTTAAATATTGTATTCTTCTGCGTAAGCTTTGTTAGCAGGATTATAATCTTAGAGTAGTCCTTAATAAAGTGTTAGTTAAAGTTAACAAATTCTAAGAATTCCTAGATCTGTTTAACCGTTTTTAACGTCTGTTAGGTCCTAACTACTTCTACCTTTATTAGACCAATCTTAACTCTATATTATCCTACAATGTACCCTAGGAATTTAACTTCCTCCTTATACTATTTACACTTTTTAGGTTTAAGCTATAGGTCTGCCTACTTTAGGCATTCTAGCACTTCTGTAACATGTTTTTTATACTCCTCTAGTGTCCCTAAATAAACTAGAATATTGTCTAGGTACGCTACTATAGTTCTGTTAAGGTATACTCTTAAGACGTTATTAATTAACCTCTAGCATGTTGCTTGTGCGTTTGTTAGACTAAACAGTTTAATAAGGTACTTATAGAGTCTATATTCTGTCCTAAATACTATTTTCTATTCTTCTTTTTTCTTTATATATATAAGGTTATATGTACCTTATAGGTCTAACGCTATAAAGTTCTAAGATCCTACTAGCTAGTCCTATAACTCTGTAATATTTGGAAGCAGATAGTATTTCTTAATAGTAATTTAATTAAGCTTCCTAAAGTTAATGTAAGGTTATAGTAGGCTATCCTTCTTAAGAACAAACATAATTAGGTACCCTGCAGGTAATTCTAATCTCCTAATAAATCCCCTCTTAAGATTCTCCTTAATATAACTATAAAGTACTTTAAGTTCCTTTTCTAATAACTAATATAACAGCCTAAAAGTTAGTATCTTTCCTTTCTAGAGCTTAATCTTATAATCTTAGGGTTTATGCTTAGGCAGGGCTTTTACTATAAGCTGTTCTCTAAATATCTCTGCGTACTGTTAGTAAACGTTAGGGATAGTAGGAGGTGCACTTCTCTCCTCCTTAACTCTTAATTTGTTATCTATAGGGCGTTTAGCATCTACAGAGTTAACTGCTCTAACCTAGCACGTCTTATATATTAAAGAGATATTATTAATCTCCTTCTTATCTATAAGCTGCTGTGTGCGCTGTATAGGCGTAGATATATTAGTGCTATATTTACATCCTTCTAATAAAAGTCTTTCTTATACCTAGTCTATCTTAAGGTTGTGCTTTTATAACTAGGGAAGTCCTATTATAATATTGTGCGTAGCCTTTATAAAGATGTCTAGGTTTATTTCCTTATAGTGCCCCTGTATGTATAGGAGTGCTGCTATAACTTTGTTTATAATTAGCAGTTTATCTAGCATTAATTCTCTATTAGCTATTTAGAGTAAGTAAGTATTCTTCTTATAATATAATCTAAGTCTAGCTTACTATATTACTGTTCTAGATATATATCTCACTTATGCTCCTAAGTCTATAAGTACTGTTAAGGCTACCCTATTTAGTTTGATAGGTAGCTTAATAAAGTAATTGTTCCTAATACTATTAATAGATTAATCCCTAGGGCTTGTAGGCGCTAGCCTACAAAAGTCCCCTTGTTACTAAACCCTTTAAACTCCTTAGTACTGCAATGCTTCTTATAATCTATATTAAGGTAGTTCTGCTAGTATGCGTTGTAGCAACCTCTGTTAACTACTAGTGTGCTAGTGTACAGAGTAACTACCTTAGTAATGCTAGTAAACAGGGGGGATAACCTTAGTAATGCCTTAGATGCTAGGTATAAGAGGGGCATCCATCCATCTGATAGACAGACACTTTACCTTACCACCTACCTCTCAATCTATCTCTCTACATCTATCTTCTCTTTTGTCTCTCTCTCTCTCTGCCTACTAACGGGTGCTTCCTACTCCTGTTTAAAATGGTGACCTAACCAGGCGGCACGGTATAGCAGGCAACATCGAAATTCTACCACTCTAAAGGCTGGGGTATGGTCTAGGAATTATCCTCTTAATTCTGGACTAGGACGTTGTTATCTAAAAATCTGCCACTCTGAAGGCTGGGGCACGGCCTAGGAATTATCCTGTCAATTCTAGACTAGGACGTTATTATCAGACTTATCAGCACGCCTTTCAGCACCCCTTAGCACCTCCCCCAGCACATCTGGTAGATCTGGCAGCACTTAGATCCAGCACATCCGGCAGATCCAGCAGATCAGTCAGATCCTAAGGCATACCACATGCCAGCCAATCAGCACCTGCCAGGTGACACCAAGTAGCATCTAATTGGACAGGAGGAACTGCCTCTATCTATCGTCAGTAGACATCTGTAGGTCGCACCTTAGCACTGCCTCTCCCTATTGTTAAGTGGCTATCTATTAGTATTAGTAGCAGCTATTGTAGCATGATGGGACTATGCTGTTAAGGTAGGAGAGGTTTGTGCCAGTGCACAGAGTAACTACCTTAGTAATGCTGGTGAACAGGGGGATAGCCTCAGTAATGCTAGTGAACAGGATAGATAACCTTAGCAATTCCTCAGATGCCAGGTATAAGAGGAGCACCTTACTACCTACCTTACTACCTACCTTACTATTAATCTATTACTCTCTTTCTTAATGTGCCTGCTAAACGAGATGCTTTGATACCTATACTGGAACACTAACGTACTCTACAGTTAAGCGGATTACACAGTCGAGCGGATCACTTAAAACCCCACTAAAATTGTCCAAAACTACAACGCTTTATTTCAACAACCACGCAATAAAATCTTTTTAAAATCTCAGAATAGTATTGTATAGCTACTAGTAAGTACATATCTAGGTTTCAGCTTTATAGCTATAATAGTTATAGAAATAGCCTGCAAATTGTGCTAAACACCCCTGTAAAACAGTAATCGCTTAATAACTTCTGTGTTATAGATTCTAGCACTCTAAAACTTTTAAATACTATTATTTATATTAGTGCAGCCCTGTCCTGAATATTATAGAAGATTTTATTGCGTGGTTGTTAAGATAAAGGGTTGTGTTTTAGGCAATTTTGGTGGGGTTTTAAGTGATCTGCTTGACTGTGTAATCTGCTCAACTGTAGAGTACGTTAGCTGTATTTGTATTATAGCCTATAGGTTATCTGTGCCAGAAAAGTGTGCTTTCTAGCGTTTGTTAATAAGATAAATTTCACACAGGTTATTGTAACACTAGTACTATTAGTTGCAACAGAGGCCTTGTATTGCTAGAAACTATCCTATACTAAGCTGCATTTGTCTTTAGTATATGCTGTTAGATGTCTACATAAGGTTTTAATATTTTAGGTTTTAATAGTCTAGGATGTACTGTAGTTGTAGGCTAATTACTAATAGTGCTTCTTTCTGCTTCTACATACGTTCTAGGCTAAGCTATATTTCTTACTTACACTAAAGCTAGTCTTTAGCTTCTTCTTAGTTATTAGCAAACTATTTACTATTATTAATTTCTTTTCTAAACTAGTAATTAAGCTGTTAGATTTCTAGTGTTATTTCTGTAATTTTAGGTACTTCTATAGGACTAACAAGTTCTTAACATATTTAGCAGTAAGCTTCTTTATTATTACATTTTTAGTGTTATTAAGCTATATATTCTAATTTGCGTGTTAGTAGGGCACTAATCTAGATGCGCTCTTGTTCTAAGGTGTCTAGCAGGTTGTCTATCTCTTGCTGGTTGTTGTTAGAGTAGTACTCTGTTTCTTCGCCTGTCTAGGCGTCCTAGTAGGGTGTTGCTACACAAATTAGAGGTACAATACAGTTGTTATTGTCCTTAGGACTAGACTCTAGGTCTTCTAGCAGTTGTCTAATGTTATTAGTAAGAACTTTCTATTTACTAGCATTTATATTATTATAATTACAGGTAAGTATACTTAACTAGCAGTAAACCTTTTTATTTAGCAGTCCCTAGCAAAGTAGCCTAGTTTACTACAGTTATAGCAGTCCTTATTACCTCTGTGTTAGTTACCCCCTTAGGCTTCTTGTTCTATTGCTTGAGTAGTTCCTTGTTAAGGTTTAAGAGGTCTATTGCTTCAGGTCTATAGTATCTACTCTAAGTTAATAACTAGTATTTAGCTAATTACAGCCTCCTTATTGTCCTTAGTTTAGGTTATTGCGCTACTAGTTCCTTAGTAGCAGTTAGTTTATAGCAATAATAGTAGTGCATGCTCTAGGGTTATCTTAAAGTTCCTATTAAATTTTGTAGAGTTATACATTAATAATAATAGTAGTATTAATAAGCTTTTTATTTCTGTGCTTACGCTAGTGCGGATAAGTTCTTCTTTAACCTTAGGCTTTAATCGTTGTTAGAACATAGTAATTAGAGCAGTATTATCCTAGTTAGTGTAAGCAGTAAGCAACTGAAATTCTGCAGCGTAGTTAGCAGCTAACTTATTCTGCTTAATCTTCTAAATGTTGTGTTACGCAATATATAGTTTTTTAGAGATTCTAAAGATTAGCTTAATCTTTTCTTTAAATAGGTTAAAGTCTTTTATCTACTTATCTACGTTATCTAGGGCCTTACTAGCTTAGTACTGCTGTACAAAGGGCTTAATCTAGGTAAACACTTTACTACACATATAGCTAGCTGTAAGGACTACTTATTTAGCCTTAGGAACCTTCTTACCTTAGAAGGTAAAGAAGAGGTCCTACTACATAAGCTAGTTGTTAAGCTTACTACAATCTCTGTAGTAAAGGTTAGGCTTATTAACATTTATAGTGCTAGTAGTAACAGTTATTTCTATATTAATATTGCTAGATGTAGAGTTACTAGGGGTAGCATAGGATCTAATAGTACTTATCTTAGGGATGTTTAAAATGTTAAAGTTGTACTTTAGTTAAAGACTGTAAGCACTAATTCTATTAGTTCTTAGGGATAAGTACTAGTAGATTAGTTAGGGTTATTAACTAAGCAAAGCTTATAAAGATAGGGTGTACTAAATAGTACAGAGTAGACTGTCTATTTTAAGCGCAGGTTAAGATTCTAAAGACAAACTTAATTAATAAGGTTAAACACAAACTCTAAGGGTTGTGTTCCTACTAACTTATATACTTTAATAATTGTAGTAGTAATATAGACTAATTAGTGTTGTGCATCCTCTAATTGCACTAAGCACTAATCACACTAATTACTGATCGTACTGATTACTAATCACACTAATTACTAATTACACTAATTACTGATCGTACTAATCACGCCAAGCCCTAATCAGGTCACGTTTCCTATTGGTTGTTGGCTAAGTGCTGACATGTAATTGTTGCTTAATTATTGTTCTTTCTGTTGTCATAATCACTGTGCCGCAGCCTCTGTAATTGGACGAATCCTTCCTGTGTTCTGTAGATCGTAACAATAGCTAAGGGATTTTCTAGGTCTTTCTAGCACGTTCTAACACGTTTTAGCAGATAGCACCGCACAATACACCTTAGTCACCTCTTTACACTGTTCCTAACTACTACTGCCTACTACTAACTGTTACTAACTCTTACTAACTACTATTTGCTATAGCTGTTATGTATTTACCTACTCGCTGTAAAATTAACATTTCTAGAAACAGTAGGACTACTAAGTGGTGCTGTATGCTCTATCTCTACTATATTACTAATAGTAATGTTAATAGGGACTGTTGTTTCTCTACTAACCTAGCTTTATAGGGTAGCCTGCGCTATAGGGACGCTTAGGCCTACTACTACATAGATTGTTACAATAGTAACAAGAATTACCTATTAGTACGTGTTTTGTCTTCTTTTAGCTTATTTTAGCATCTTTTAACACATTTAGGGCCCTAATAAGTACACTACAAGCTATTTAAGGCTTTTTAGCGATATAGTGTGCCTTTACTTAGGTTAATATATAGTTACTACTTATTATACTACTATTATTAATACAGCTAGCGTTAAGACTACCCCTGTAACATCTACTACAACTACGCCTATGTCTATTATTAAGAAGACTATACTAGGCAAGTCTATTACTTACTAGGCTAGCTTGTTACTAGGTATAATTTAAGAGTACGTTCAGTCTCTTTTTAGCTTATTATAGCATAATCTAACCTTTACAGGAACAATTTACTATAAGAAGACCTACTTATACTCTATAATAGTAACACTTACGTATATAAGTTAACCTTATTCAGCATCTATATTAAGAAGTAAGATAAATCTAAGGCTAGCGCTGTTAAGGCTAAGATAAAGCAAAAGAAGATGTTAGAGAAGAGTAGTAGTAAGTCTAATCTTGTCAGATTAGATGGTAATAGTAATGAATTGATGATGATGTATTAATGTTCTGTTGTTGTTCTATGTAAGAGTGATTTTTGTCTTATCTAGGTTCTGGTAGGGGCCCCTGCACGGTTTCTTAGCAGGTATATCGCCTAACCTATTTCTCTAATACCTTTTATTTAACACACCCCCTTAGCTTAGAATCCTATTACAAGCTGCGTAAACTAGTTAATTAACTCTTAAACGTAAGGTCCTCTAGTTGCTCTTATATCTTCTTAAGCAGGATATCCCTTAATATACCCTTCTAGCCCTTAATAAGTTCTAACTAATTAAGAAAGCTAGCCTATTTGCTAATTAGCAATAACTTTATTAATCTATCTGTAATTATATTATTAGATAGGATATATTCTACTTTAATTATTTTATAGTTAACTTCTTATTATAACTAGTAGCTGTGTATATTAATATGCTAAAGTTTAGTTTATATATTAGTAATATCTACAGTAACTAGATATTTTGTCTCTATATTATTGAATTTAATTGTTATTATTAGATTGCTTAGGGTTACCTAAAGCTCTTTTAATAGTTAAGAGGTAAATATTACTTTCTTAGCTACTTAAGACAGTACTAGGAGCTTAGCCTTAGTAGTTAACGTTGTAACAGTATCTTGTTAATTTTCTTTCTAGGTAACAAGTCCTCTGAATAGCTTAATAGCGTATCCTTAGGAACTCTTTTAGTCTACAGTGTTGTTAGAAAATAATATATTACTTGCAACTTTAAGTCCTTTACCCTGTCTAAAGTTAAGTAACAGATTCCTTATCTTTTGTAGGTACAGAAGCACTTAGTTACTAGAATCTTAGTATTTATTACTTAGGTTAACTAGAAAGTGTGTAAGTTGCAACGTAGCAAACGCTTTATTAAGTTAAGTAGTTACTACTACAAATAACAGAGATCTAATCTTTTGCTAATATTAATTATTCTCTAGTAGTTTAGCTAGACTGTTTCTAGGCTTAAGTTTAAATTTAGACATTAGTATATTATACCTTATATTCTATCTAGTTACTAATTAACTAAACCTGTTAACATATACAGCTTATAACAATTAAATTATCTATAACTGTCTATTATGTTAGACTTCTACACTAAGGAACTATTAAAGTTTATCTCCTCTAGTGTATAGGTATTGCTCCTATATCTGTTTAATAGCATTATCTACCTCTTATTTGTGCTTTAGGTGGTATAAAATTATAATATTGTCTATATAGAAGAAGATAATTATTCTATCCTTAATTATACAGTATAGCTCTTATAGTACTTGTTTAAATGTAATTCTAGCTAATATTACTGTAAATTCCTTCTACTATAGTAGAAGGGAGATGCAAAGTCTGTATAAGGCTTTCTATATCTTTAGTAAGGTGCCTATCTTCTTGTATCTTCTTAGCATTCTTATGTATATTTTGCACTTAATAGCTGTATAGACAAACGCATTAATAATATCCTATTATTTTAGTTTAAGATTATATTTTACAGCAGTTACTATTAGTATTCTAAGTATTTAGCCTGTAAGTGTTGCTGTATACATGTCTTATAACGTAATATTACGTTATTAGTCTCCTCTAACTACAAGCCTTACTTTATACTTATTAAAGTAGTAGTGTTTGTTAAACTTATATGTATAGACCTACATACAGTAAAGTATTTATTATCTAGACTTCTAATTAGAGCTGCTGGAACTTTAGTCTATAACTCAATTTATTTGTAGCTTTATAGGTGTTTGTTTTCTGCTTATTTAAACATCTTATAGAGAGGGTGCTCCTCTAGCTTTAAGTATGCTGTAGGTAATAGCAGAAGTTTATTCTTATATAGCTTAATTCCCTTTGCTATAATCCTCTTTAATTAAGCTTTATTAAAAGGTTTTCCTTTTTATTAACTAAGGTGTCCTGCCTTATTACCTGCTATAAATGCAGCTACCTACAGCGTTATTACAGACGTTCCTTAGTCTTGTTTAAGTTAGTCTGTTGTCTTACTATAGCTTAACTATTTAGGTAGGAATGCTGCTAGTAGAGGAGTTAGTAGAGGCGTTAGGTATAACTCTACAATCTTCCTGCCTTAGTAATATTAGGGTTGTTTAGCACGCAGAGCGTTCTTCTGTGTTATCTTATCCTTATAAAACGTTTTAGTTTTTTAATATATAGCTCTGTATAGCTAGGATTTAAACTATACTAATTAAAGTTGGTAATTTCTCTAATATGTTGTGCATAAGGTTATCTATAATATCCTCTATTTTGCTATTAAATATTATTTCTTTATTAAACGCTACATTACAGGTACTAATTACTTTAGCTATTAATAGGACCTAGATTTGGTATATGTTAGTAGACTGGTATCCTACTAAGTATCTAATTTATACCTTTAGGTCTAGTCTTTATAGCCTTAATTTTCTTTAATAAGTGTTAACGTACCCTACAGGCGAGTCGGACAACAGGCAAGTCAGACACTTTTGCCAAGCCCCTACCAAACACCTCCTCCTTTACTAATGTCTTCTTAACAACACTATTTAAACGCGTTAAAGGAAGCGCAGATACAGCTTGCGCTCCAGGCTCTTAAACAAGACGCGACTCTATCTCTGCAACGCGCTGCTGCTATCTACAAGGTCCCTCGAAGCACACTAAGTAACTAGCGCACTAGACAACCTTCACGCGCTAATTCTATAGCTAACTTACAGAAGCTGGACAATAATAAGGAGGAGGTAATTATTAAACATGTTCTTAAGCTAGATGTGTAAGGATTTTCCCCTTAGCTCTTAGATGTGGCTACTATAGCCAATTCTTTGCGCGCTAAGTGTAATCTAGGCCCTATTAGCGTAAACTGGCCTAGTATGTTTGTTAAGCAACACCTAGAACTTAAAGTTAAGTTTAATTACAAGTATAACTATAAGAGATCTCTTTATAAGGATCCTAAGGTTCTACAGGGCTGGTTTAGCCTGGTAGCTAATACTAAAGCTAAGTATAGCATCTAGGATAAAGACACGTACAACTTTAACAAGACAGGCTTTATAATAGGCTAGATCTCCCTAGGAGCAGTTGTTACAGCTTTAGAACAACAAGGTTGGCCAAAAGCTATCCAGCTAGGCGACTAGGAGTGGGCTACGGCAATAGTGAGCATCAATGCTAAAGGATAGGCCATTCTAGCCTTCCTTATCTTTAAGGCCTACTACCACCTCTCTGCCTGGTACAAGGAGGAAGAACTGCCTTAAGACTGGGTTATTAGAGTCTCTAATAATAGCTAGACTACCAACAAGCTTGGTATAGACTAGATAAACCACTTTAACAGGCATATAAAGGAGCGTACTGTTAGCACCTACTATTTACTTATTATTAATAGTTATAAGAGCTACAACTCTCTTAAATTCCAGTAATACTGTAAGGATAACAAGATTATTGCTCTCTGTTTGCCTTCTTACTTATTACACCTTACACAGCCCCTTAATATAGGTTATTTTGCTGCTTTAAAGAAGGCGTATAGGCGCTAAGCTAAAGTACTTATATAGAACTAGATTAACTATATTATAAAGACAGAGTTCCTGCCATACTTTATACGCGCCTACAACGCTGCAATTACTTCTAAGAATATCTAGGGAGGGTTCTAAGGTGCTAGATTGGTCCTATTTGACCTAGACCAGGTTATAATGGCCCTTAATGTGAAGTTACGCACTCTATCACCACCACTACCTGTTAACAACAAGCTCTGGCAGTCGCAAACCCTAAGCAACACCCTTAAACTTAGGTCGCAATTAACACTTATAAAGACAAGGATTTAGAAGTATATAGATAGTTCGCCTACCTCTATAGTTAAGGCGTTTAAGAAGGTAGTAAAGGGGGCAGCAATAATTGCGCATAAGCTAGTGTTAGCGCAACAGGAGATTACTTAGCTTTAAGCTGCTAATAAGGCAGCTATATAACAAAAATTACATAAAAGAAAGTAAGTTTAGGTAGAAGGGACCCTAACATTTAAAGAGGGCTAGCGATTAACAGCGCTTAAGGAGTTTAGGGCGCGTAGTAATAGGAAGAAGGTAAAGAAGCAGGTGCGCGCTAAAGGAGGTAAGCCCTCCTAAAGGCGCTGTGGACGGTGTAATTAGACAGGACATAACGCGCGAACATGTAAGAAAGAGGTAGAAGTAGTTTCTAAATAGTATTACAGACTATACTGCACGTTACAGCACTAAACTAGGTTATTTTAGGCCATAATAGGGTAGTGTTTGGTAGGGGCTTGGCAAAAGTGTCTGACTTGCCTGTTGTCCGACTCGCCTGTAGGGTACGTTATTAGTTATAGTAAATGCTTTGCATCTGTATACTCTTAAGTAAGCCTAGTTTAGATTTTAAGGTCTAGTAACTATACTATTTATAGTAGCTGTACGCATAAAGAATATTTTGTACAGTAATCTCTACTTATTTAGATAATTTAGTGTCTAATTGTATAGGTATACTGCTGCTCTAGTAATTTCTAGCTAGAGTTCCTATAGTAGATTTACGTCTAGTTAAATTATATATACCTTCTCTTTTATTACACCCCCTAAACGTTCTACTCTTCTATTTTAAGCTTATGTGTCTAGAGTAGAAGTCTTAAGTCTTATTAAGAGGGACATGCACTATCTCTAAACCTCTCATTTAACTGTAACAATTTTGTTATCTATCTTAATTACCTTAACTATAATATTAAACTTTTTCTTTAAGAACTAGACAAAGATCCTAAGTAGACAGATAATAGATCTTATAGGCCTATTGTCTGTAAAGTAGAAGTCCTACATGTACTAATAGTGTTAGCAGGTAATAAGTATTTAACTCTTTTTCTTATTAAAGCTTCCTGCTTTATATTTATAGAAGTCTATAGCTCTTTATTTGCCTAGGTCTTTATTATTTAATTATATGGTTCTTTATATTTAATACTTTAATTTTAATTATCTACATATATTATATTATACTGTTATAACACCTTTACTCTTTACATCCTTAGATTAATATATAAGGTACTTAATTATAGATAGTTCTAGATGTCTAAGCCTCTTATGCTATATTATAGCTGTTACTCTCTATAGTAATCTTCTATTGCAATTTGTACGCACATAGAGTGCTGCTGTAGCTATATTTAGTTATTTAATAGCCTACTATCTAAAGCTTTCTATAAGTATAGCTATAATGTTGCTGTTTCTTAAATATAGCGGTATTAGATCTTCTTAGTTATTCTACTATATTCCTTATCTTTAGAGTAGCCTAAATAATAATAGGTTGCAGAGGAAATCTGGGCACTACGCAACATTGTCTAAGTGTAGTACTTGTTTGCCTTAAGATCCCTCTACTAATATATTAACAGTACTATATCCTTGTATCTAAACCTTAGAGTTCCTAGTCTAGATACAATCTCCTATTAATGCCTAGCGTATGTCTCTAAGTCTTAAGAGGTTATTATAGATATGCATAGTTAAGCTAGAATCTAGAAGAAATACCTTCTCTAATAGATATCCTTAATTGCTTATACTATATACTGCTTTTATACTACCTTTATTAACATAAGTAATTTCTTAGCTATCTATTTACTCAATAATCTTGTCTAGTATTTAAGACGTCCTAATATGTGGAGTAATTAAAATAAGAGTTTATTATTACTAGGCAGGGTTACTTTAAACTAGTATTTAGTTTGTTTACTATTCTTTATAAGTCCAGCTTATATTAGAGTTTATACTATACTAGCTTTATAATACTTTAATTTAGTTTAAAATAATTAGAGGTTTCTAAAATATTATTAACATAGTAATAGTTACTAATAATATAGCGCTGTTTTTAAGCTAGACATATGTCTACAGCTTCTACTAAATTCTTTCTTTAGAATTGCTTAGACTTATTACTAGACGCATTTATTTATACTTTAATTGCCTTTAGTTTAGGGATGCAGATAGCGCTCTAATTTGCACACTTAAGGCGTCTCTCTGTGTGTTTAAGTTAGATTCACTGCTTACTGCAAAGGCTCTACTATGTATTATAAAGCTACTTTTTATTTTACCTTATATTAGATAGGCTAGGCTTATATATTTATAGAAGGGTTTTACTATCTATCTTCTTTCTATATTACTATAGTTGCTTCCTGTACTAGTAAATATTGCTATCTATACTAGGGAAATCTTTAAGACTACTTTTAGGAAGTTATCTATAACTAGCTTGCTCTATAATATGTCCCCTATTTTATAAGCTTCTATATAAGTTAAAGCTTAGTTATATTTACTAAGCTATAGTTCCTAATTTAATAGGACTCTTATAGGCTTTAGTGCTTTATAGTACCTTTCTTATACCCTTCTAATCTTGTTATTAAGATCTACTACTACTACTGCCTAGACATTTCTAATTAAGGTATGCAGAGTGCTGTGTATTAGGCGCTAGGCCTAGAGGTACCTCTGCTAGTCTTGGCGAGCTACTATAGGGCTAGTTAGCCCAGACTATATAAAGGTGTTAGAGGTTGTTACTAATACTTTAGCAATTAGTCTTGTTACTACATACTACGTACCTTAATACACCTACTATCCTCTTTAACTCTATCCTTTCTTACAATTGCTTTATATACTCTTTATATTCTAATTACTCTTATATTATAATTAAAGATAGACCTAAGCTACTATAAGTCTTAAACTAAATTATCTAGGCTTACTGTCTTTAGAGAGGGACTAAGACAACCTACCTGTAGGAGAGCTGGTAGAGCGTAAGGTAACACCTCCCTCTGCAGATAAGGAGATACCTTAACAGACACTAAGTGTCTATAGTGCCTTAAGAGGATCTGTAGGTCCTCTAGGCAGTACACCTTACCCTAGAATCTACATCTATAGGGCAGCTTCAGCTAAAGAAGGCTAGAATAGCCTAGAAGTAGGTAATTAATAACAGGAGTTAGAAAACTTGCGTAAATAGTTGTAAGAGACAAAAGACTAAAAGGAACTTTCCTCTCTTTGTAAACTTAGACGCAAATATAACAAAGAAGATCTAGTAATAATCCTATCTTTCTAAAAAGAACTAGAAGAGGTAAAGAAACTATAGTCTTCCTTATCTATAAATCTTCTATAACCTAAACCTCTATAGAAGTACATAAAGCACAACCACACTAAATATAACTATTAGAAGAGAGATTATAAGAGATACTTCCTCTAATCCCTAGTTAATTTCCTTATAGAGGAATAAAAGATTAACTTTAGCATAAGGTACCTCTTAGAGAACCTAAAGACGTTATAGTAGGCCTACTGCACAACTAACTGCTGTAATTAGCTAACCTAGGAACTAACGTAGCAAGAGCTAAAAAGAATTATACTAGATACTCTAGGGAAAACTAGCTAAATACAAGCAAGTGGCGTATAAATCCTTAAAGTAATATAAGTAGTAGAAATCTTAGTCTTCTATAGATCTAATAGACTTTATACGTCTACTATAGGAGGAACTAGGTAACTTATATATGCTAGAGCTTTAAGTCCTAGAATATGTTGCTATACTGCTCTCTAGTATATAAAAGAACTTATTCCTTATCCTCTATAATTAAAGGGACACAATCCTAAAGGTAGAGGAATAAGCTAATATTATAAACTAGAGCCTGGGTTAGTATAGCTAACAGCCACCTAAGAAGACTCTAGGTAAGGGCAAGATAAATAACAAAGGACTATAGAAGCGCTAATTTAGTAACTGTAGGTTAGAGGGGAACACAAAAACCCTAAAAAAGTTATTTAAGTCTAAGAAGTTCTATAAGGAGCTAGTAAAGGGTAAGAAGGGCTAAGACAGGCTACACAAGGCCTAAAACGCATGCGTTTAGTGTAGAGAAACTAGTTACTACCGCCCTAACTGCCTAAAGCTAAAGTTAAACTAGAAAGACCCTGCTCTAGATAAGTTAGGAAAAGACAAGGGGCCTAAGACCTATTCTCCTTTCTTATAGCCTATATTAAATTGTCTAAAGAGAAGAAAGAGAATATCTCTCTTTATAAAGCAGTATACCTAAAACACACACGCCTACTTATAGTTAAAGCATCTATAGGCAACACAGAGAACGGAAAAGCCTTAATAGATAGAAGGTTATAACTAAACTTGATTTTAGTTCTTATAGCAAAGGAGCAGGATCTAGAGGTTACACTATTAAATAAAATAGTGGCTAAAGGTGTAGGCGGAGCAGAATTACCTATCTACAGAGTACCTACAGCAGAAGTATCTATTATTAACTCCTGTAGAAGATACAAGGTCTAACAGATACCTTTTGTAGTTACAGACCTACAAAAGTACAAGATATACCTTAGATTACTATAGATTAACTAGATAAACTCTAAGCTAAGCTATTTAAGCTAGTATATGCTCTTCTAAGGGAAGAAGTATAGGGACTCTCCTACACTAGAGAAAATAGCGTTAGAAGATACTAAAGAGTTTAAACGCACTATAAGAAGTTTCTTAGTAGACGTTTATATATGTATAGTAAACTTAGTAGGTATATATAACCTAATATCTGCTAAAAAGAGCCTAATTCTAGAAGTGTATTGCGAATATGCGTACTTAGGATTAGAGGATAATGCTTAGGTCCTACTAGAGTATAGAGAGCACAACCTATTAATTAATCTTACAGAAGATGCTACTTCCCCCTACTAACTGTTATACAGACTATCTGTAATAGAATTAGAGATACTTAGGAAGTATCTAGCAGAATATCTACAACGTGGCTAGATATAACACTTAAGGTCGCTAGTAGGGGCGCCTATTCTCTTTTTAAAGAAGAAAGACAGTAACCTATAACTGTGTGTAGACTATAGAGGTCTAAATAAGATAATAGTTAAACACTACTATCTATTGCTACTAATTATAGAGTTACTAGAATAACTAGCGTAAGCTAAGTTCTATACTAAACTAGATGTACGTAAGGTATATTACTGTATCTAAATTAAGAAAGGGGATAAGTAGAAGTCTGCTTTTTAAACTAAGTATAGACATTTTAAGTATATAGTAATACTGTTTAGACTTATAAATACTCCTGCCTAATTTTAGGCCTATATAAATAAGGCACTAATAGGATTAGTTAATATAACTTATATTATGTATTTAGACAACATATTAGTATACTCTAAGACAGAGGAAGACTATATTAGACATGTTAAGGTGGTCTTAGAGAGGCTTTGTAAGGTAAACCTTTATATATGCTTAGATAAGTGTAAATAGCACTGTTAACATATAGAGTACCTTAGGTACATAGTCTTACCTAAAGAGGTAAGCATTAACCTAGACAGGGTTAAATAAATCTAAGAATAGCTAATCCTGCGCACAGTTTGCAATTGCTAAGTATTTATAGGCTTTATAAACTACTATTAGAAGTTTATTACAGGGTTTTCTAAATTAGCCTTGCTATTAACCTAATTAACCTAGAAAGGGCTAAATTTAGCTAAATCTGGTTAAGCAATAAGGAAGGAGGAGAGTTAGCCTCTTAAGCTAAGCAAAGAATCCTTGTAAGCTTTCTAGAATATAAAGGATTTATTTATTAACATACCTATCTTAGTTTATTTTATACCTAGGAGACAGACTAGGATTAAAGTAGATGCCTCTAGAGGCGCTATCTTAGGAATCCTCAGTTAACTAGTCCTTAGGGAGGGGAAGCTGGCCTAATAGAGGCCTGTAGACTTCTATTTAAAGAAGTTAATCTAAGTAGAGTATAACTATAATACTTATAACTAGGAACTCCTTATAATGGTCTAGAGCCTACAGGATTAGTAAAGATACTTAGACAGTACCTTCTTTAAGATCTTAACAGATTACTAAAACCTAAAATAGTTTATAGAGATAAAGGTTTTTAGCTATTAGTAAGTAAGGGCATACTTAGTGTTATCTAAGTTTAACTTTATAATTACTTATTGCCTAGGGTCTATAAACCCTGTAGATAGACCCTTATAGTGTCCTAATTATATAAGAGAGGTATAAGACCCCTTATAAAAGTATAATAAGGCTTTTATATAACTGCTTTAGGAGATCCTAACTAGGAGGAACTCTAATGCTCCCCTAGTAGCAGCTATAACCCTTTATTTGTCTGTTAAAGGAAGAAAGGACATAAGGGATCTTAAAAGAGAAGAATTAAGAAAGAACAGTTACATAGAGCTAACAACAGACTTAGACAACACAGACAAACTCTCTAGCACTAAAAAATAGTTAAGCAACATTAAAATAGGACAAAAAAACCTAGAAAAAGATAGTATAGCTAAGGAGAAGCGTATCCTACTTATAAGGCTAAAAGATAAAGTGCGAGTTATTAAAGAACGTCACAATAACCTAATATTAGGACACTTTAGAGCACAAAGGACCTTAGAGAAGATTTAGCGC
Source organism: Ascochyta rabiei (assembly GCF_004011695.2). Classification (NCBI taxonomy): domain Eukaryota; kingdom Fungi; phylum Ascomycota; class Dothideomycetes; order Pleosporales; family Didymellaceae; genus Ascochyta; species Ascochyta rabiei. The sequence goes on from NC_082412.1 coordinate 1,916,416, forward strand.
AGATATACCTAGAAGGGCATTACTAAGGATATATTAGACTACTGCTATAACTTCTTAGTATATACGAGATTAACTGCTACCTAACATAAACTATACAGGTTATTACAACCTTTACTAGTGCTAAGCTAACTATAGGAGGACGTAACAATAGATTTTATTACAGAATTACCCTCTAGTAAGGTGGCTAGGCTAGTGTATAACTCTATACTAGTAGTAGTGTATAAATTAACTAAAATATCACACTATATACTAGCTAGGGCTAATTAGGATAGAAAAGATCTAGCATATACCTAGATTAGAGAAATTATCTACTTACACAGCGCGCTAGCACAAATTATCTTAGATTAGGGGCTACTAATAAACTTAAAGACATAGGAAACCTTTAACCACTATTTAAACTTAAGACAAGTCTTAACGTCAGCCTATTATCCCTAGACAGATAGCCAAACAGAAAGGCAAAATCAGACTCTTAAACAGTACTTACGTTGCTATTATACTTTAGAAGAAAACAATTAGGCCCTATAGATTTTAATTACAGAATTTATATATAATAATAGCATTTATATATCTATAAATATAACACCTTTCTAAGCCTGTTAGAGTATAGATCTAAGAAGCACAGATTAGCCTACTTTAGCATTTAAAGGCAGAGAATCTCCCCTTACAAAGGAATTAGCTGCTAGAGTTATTGCCTTACAGGCTACCTGCAAAGTAAATATAGAAAAGTTAAACAAGTATTAAAAGAAACACTTAGATAAGAAACAACTACTAGCACCCTTTAAAGTAGGCAACGAAGTACTAGTCTCTAGTAAGAATATTAGGAGAGTACACCTAAAAAAGAAGCTAGATTAGAAATACCTAGGACCTAGGACTATTATAGCCTAGATTAGCCCTAGTGTATACAAAGTAGACCTACTAGGAACAAAGGGGATCTATCTAGTATTCTATGCGTTACTGCTAGACCTATATATACTAAGAAGTTAACTCCTAATTATATAGGAATAAATATAAAAACCTATAGTTAAGGGGAAAAAGAAGGTATAGGATATAGAAAAAGTCCTTAACAGAAGGCAATTAGCTAAGAGACAATAGGAATACCTTATTAAGTAGGACAGATTCCCTAACTTAAAAAATTCCTAGGAAATTAGCACAAATCTTTCTAAAGAAGCGCTGAAGCAATACTAGAAAATAATAAAGTAACTACTTAGACTGCGTAATAAGACGTTAAGGTTAAAGTCTAAAAAAGGAGGGGACTAAAAAGGCTAAATACCTTTACTGAATTATAATTTTTCCCTATAGGGGTTTTTTAATTAATAAGTATTTAATAGTTTACGCTAAGGGAAAATATAACCTAACCTTACCCTAAGAAATACAGACTAGCTAAAGTAGATATCTTTTAGCCTATTATAGCCGTTTCTAATATAAGGAGATAAAGAAAGTTATACGCTACGTTATATAGTTACAATTATAAGCAAATATAGAAGAATTAGTATAAAAGAACACCTTTCTAGTATTGTTTAGACTATCTAAGAGTGTAATGCACTTAATTGCTATATTAGCCTAAAACTATCTACTAACTATAAACTTAGGTATTATTAATCTAAACCTTCAATTATAGGAAACATCTACTAACTATAACTACTACTATAGGTATAGGTAGCAGCCTTGCAACTACTATAAGGCTTCTTAGCAGCAGCAGCAGCAGCAGCAGCTTTAGCGGCGGCCTGTTTGGCAGCTTCCTGCTCCTCCCGCTCCTCCTAGAGCTAACCTAGGGTCTTGCTAGTACCTGCGATCTGGTACTTTAACTAAAAGAAGTTAGATATTGTTAAAACAGGTTAAAACGTGCTATAATACCTTCTTGCAGGGGGTAATAGGCGCATCTAGATCAGACTCGCCACTGCTCTCCTCTAATAACTTCTTTTGCTTTATCTTAGCCTTAACAGCGCTAGCCTTAGATTATTTACGCTTCTTAATATAGATACTAGATAAGGTTAACTTATGTGCGCAGGTGTTGCTATTATAGAGTATAAGCAGCTGTTCCTATAGCAAATAGTTCCTACAAAGGTTAGATTATGCCATAATAAGCTAAAAAGAGCCAGAACGTACTCTTAAATTATACCTAGCAACAGGCTAGCCTAGTTAATAATAGACTTGCTTATTGCGGTCTTCTTGTTAAGGGACATAGGCGCAGTAGTAGCAGGTGTTACAGGGGTAGTCTTAACGCTAGCTGTATGAACAATAGCAGTATAAGCAGCAGTAACTAGGTAATAACTAGAGTAAAGGTGCGCTATATTGCTAGAAAGCCTTAAATAGCTGTTAGTGTACTTATTAGGGCCCTAAACGTGTTAAGAGATGCTAAAACAAGCTAAAAAGAGACAAAACACGTACTAATAGGCAATTCTTATTACTATTATAACACTCTCTGTAGTAGTAGGCCTAGGCTTCCCTATAGCGTAGGCTACCCTACAAAGCTAGGTTAGCAGAGAAACAACAGTCCCTATAGACATTACTATTAGTAATATAGTAGAGACAGAGTATACAGCACTACTTAGCAGTCCTACTATTCTTAGCAATGTTAATCTTATAGCAAGCAGGCATTAACATAACAGCTATAGTAAATAGTAGTTAGTAATAGTTAGTAACAGTTAGTAGTAGGTATTAGCGGTTAGGAACAGTCTAAAAAGGTTACTAGGGCGTGTTGTGCGGTGCTATCTGCCAAAACGTATCAGAACGTGCCAGAAAGACCTAGAAAATCCCTCATCTATCCTTATAAAAGTACTAGACAGAATAGGTTAGTATTTACTAAAATAAAGTAGGATATAGTAGTAACTAATAAAACTAGGGGTATAGATAGCTTATATGCTACTAGCTACCTAGTTAGAGCTTTAGCCTGCGCAGGCGGCTGCCTAGACCCTAGAGGTAAAGTAAGAGGTAAGAGAGGATTTCCGTTTAACTTTTACTAGGTGAAGGCAGAATTAGGATTAAGCCCTATCTAGCCTTACAAGGCGTCTAAAACGCCTAAACCTAGTTAGAATTAGCTATAACAGGACAGACAGAGTAAACACATCTAAAACTAGGCTAAAATAATACAGTATTGCTAATTATACCATTGTTTAAGCCAAACAATCTAGAGAAGGGAGGCATTAATAGGCGCTAGGCCTAGGGGTACCTCTGCTAGTCTTGGCGAGCTACTATAGGGCTAGTCAGCCCAGACTGTATAAAGGTGTTAGAGGTTATTACTAATACTCTAGTAATTAGTCTTGTTACTACACACTACGTACCTTAATACACCTGCTATCCTCTTTAACCCTATCCTCCCTTGTAATCGCTTTGTACACTCTTTACACTGTGTTTGTTATAGTAGTATACTTGTAGATAAGGGCTAAATATAGTATATAAGTATTTTATTATTACAGCTATATATTTCTATTTATCTTAGTAGTTTTACTTATATATTTTATATAAGTTAAAAAAATTTTAAATTTTTACGCGTTACTATTGTATACTTCCTTTCCTTCTGCTAAGAGTTCTAAGTATTGCATTAGGGTATTGGTTAATGCAATAATGGTATTAATAGGGTTTATTAATTCTTATATAGTTGTGTGTATATTACCCCTTATAGTTTATATTAGTGAGGATACCTAAGTGCTCCTTAGAGTAGAGGCTGGTTTATATTCTAAGACAAGTAAAGGTTGTAGTTTAAAAGGCTTTGCGTGTAGTTAAGTGTTACCTTCTAGGTCTATAATGTCTTAGATTTCTAAAGCTTTATATTACATCTTAAGTTAGTAATCCTAGAGGATCTATTTACTTAAGTTAGTATAAATAACTATTACGTCCCTCTAGCTGTGGCTAGTTGCTATTTTGCTTGTTATTAGCGCTTATTGTAGCAGCAGTAAGACTCTTAATTACAAGATTAGATAGTAATAGTAATAAGTTAATAATAATGTATTAATGTTCTGTTGTTGTTCTATGTAGGGGTGATTATGTCTTATCTAGGTTCTAGTAGGAGTTAGTACACGGTTTCTTGGCAGGTATATCGCCTAACCTATTTCTCTAATACCTTTCATTTAACAAATCTAGACGTGCCTATTACCTCCTGTAAGAAGGTATTATGGCATATTTTAACCTATTTTAATAATATCTAACTTCCTTTACAGTTAAAGTACCAGATTGCAGGCACTAGAAAGATCCTTACTTAGCTCTAAGAAGAGAGGGAGGAGCAGGAGGCTGCTGAGCAGGCCGCCGCTAATACTGCTACTACTGCTGCTGCTGCTAAGAAGCCTTATAGTTATAAGGCTTCTACTAATACCTATAGTAGCAGTCTTAGTTAGTAGATATTCCCTATAATAGAAAGATTAGATTAATAATACCTAAGTTTGTAGTTAGCAGACAGTTTTAGGCTAATATAGTAATTAGGTGCATTACACTCTTAGATAGTCTAAATAATACTAGGAAGATGTTCCTTTAGACTAATTCTCTTATATTTGCTTGCAATTATAACTATATAACGTGGCATGTAACTTTCTTTATTTTCTTATATTAGAAATAGCTATAATAGGCTTAAAGATGTCTAATTTAGCTAGTCTGTATTTCTTAGAGTAAGGTAGGGTTATGTTTTCCCTTCGCGTAAACTATTAAACACTTATTAATTAAAAAAACCCTATAGGGAAAAATATGAATAAGTAAAGGTATTTAGCTTTTTAAGTCCCCCCCTTTTTTAGACTTTAACCTTAACATCCTATTACGCAGTCTAAGTAGTTACTTTATTATTTTCTGGTAATGTTTTAGCGCTTCTTTAGAAAGATTTATGCTAATTTCCTAGGAATTTTCTAAGTTAGGGAATCTGTCCTACTTAATAAGGTATTCCTACTGTCTATTAGTTAGTTACCTTCTATTAAGGACTTTCTCTACATCCTACACCTTCTCCTCCTCCTTTACTATAGGTTCTTATACTAATTCCTATATAGTTAGAAGTTAACTTCTTAGTGTGTATAGGTCTAGCAGTAACGCATAGAATACTAGGTAGATTCCTTTTATTTCTAGCAGGTTAATTCTGTATGCGCTAGGTCTAATCTAGGCTGTAATAGTCCTAGGTCCTAGGTATTTCTAGTCTAGCTTCTTTTTAAGGCGTACTGTCCTAATATTCCTACTAAAAACTAGTACTTTGTTACCTACTTTAAAGGGTGCTAGTAGTTGTTTCTTCTCTAAGTGTTTCTTTTAATACTTGTTTGTCTTTTCTAAATTTACTTTATAGGTAGCCTATAAGGAAATAACTCTAGCAGCTAATTCCTTTGTAAGGGGAGATTCTCTGCATTTTAATGCTAAGGTAGGCTAATCTGCGCCTCTTAGATCTATACTGTAACAGGTGAAGAAGTGTATGACATTTATAGATGCGTAAATGCTATTATTATACGCAAATTCTGCAATTAAAATCTATAAGGCCTAATTGTCTTATTCTAGTGTACAGTAGCAACGTAAGTACTGTTTAAGAGTCTAATCTTGCCTTTTTATTTCGCTATCTGTCTAGGGATAATAGGCTAACGTTAAGACTTGTCTTAAGTTTAGATAGTTGTTAAATAAAAGGTATCGGAGAAATGGGTTAGGCGATATACCTGCCAAGAAACAGTGCAGGGGCCCCTACTAGAACCTAGATAAGACGAAAATCACCCTTACATAGAACAAGAACAGATTATTAATACATTATTATTAACTTATTACTATTACTATCTAATCTAACAATTAAGAGTCTTACTGCTGCTACGATAAGCACTAATAATAAGCAAAATGTTAACTAGCTAAAGCCAGAGGGACGCAACAGTTATTCTTACTAACTTAAGCAAATAGATCCCCTAGTATTGCTAACTTAAGATGTAATGTAAAGCTCTAGAAATCTAGGACATTATAGACCTAGAAGGCAACACTTAACTACGCGCAAAGCCTATTAAACTACAACCTCTACTTATCTTAGAATACAAACCAGCCTCTGCTCTAAGGAGCACTTAGGTATCCTCCTTAACAAACCTATAAGGGGCAATACGCGCACAACTACATAAGAAATAATTAACCCTGTTAATACCTTTATAGCGACAACTAATACCCTTATATATCACTTAGAACTCTTAGCAGAAAGAAAAGAAGCATATAACAGCAACGCGTAAGAATTTAAATAATTTTTAACTTATATAAAATATATAAGTAAAACTACTAAGATAAATAGAAATATATAGCTGTAATAATAAAATTCTTAATTACTATAGTTAGGCCTTATCTATAAGTAAGCTACTTTAATAAACACAGTATTCTACAGACCTAGATTATAAATGTCTAGGCAGTAGTAGGAGTAGATCTTAATAACAAGATTAGAAGGGTATAAGAAAGGTATTATTAAGCACTAAAGCCTATAAGAGTCCTGTAAAAGTAGGAACTATAGCTTAGCAAATATAACTAAGCTTTAACTTATACAGAAGCCCTTAAAATAGAGGATATAATATAGAGCAAGCTAGTTATAGATAACTTCCTAAAAGTAGTCTTAAAGATTACCTTAGCATAGATAGTAATATTAACCAGTGTAGGAAGTAACTAAAGTAATATAGAAAGAAGACAGATAATAAAACTGTTCTATAAGTATATAAGCCTAGCCTATCTAATATAAGGTAGAATAAAAAGTAGCTTTATAATACATAGTAGAGCCTTTGCAGCAAGCAGTGAATCTAACTTAAACACACAGAGAGACGCCTTAAGTGTGCAAATTAGAGCTCTATCTGCAGCGCTAAACTAAAGGTAATTAAAGCGTAAAATAAATGCGTCTAGTAACGAGTCTAAGCAATTCTAAAGAAGGAATGTAGTAGAAGCTGTAGACATATGTCTAGCTTGCAAACAGCGCTATATTATTAGTAACTGTTACTATATTAATAATAATTCAGAAATTCCTAAGTAGTTTAAACTAAATTAAAATATTATAAAGCTAGTACAGTATAAACTTTAATATAAGCTAGACTTATAAAGAACAGTAAACAAACTAAATACTAGTTTAAAGCAACCCTGCCTAGTAATAACAAACTCTTAATTAACTATTCTATACATTAAGACGTCTTAAACACTAGACAAGATTATTAAGTAACTAGATAGCTAAGAAATTACTTAGGTTAATAAAGGTAGTATAAAAGCAGTATGTAGCGTAAGTAATTAAGGATATCTATTAGAGAAGGTATTTCTCCTAGATTCTAGCTTAACTATGCATATCTATAATAACCTCTTAAGACTTAGAGACATACGCTAGGCATTAATAGGAGATTGTATCTAGACTAGGAACTCTAAGGTTTAGATACAAGGATATAGTACTGTTAATATATTAGTAGAGGGATCTTAAGGCAAACAAGTACTACACTTAGACAATGTTGCGTAGTGCCCAGATTTCCTCTGCAACCTATTATTATTTAGGCTACTCTAAAGATAAGGAATATAGTAGAATAACTAAGAAGATCTAATACCGCTATATTTAAGAAACAGCAACATTATAGCTATACTTATAGAAAGCTTTAGATAGTAGGCTATTAAATAACTAAATATAGCTACAGCAGCACTCTATGTGCGTACAAATTGCAATAGAAGATTACTATAGAGAGTAACAGCTATAATATAGCATAAGAGGCTTAGACATCTAGAACTATCTATAATTAAGTACCTTATATATTAATCTAAGGATGTAAAGAGTAAAGGTGTTATAACAGTATAATATAATATATGTAGATAATTAAAATTAAAGTATTAAATATAAAGAACCATATAATTAAATAATAAAGACCTAGGCAAATAAAGAGCTATAGACTTCTATAAATATAAAGCAGGAAGCTTTAATAAGAAAAAGAGTTAAATACTTATTACCTGCTAACACTATTAGTACATGTAGGACTTCTACTTTACAGACAATAGGCCTATAAGATCTATTATCTGTCTACTTAGGATCTTTGTCTAGTTCTTAAAGAAAAAGTTTAATATTATAGTTAAGGTAATTAAGATAGATAACAAAATTGTTACAGTTAAATAAGAGGTTTAGAGATAGTGCATGTCCCTCTTAATAAGACTTAAGACTTCTACTCTAGACACATAAGCTTAAAATAGAAGAGTAGAACACTTAGGGGGTGTAATAAAAGAGAAGGTATACGTAATTTAACTAGACGTAAATCTACTATAGGAACTCTAGCTAGAAATTACTAGAGCAGCAGTATACCTATACAATTAGACACTAAATTATCTAAATAAGTAGAGATTACTGTACAAAATATTCTTTATGCGTACAGCTACTATAAATAGCATAGTTACTAGACCTTAAAATCTAAACTAGGCTTACTTAAGAGTATACAGATGCAAAGCATTTACTATAACTAATAACGTACCCTACAGGCGAGTCAGACAACAGGCAAGTCAGACACTTTTGCCAAGCCCCTACCAAACACTACCCTATTATGGCCTAAAATAACCTAGTTTAGTGCTGTAACGTGCAGTATAGTCTGTAATACTATTTAGAAACTACTTCTACCTCTTTCTTACACGTTCGCGCGTTATGTCCTGTCTGATTACACCGTCCACAGCGCCTTTAGGAGGGCTCACCTCCTTTAGCGCGCACCTGCTTCTTTACCTTCTTCCTATTACTACGCGCCCTAAACTCCTTAAGCGCTGTTAATCACTAGCCCTCTTTAAATGTTAGGGTCCCTTCTACCTAAACTTACTTTCTTTTATGTAATTTTTGTTATATAGCTGCCTTATTAGCAGCTTAAAGCTAAGTAATCTCCTGTTGCGCTAACACTAGCTTATGCGCAATTATTGCTGCCCCCTTTACTACCTTCTTAAACGCCTTAACTATAGAGGTAGGCGAACTATCTATATACTTCTAAATCCTTGTCTTTACAAGCGTTAATTGCAACCTAAGTTTAAGGGTGTTGCTTAGGGTTTGCGACTGCTAGAGCTTGTTGTTAACAGGTAGTAGTGGTGATAGAGTGCGTAACTTCACATTAAGGGCCATTATAACCTGGTCTAGGTTAAATAGGACCAATCTAGCACCTTAGAACCCTCCCTAGATATTCTTAGAAGTAATTGCAGCGTTGTAGGCGCGTATAAAGTATGGCAGGAACTCTGTCTTTATAATATAGTTAATCTAGTTCTATATAAGTACTTTAGCTTAGCGCCTATACGCCTTCTTTAAAGCAGCAAAATAACCTATATTAAGGGGCTGTGTAAGGTGTAATAAGTAAGAAGGCAAACAGAGAGCAATAATCTTGTTATCCTTACAGTATTACTAGAATTTAAGAGAGTTGTAGCTCTTATAACTATTAATAATAAGTAAATAGTAGGTGCTAACAGTACGCTCCTTTATATGCCTGTTAAAGTGGTTTATCTAGTCTATACCAAGCTTGTTGGTAGTCTAGCTATTATTAGAGACTCTAATAACCTAGTCTTAAGGCAGTTCTTCCTTCTTATACCAGGCAGAGAGGTAGTAGTAGGCCTTAAAGATAAGGAAGGCTAGAATGGCCTATCCTTTAGCATTAATGCTCACTATTGCTGTAGCCCACTCCTAGTCGCCTAGCTGGATAGCTTTTGGCCAACCTTGTTGTTCTAAAGCTGTAACAACTGCTCCTAGGGAGATCTAGCCTATTATAAAGCCTGTCTTGTTAAAGTTGTACATGTCTTTATCCTAGATGCTATACTTAGCTTTAGTATTAGCTACCAGGCTAAACCAGCCCTGTAGAACCTTAGGATCCTTACAAAGAGATCTCTTATAGTTGTACTTGCGATTAAACTTAACTTTAAGTTCTAGGTGTTGCTTAACAAACGTACTAGGCCAGTTTACGCTAATAGGGCCTAGATTACACTTAGCGCGCAAAGAATTGGCTATAGTAGCCACATCTAAGAGCTAAGAAGAAAATCCTTACACATCTAGCTTAAGAATATATTTAATAATTACCTTCTTCTTATTATTGTCCAGCTTTAGTAAGTTAGCTATAGAATTAGCGCGTGAAGGTTGTCTAGTGTGCTGGTTACTTAGTGTGCTTCAAGGGACCTTGTAGATAGCAGCAGCGCGTCGCAGAGATAGAGTCGCGTCTTGTTTAAGAGCCTGGAGCGCAAGCTGTATCTGCGCTTCCTTTAACACGTTTAAATAGTGTTGTTAAGAAGACATTAGTGTAGGAGGAGGTGTTTGGTAGGGGCTTGGCAAAAGTGTCTGACTTGCCTGTTGTCTGACTCGCCTGTAGGGTACGTTAACACTTATTAAAGAAAATTAAGGCTATAAAGACTAGACCTAAAGGTATAAATTAGATACTTAGTAGGATACCAGTCTACTAACATATACCAAATCTAGGTCCTATTAATAGCTAAAGTAATTAGTACCTGTAATGTAGCGTTTAATAAAGAAATAATATTTAATAGTAAAATGGAGGATATTATAGATAACCTTATGCACAACATATTAGAGGAAATTATAACTTTAATTAGTATAGTTAAACTCCTAGCTATACAGAGCTATATATCTAAAACTAAAACGTTTTATAAGGATAAGATAACACAGAAGAACACTCTGCGTGCTAAACAACCCTAATATTACTAAGGCAGGAAGATTGTAGAGTTATACCTAACGCCTCTACTAACTCCTCTACTAGCAGCATTCCTACCTAAATAGTTAAGCTATAGTAAGACAACAGACTAACTTAAACAAGACTAAGGAACGTCTGCAATAACGCTGTAGGTAGCTGCATTTATAGCAGGTAATAAGGCAGGACACCTTAGTTAATAAAAAGGAAAACCTTTTAATAAAGCTTAATTAAAGAGGATTATAGCAAAGGGAATTAAGCTATATTAGAATAAACTTCTGCTATTACCTACAGCATACTTAAAGCTAGAGGAGCACCCTCTCTATAAGATGTTTAAATAAGCAGAAAACAAACACCTATAAAGCTACAAATAAATTAAGTTATAGACTAAAGTTCCAGCAGCTCTAATTAGAAGTCTAGATAATAAATACTTTACTGTATGTAGGTCTATACATATAAGTTTAACAAACACTACTACCTTAATAAGTATAAAGTAAGGCTTGTAGTTAGAGGAGACTAATAACGTAATATTACGTTATAAGACATGTATACAGCAACACTTACAGGCTAAATACTTAGAATACTAATAGTAACTGCTGTAAAATATAATCTTAAACTAAAATAATAGGATATTATTAATGCGTTTGTCTATACAGCTATTAAGTGCAAAATATACATAAGAATGCTAAGAAGATACAAGAAGATAGGCACCTTACTAAAGATATAGAAAGCCTTATACAGACTTTGCATCTCCCTTCTACTATAGTAGAAGGAATTTACAGTAATATTAGCTAGAATTACATTTAAACAAGTACTATAAGAGCTATACTGTATAATTAAGGATAGAATAATTATCTTCTTCTATATAGACAATATTATAATTTTATACCACCTAAAGCACAAATAAGAGGTAGATAATGCTATTAAACAGATATAGGAGCAATACCTATACACTAGAGGAGATAAACTTTAATAGTTCCTTAGTGTAGAAGTCTAACATAATAGACAGTTATAGATAATTTAATTGTTATAAGCTGTATATGTTAACAGGTTTAGTTAATTAGTAACTAGATAGAATATAAGGTATAATATACTAATGTCTAAATTTAAACTTAAGCCTAGAAACAGTCTAGCTAAACTACTAGAGAATAATTAATATTAGCAAAAGATTAGATCTCTGTTATTTGTAGTAGTAACTACTTAACTTAATAAAGCGTTTGCTACGTTGCAACTTACACACTTTCTAGTTAACCTAAGTAATAAATACTAAGATTCTAGTAACTAAGTGCTTCTGTACCTACAAAAGATAAGGAATCTGTTACTTAACTTTAGACAGGGTAAAGGACTTAAAGTTGCAAGTAATATATTATTTTCTAACAACACTGTAGACTAAAAGAGTTCCTAAGGATACGCTATTAAGCTATTCAGAGGACTTGTTACCTAGAAAGAAAATTAACAAGATACTGTTACAACGTTAACTACTAAGGCTAAGCTCCTAGTACTGTCTTAAGTAGCTAAGAAAGTAATATTTACCTCTTAACTATTAAAAGAGCTTTAGGTAACCCTAAGCAATCTAATAATAACAATTAAATTCAATAATATAGAGACAAAATATCTAGTTACTGTAGATATTACTAATATATAAACTAAACTTTAGCATATTAATATACACAGCTACTAGTTATAATAAGAAGTTAACTATAAAATAATTAAAGTAGAATATATCCTATCTAATAATATAATTACAGATAGATTAATAAAGTTATTGCTAATTAGCAAATAGGCTAGCTTTCTTAATTAGTTAGAACTTATTAAGGGCTAGAAGGGTATATTAAGGGATATCCTGCTTAAGAAGATATAAGAGCAACTAGAGGACCTTACGTTTAAGAGTTAATTAACTAGTTTACGCAGCTTGTAATAGGATTCTAAGCTAAGGGGGTGTGTTAAATAAAAGGTATTAGAGAAATAGGTTAGGCGATATACCTGCTAAGAAACCGTGCAGGGGCCCCTACCAGAACCTAGATAAGACAAAAATCACTCTTACATAGAACAACAACAGAACATTAATACATCATCATCAATTCATTACTATTACCATCTAATCTGACAAGATTAGACTTACTACTACTCTTCTCTAACATCTTCTTTTGCTTTATCTTAGCCTTAACAGCGCTAGCCTTAGATTTATCTTACTTCTTAATATAGATGCTGAATAAGGTTAACTTATATACGTAAGTGTTACTATTATAGAGTATAAGTAGGTCTTCTTATAGTAAATTGTTCCTGTAAAGGTTAGATTATGCTATAATAAGCTAAAAAGAGACTGAACGTACTCTTAAATTATACCTAGTAACAAGCTAGCCTAGTAAGTAATAGACTTGCCTAGTATAGTCTTCTTAATAATAGACATAGGCGTAGTTGTAGTAGATGTTACAGGGGTAGTCTTAACGCTAGCTGTATTAATAATAGTAGTATAATAAGTAGTAACTATATATTAACCTAAGTAAAGGCACACTATATCGCTAAAAAGCCTTAAATAGCTTGTAGTGTACTTATTAGGGCCCTAAATGTGTTAAAAGATGCTAAAATAAGCTAAAAGAAGACAAAACACGTACTAATAGGTAATTCTTGTTACTATTGTAACAATCTATGTAGTAGTAGGCCTAAGCGTCCCTATAGCGCAGGCTACCCTATAAAGCTAGGTTAGTAGAGAAACAACAGTCCCTATTAACATTACTATTAGTAATATAGTAGAGATAGAGCATACAGCACCACTTAGTAGTCCTACTGTTTCTAGAAATGTTAATTTTACAGCGAGTAGGTAAATACATAACAGCTATAGCAAATAGTAGTTAGTAAGAGTTAGTAACAGTTAGTAGTAGGCAGTAGTAGTTAGGAACAGTGTAAAGAGGTGACTAAGGTGTATTGTGCGGTGCTATCTGCTAAAACGTGTTAGAACGTGCTAGAAAGACCTAGAAAATCCCTTAGCTATTGTTACGATCTACAGAACACAGGAAGGATTCGTCCAATTACAGAGGCTGCGGCACAGTGATTATGACAACAGAAAGAACAATAATTAAGCAACAATTACATGTCAGCACTTAGCCAACAACCAATAGGAAACGTGACCTGATTAGGGCTTGGCGTGATTAGTACGATCAGTAATTAGTGTAATTAGTAATTAGTGTGATTAGTAATCAGTACGATCAGTAATTAGTGTGATTAGTGCTTAGTGCAATTAGAGGATGCACAACACTAATTAGTCTATATTACTACTACAATTATTAAAGTATATAAGTTAGTAGGAACACAACCCTTAGAGTTTGTGTTTAACCTTATTAATTAAGTTTGTCTTTAGAATCTTAACCTGCGCTTAAAATAGACAGTCTACTCTGTACTATTTAGTACACCCTATCTTTATAAGCTTTGCTTAGTTAATAACCCTAACTAATCTACTAGTACTTATCCCTAAGAACTAATAGAATTAGTGCTTACAGTCTTTAACTAAAGTACAACTTTAACATTTTAAACATCCCTAAGATAAGTACTATTAGATCCTATGCTACCCCTAGTAACTCTACATCTAGCAATATTAATATAGAAATAACTGTTACTACTAGCACTATAAATGTTAATAAGCCTAACCTTTACTACAGAGATTGTAGTAAGCTTAACAACTAGCTTATGTAGTAGGACCTCTTCTTTACCTTCTAAGGTAAGAAGGTTCCTAAGGCTAAATAAGTAGTCCTTACAGCTAGCTATATGTGTAGTAAAGTGTTTACCTAGATTAAGCCCTTTGTACAGCAGTACTAAGCTAGTAAGGCCCTAGATAACGTAGATAAGTAGATAAAAGACTTTAACCTATTTAAAGAAAAGATTAAGCTAATCTTTAGAATCTCTAAAAAACTATATATTGCGTAACACAACATTTAGAAGATTAAGCAGAATAAGTTAGCTGCTAACTACGCTGCAGAATTTCAGTTGCTTACTGCTTACACTAACTAGGATAATACTGCTCTAATTACTATGTTCTAACAACGATTAAAGCCTAAGGTTAAAGAAGAACTTATCCGCACTAGCGTAAGCACAGAAATAAAAAGCTTATTAATACTACTATTATTATTAATGTATAACTCTACAAAATTTAATAGGAACTTTAAGATAACCCTAGAGCATGCACTACTATTATTGCTATAAACTAACTGCTACTAAGGAACTAGTAGCGCAATAACCTAAACTAAGGACAATAAGGAGGCTGTAATTAGCTAAATACTAGTTATTAACTTAGAGTAGATACTATAGACCTGAAGCAATAGACCTCTTAAACCTTAACAAGGAACTACTCAAGCAATAGAACAAGAAGCCTAAGGGGGTAACTAACACAGAGGTAATAAGGACTGCTATAACTGTAGTAAACTAGGCTACTTTGCTAGGGACTGCTAAATAAAAAGGTTTACTGCTAGTTAAGTATACTTACCTGTAATTATAATAATATAAATGCTAGTAAATAGAAAGTTCTTACTAATAACATTAGACAACTGCTAGAAGACCTAGAGTCTAGTCCTAAGGACAATAACAACTGTATTGTACCTCTAATTTGTGTAGCAACACCCTACTAGGACGCCTAGACAGGCGAAGAAACAGAGTACTACTCTAACAACAACCAGCAAGAGATAGACAACCTGCTAGACACCTTAGAACAAGAGCGCATCTAGATTAGTGCCCTACTAACACGCAAATTAGAATATATAGCTTAATAACACTAAAAATGTAATAATAAAGAAGCTTACTGCTAAATATGTTAAGAACTTGTTAGTCCTATAGAAGTACCTAAAATTACAGAAATAACACTAGAAATCTAACAGCTTAATTACTAGTTTAGAAAAGAAATTAATAATAGTAAATAGTTTGCTAATAACTAAGAAGAAGCTAAAGACTAGCTTTAGTGTAAGTAAGAAATATAGCTTAGCCTAGAACGTATGTAGAAGCAGAAAGAAGCACTATTAGTAATTAGCCTACAACTACAGTACATCCTAGACTATTAAAACCTAAAATATTAAAACCTTATGTAGACATCTAACAGCATATACTAAAGACAAATGCAGCTTAGTATAGGATAGTTTCTAGCAATACAAGGCCTCTGTTGCAACTAATAGTACTAGTGTTACAATAACCTGTGTGAAATTTATCTTATTAACAAACGCTAGAAAGCACACTTTTCTGGCACAGATAACCTATAGGCTATAATACAAATACAGCTAACGTACTCTACAGTTGAGCAGATTACACAGTCAAGCAGATCACTTAAAACCCCACCAAAATTGCCTAAAACTACAACCCTTTATCTTAACAACCACGCAATAAAATCTTCTATAATATTCAGGACAGGGCTGCACTAATATAAATAATAGTATTTAAAAGTTTTAGAGTGCTAGAATCTATAACACAGAAGTTATTAAGCGATTACTGTTTTACAGGGGTGTTTAGCACAATTTGCAGGCTATTTCTATAACTATTATAGCTATAAAGCTGAAACCTAGATATGTACTTACTAGTAGCTATACAATACTATTCTGAGATTTTAAAAAGATTTTATTGCGTGGTTGTTGAAATAAAGCGTTGTAGTTTTGGACAATTTTAGTGGGGTTTTAAGTGATCCGCTCGACTGTGTAATCCGCTTAACTGTAGAGTACGTTAGTGTTCCAGTATAGGTATCAAAGCATCTCGTTTAGCAGGCACATTAAGAAAGAGAGTAATAGATTAATAGTAAGGTAGGTAGTAAGGTAGGTAGTAAGGTGCTCCTCTTATACCTGGCATCTGAGGAATTGCTAAGGTTATCTATCCTGTTCACTAGCATTACTGAGGCTATCCCCCTGTTCACCAGCATTACTAAGGTAGTTACTCTGTGCACTGGCACAAACCTCTCCTACCTTAACAGCATAGTCCCATCATGCTACAATAGCTGCTACTAATACTAATAGATAGCCACTTAACAATAGGGAGAGGCAGTGCTAAGGTGCGACCTACAGATGTCTACTGACGATAGATAGAGGCAGTTCCTCCTGTCCAATTAGATGCTACTTGGTGTCACCTGGCAGGTGCTGATTGGCTGGCATGTGGTATGCCTTAGGATCTGACTGATCTGCTGGATCTGCCGGATGTGCTGGATCTAAGTGCTGCCAGATCTACCAGATGTGCTGGGGGAGGTGCTAAGGGGTGCTGAAAGGCGTGCTGATAAGTCTGATAATAACGTCCTAGTCTAGAATTGACAGGATAATTCCTAGGCCGTGCCCCAGCCTTCAGAGTGGCAGATTTTTAGATAACAACGTCCTAGTCCAGAATTAAGAGGATAATTCCTAGACCATACCCCAGCCTTTAGAGTGGTAGAATTTCGATGTTGCCTGCTATACCGTGCCGCCTGGTTAGGTCACCATTTTAAACAGGAGTAGGAAGCACCCGTTAGTAGGCAGAGAGAGAGAGAGACAAAAGAGAAGATAGATGTAGAGAGATAGATTGAGAGGTAGGTGGTAAGGTAAAGTGTCTGTCTATCAGATGGATGGATGCCCCTCTTATACCTAGCATCTAAGGCATTACTAAGGTTATCCCCCCTGTTTACTAGCATTACTAAGGTAGTTACTCTGTACACTAGCACACTAGTAGTTAACAGAGGTTGCTACAACGCATACTAGCAGAACTACCTTAATATAGATTATAAGAAGCATTGCAGTACTAAGGAGTTTAAAGGGTTTAGTAACAAGGGGACTTTTGTAGGCTAGCGCCTACAAGCCCTAGGGATTAATCTATTAATAGTATTAGGAACAATTACTTTATTAAGCTACCTATCAAACTAAATAGGGTAGCCTTAACAGTACTTATAGACTTAGGAGCATAAGTGAGATATATATCTAGAACAGTAATATAGTAAGCTAGACTTAGATTATATTATAAGAAGAATACTTACTTACTCTAAATAGCTAATAGAGAATTAATGCTAGATAAACTGCTAATTATAAACAAAGTTATAGCAGCACTCCTATACATACAGGGGCACTATAAGGAAATAAACCTAGACATCTTTATAAAGGCTACGCACAATATTATAATAGGACTTCCCTAGTTATAAAAGCACAACCTTAAGATAGACTAGGTATAAGAAAGACTTTTATTAGAAGGATGTAAATATAGCACTAATATATCTACGCCTATACAGCGCACACAGCAGCTTATAGATAAGAAGGAGATTAATAATATCTCTTTAATATATAAGACGTGCTAGGTTAGAGCAGTTAACTCTGTAGATGCTAAACGCCCTATAGATAACAAATTAAGAGTTAAGGAGGAGAGAAGTGCACCTCCTACTATCCCTAACGTTTACTAACAGTACGCAGAGATATTTAGAGAACAGCTTATAGTAAAAGCCCTGCCTAAGCATAAACCCTAAGATTATAAGATTAAGCTCTAGAAAGGAAAGATACTAACTTTTAGGCTGTTATATTAGTTATTAGAAAAGGAACTTAAAGTACTTTATAGTTATATTAAGGAGAATCTTAAGAGGGGATTTATTAGGAGATTAGAATTACCTGCAGGGTACCTAATTATGTTTGTTCTTAAGAAGGATAGCCTACTATAACCTTACATTAACTTTAGGAAGCTTAATTAAATTACTATTAAGAAATACTATCTGCTTCCAAATATTACAGAGTTATAGGACTAGCTAGTAGGATCTTAGAACTTTATAGCGTTAGACCTATAAGGTACATATAACCTTATATATATAAAGAAAAAAGAAGAATAGAAAATAGTATTTAGGACAGAATATAGACTCTATAAGTACCTTATTAAACTGTTTAGTCTAACAAACGCACAAGCAACATGCTAGAGGTTAATTAATAACGTCTTAAGAGTATACCTTAACAGAACTATAGTAGCGTACCTAGACAATATTCTAGTTTATTTAGGGACACTAGAGGAGTATAAAAAACATGTTACAGAAGTGCTAGAATGCCTAAAGTAGGCAGACCTATAGCTTAAACCTAAAAAGTGTAAATAGTATAAGGAGGAAGTTAAATTCCTAGGGTACATTGTAGGATAATATAGAGTTAAGATTGGTCTAATAAAGGTAGAAGTAGTTAGGACCTAACAGACGTTAAAAACGGTTAAACAGATCTAGGAATTCTTAGAATTTGTTAACTTTAACTAACACTTTATTAAGGACTACTCTAAGATTATAATCCTGCTAACAAAGCTTACGCAGAAGAATACAATATTTAAGTAGAGATAAGAATAGAACAATATGTTTAAGGCATTTAAGCAAGCCTGTATTACACCTTCTATATAAATTATATTTTAAAGTAGCAAACTAATACGTATAGAGACTAATACCTAAGATTCTATATTAGGTGTATATATTATATAAGAAAAGAATAGACTATAGCACTCTATTACTTACTACTTATATAAGTTCTTAGGACCTAAAGAATGCTATAATATGCATAACAAAGAATTACTTATAATTATATTAGCTCTAGATTATTAGTAATTATATGTAGAAATCTGCTTAGAACATACTATGTATACTAAATATAAGAACCTAGTATACTTTACTACTACTAAGGTCTTAAATTAACAACAAGTACATAAGTCTAAGATACTTAGGTAATATAAATTTAAGATATTGTAAATGCTAGGCAAAGATAATAGTAGAGCTAATTTACTTAGCTAACAATATAACCTTACTGAAGAAAAAACAATTAACTAGTTTGCAGTACTAGGAATTACTAACAATAGGTTACTTAGGCTATTACAGCAACTAAACAATATAATGCAAATTAAAAACAAACAGCGCGTTATATTAGATATACTAGAGAAACTTTAGGACAGAATTTTAGCTAATTTGTACAATAACCTGCTATATAGACACCCTAGAATTACACATAAAATAGAACTTATTAAGTACTACTATAAATCAAGTAATATAAAGGATAGGGTTACTAAATAGATTAAGAACTGTGTTAACTATTAGCAAAATAAGCATAGTACACACGCAAATTACAGAGAAATGTAGGTAATAGAGCTGCCTACAGCACTATAGACGAACATTAAAATAGATTTTGTTACACATCTGCCTATCTTAAGAGACCCTGTAACTAGATATAACTACAACTTAATCTTTATTATAGTTAATAGATCTACTAAGTATGCTAAAATAATACCTTTTTAATATAGTTATACTGCAGAGCAGCTTATATAAGTGTTCCTAGATTAACATATAAGGTATTATAGCATACTAAAATTAGTTATTAGTAATTAAGACAAGCTCTTTACGTAAAATCACTAGACTACGCTCTTAGTAGCTTTTAGTAATAAGAAGAAAATTTTAACAGCCTATTATCTGCAGATAGATAGACAGACTAAAAGTATAAATTAGTGTTAGATAATATGCTTAATGTGCAAAGATGATAATAAAGGTGATTAGTTAATAATTATCTGTCTTAATGGCTAATTTTATGTGTGTGTGCCGCTAGCCCCTAAGTTAACTAAGGTTAACCCTAACTCCCTAACTTGGTTTAGCAAGGTTAGTTATCTGACACAAACCCTTAGCTTTAAGGCCCTATTAAAGCTAGACACAGTTAGCTCTTATTATACCTTAAGGTTAGTAAGCTTTTAGTTAAGTAATTCTATCTAGGTGTTAGCTAGCTTTCTTCGTTCAGTATGTTTCTCTAGTCCTAGCTGCCTTAGAGAGGTTAACTACTTGCTTGCAGGCAGAGCCTTTATAAGTCTGTTAGCTGATATCTTAGTAGATAGGATATAGGTTACTGTTATAGTGCCTTTTTTACCTCTTGTTATAGCTAGTAGTTGTAAATGTCTACATATTATAGTTTAGTTTAGAGTTTTAAGACTTCCTTATTAATTAATTAGATAGTCTAGGTATTATTATATTAAATAGTAATTATTAATTATAAGAGGTGTATGCTAAGTTCTAATAATAGTTATAAGATAAGAATAGTTTCCTTAGCTACCTGTGCTAGGGCAAGTAGCTCTGCTTTAGTTGTTAATGTAGTAACTGTGTCTTGTTTATTAGCTCTCTAGGCAATACGTCCTTTGTATAGTTTAATAGTATATCCTTAGAAGCTCTTCCTGTTTAGAGTATTATTAGCAAATAATACATTACTAGTAACTACTAGGTGCCTGTTGCCTCTAAAGGTAATGGATAGGTCTTGTGTTCCTTGTAGGTACAATAGCACTTAATCTGCTGCGTCATAGTGCTGCTGTCTAGGGTTAGTTAGAAACTGTGCCAGCCTAGATGTAGCAAAGGCAATGTTAGGCCTAGTAGTAACTGTAGCAAAGAGGAGAGATCTAATCTTTTTCTAGTATTTGTTAATTTCTAATGCTACAGCTTCCCCTTTATTTAGTAAAAGCTTAATGCTTAATATTAGTGTGTTATGTTGTATGTCTGTCTTATCTGCTAGAGAGCTAATTTTGTTAATATATAACGCCTGTAAGAGGAGGATTCTTAGGTTGTCTTAATCTTAGGTTATCTCTACTACTAGGAACTATTGCAGATTATTTCCTCCTGTAACAGAGTATTTGTTAGTAATATAGCTAAGGGCCTTATCTGCCTTATATTTTCTAGTTAGGTAATAAGCTATAATAATATTGTCTATATAGAAGAAGATAGTAACTCTATTCTTAAGTAAGCAGTAGGGTTTATAGGGAACAACTGCAAATCTATAGCTTGTTAGAGTAGATGTAAATTCCTTCTGCTTGAGAAGTAGAGAGATTCTTAGTCTATATAGTGCCTTATGTAGCTGTAGAACTATGCCTAGTTCCTAATACCTATATAGAATTTTTATATAGGATTCTCTATTAATTAATACATAAATAAAAGCATTTATAACATTAAACTACTTAGCTTTTAGGTTATGTGCTGCTAAAATTGCTATAAGTATTCTAAAGGACCTACTAGCTAGTGTTGCTGCGTAGGTATCTTTAGAAGTAATATTTTATTGCTAGTTACCTTAGACTACTAGTTGCGCCTTATATTTAAGTAGGTAGTGGTTCTTATTAAGCTTATACGTGTATACCTACATATAATTAAGTATCTAGTGTCCTGCTGCCTTAGTCTTTATTAGGGGTACTTTAGACTATAACTTTGTGTTCTAATAGCTGCTAAGGTGTTCTTGCTTAGCTTCTTTAAACTATTTGTGAAGCAGGTAGTCCTCTAGGTTTAATTGTGCCGTTGGCTCTAGTAGGAGTTAGCTTTAATAAGGCTTAAGCCCCTTTATTAGCATTTGTTTTAACCTAGCCTTATTAATATTGTTTCCCTAGTATGTGCCTATGTACCTGCCTTATGTGCTAGCTATAAATACAGCTTTCTACAGGATAGTTTGTAAAGTTCCTTAAGATTACGCTAGCGTTAATTCTAACTAATTAGCAGTTAACTAGTGCCACCTGCTAACTCCTAATTAGCTGTTACCTCTTGCTAACTAGGATAAGAACAACATGTTTATTAACAACGCAACTAGTAGTAGAGTTAGAGGAGGAGTTAGATATATACATCTAGCTTTCTGTCTATTATTATATCCTAGTTAATCTTCTATAGTATTGAAGTGTGTAATAGTATTGTCCTTATAGAATAACTAGATTTTAGCCTAATTTTAGAGTAGAGGTAGAAGCTCTATACTTCTTATCTATATTGCTATCTCTTTAAGGGTGCTGTGTATAAGGTTGTCTATTAGGTTCTAAGTCTAGCTACTAAAGACAGTATCCTTATTAAAGATTACATCTCTTATATTAATAACTTTTGCTAAAGTTAGAATCTATATCTAATATATATTTAAGAATTAGTATCCTACTAGGTATCCTACCTATACTCTTAGGTCTTTTTACTAGAGTTATAATTTTTATTAAAGGGTGTTACTTATAAGAGTAAAGGCTTTACATCTATATACTTTTAGATATACCTAGTTTAGTTTCCTACTTTATATGTTTAAGCTAGCTAGTTAAGCTGTATAGGTAAAGAACACATTATAGGGTGTTTTCTAGTTATTTAATAACCTTAGTGTTTAGTTGTGTAGGTATACTGCTGCCCTTATAATCTCTAGCTATATTTTCTATAGTAGGTTTACGTCTAATCTTATAGTGTATACCTTATCATTTATTACACCCCCAAGCGTTTAGCACCTCTGTTCTATACTTAGGTGTCTGGTATAGAAGGCTTAAGCCTAATTAATTATGCAGCGCACTATTACGATACTTCTAGTTTCATTATAGTAATTTTACTATTATACTTAATTACCTTAACCTATATCTTGTATTGTTTTAACAGGAATTATGTAAGATTGTCTAGGAAGTAGATGATTGTCTTTCTAAGTTAATTATCTTTAAAATAGAAGTCCTAGAGGAAGCTAGATTGCCTGTTAACAGCAAGTAATTAGCTCTTTTCCTTAGTAAAGCTTCCTTCTGTATATAGGTAGAAGTTAATTACTATATATTCTTCTAGTCCTTTATTGCTTATTTATAGTATTTAACTAATTTACCTTTTAGTCTTAGCCTGTCTGTAAGCATTATCTTAGACTGTAGTAATACCTCTAACTCTTGCCCTCTAAGATTGTTAGATAAGGTGTTTAATTGTAGCAGCTCTAGAGTACCCTATTTACTTATGCTATAGCAGAGTAGTAGCAGTCTTAGGCGTTTAGCTTTGTGTTAATTATATTACAAACGCTGTCTATAGCTGTTCCCTAAGTACCTATTATCTATATTGTTTATCTAAGGATATAATAGCTGTGTTGTCTACTTGTCTAAGCTAAGTTAGATCTCCTTTTATGTCCTACTAGATACCCTATTAACATAGTTGTTAGAAAGAGATAAGGTTGTAAAGTATGTCTAGGCACTATGCTACGTTGTGTAGTTTAAGAGTAGTTAGTTGGCTTGTGTTTAATAGATAGAGGTAGAGAGTGCTATATCCCTGTATTTATACCTAGGAGTTTCCTGCCTATAGGTAGTTGTTCAATACAGGTAGAGTAAGGTCTTATATCTAGTCCTTGTTATTTATAATATAGATTATTAATCCTAATTTAAGGATAAAGAAGTTCCTAAGAGGGTAGCTTAGTAGCTCTATATTATATAATTCTTTAACTAGACTTATATTAGTTATTAATATCTTCTATCCCTATAGTTATCCTAGAGGTGCCTCTAGTATTTAGGATGTCTTAATAGCTAGTGTCTTAGTGCAAGCTTGTTTTGCAGATCTAACCTAATCTTAAAGGTTAGCATTTTGTTCTATCCTAAATTGTACTATCTTAGCATTTCTATTATATAGGGTAAACTATTCTAGTACTTTATCTTTATAGACGTAGTAGTAATCTTCTAGTCTATAGCGTTGTCTATAAGCAGGGCATTTTGCTCCTCTAGATACTGCTGTATCCCCTCTTAGTGACTGCTTAGATATAGTTATTTAACTAATATTCTGTTTTTAATAAGGTCTTTCCTAACTCCCCTGTGTAGTAGGAGTAGATAATACGTTTTTAACAACATAAGAGGCGTCTCTGTTATTGTCTAGGGTAGATTTACTACTAGCAGTAAGAGTTAAGTTGTTCCCTGCAGTAGGGGCGCCCCTTTACTGTCTCCTCTTAGGGTAGTACTTACTTATATACTCTTAGAAGCGTTTTATTATTTCTTTATAAGTTACATTTTGTTCTTGTCTACTATAGTCCTAGAATATTGTTACCTAGGTTAGCGCTATTTTTATTACTAAATCTAAGAAGTCTTAGACAGTGTCTTGTATATTGTATATTTTAGTAACATCCTTAGTTTTAGCGTTAGTTACAGCATAACTATACTTAAGAAGCTAGGTATCCTAGGTTGTCTTATTATTTTAAGGTCTGCTAGGTATTAGTAGCGTGCGCGTAATTGTTCTTCTTTAGCATTAATACTAACTATGTGTTTAAGGCTAATAAGCTATATTTAAATTAATTTACATAGTTAGCAGCTGTTCTTTATAAGGTAAGTTAATACTAAGCTTTAGATAAACATTACTACCTTGTCTAGGTTAACTTTTTCCTTATAGTAGTCTCTATCTGCTATCTTGTAGGATTTAAGGTAGCTCTTCTAATAGTTCTTATCTTCCTTCTATGCCTTTAGGCTGTTAGCTAATAGTTTTAATAGGATTTCTAAAAGCTAAGGGTTTTCTTGTTTATTATTGCTAAGGGCTAGCCTCTTCTTATAGTTAGTAATGTCTAGGGCGTTAGGTACTTGTAGCTTAGTCCTTAGAGAGATAGTCTAATTTAGGTCTATCTTCCCCTATACGTCTAGAGAGGCGTAACAGGTCTATAGTTAATTTAACTAAGGTGTGTAGGTTATGTAATTTATAAGAATTATTATTAAATTATGCATTATTAATAGTAATATATTAAAAGGGTATTTTAGTAGTATTAGTAAGACTCTTAATTGGTAGATAATATGC
Source organism: Ascochyta rabiei (assembly GCF_004011695.2). Taxonomy (NCBI): domain Eukaryota; kingdom Fungi; phylum Ascomycota; class Dothideomycetes; order Pleosporales; family Didymellaceae; genus Ascochyta; species Ascochyta rabiei. The sequence goes on from NC_082412.1 coordinate 1,941,463, forward strand.
ATAATGTGCAAAGATAATAATAAAGGTAGTTAATTAATAATTATCTGTCTTAATGGCTAATTTTATGTGTGTGTGCCGCTAGCCCCTAAGTTAACCAAGGTTAACCCTAACTCCCCAACTTGGTTCGGTAAGGTTGGTTATCTGACAATTAGACTATAGAAACATACCTACAGATATACAGTAACTAGCAGTAAGACAACTAGGTTTTACTGTTACCTATAGCATAAATTACATATAACAACAAATTGTTAAAAGTAATAGGAGTATTACTATTCTTCTTAAATTATAGAATGCACCTAAGTTTCTTCACTAGAAATCTAGACACGCAAATTTAGACTAAATTAGTAATATCTTTAGTAATAAGACTAAAAGAAGAACATAAAAAAGTACTAGAAAATAGTAGTAGGGCTTAAGAATAAGCAATCTTATATGTTATCTAGAAAAGAAAAATAGCACCTTAGCTAAAAGAGGAGGATAAAGTCTATCTTCTTACAAAAAACCTTTGCACACGAAGACTAACAAAAAAACTAGACTACGTTAAAGTTAGACCCTTTTTTATTTTTAAGTAGATAAGCCTAGTTATCTATAGACTTATTCTGCTAAAGGATATATAGATCTATCTAGTGTTCCACATATTACTATTAGAGCTAGCTAACTCTAGAACGCCTATTTATAACAACTTCTATTATTAAGATAATAGTGAAGACTAATAGGAAGTTAAAAAAGTAATACAACACTAGAAGGAAGGTAGCTAGAATAAATATCTAGTTAAGTAGTTAGGATACCCTAACTTAGAAAATATATAGGAACTAATTACGCAACTTATAAACTGCTAGCAGTTATTAAAGCAATTTAAAGAGACTAATCAGGTAGTGCTACGTTGCTCTCCTAGTACTCTAAGGGCTGGCCTTTAAAGGCGCTCTAGGTACTAGGCAGCAATAAGAACTTATCAGACAGATCTAACTTAATGGTTCCTGTCTCTAACTACTCCTACTCTTTAATACTGCACTCCTCTACTATAATAGCCTCCCTAGCATAATAGTCTAACAAATCTATTTATTGTTATAACTACTTCCTGCGCATATAAGCTACACGTAAATCTTCTATAGCTTTTTTAGATATACATAGCTGTTAGGCGCTGGGCCTAGGGGTACCTCTAGCAGTCTTAGCGAGCTACCATAGGGCTAGTCAGCCCAGACTATATAAAGGTGTTAGAGGTTGTTACTAATACTTTAGCAATTAGTCTTGTTACTACATACTACGTACCTTAATACACCTACTATCCTCTTTAACTCTATCCTTTCTTACAATCGCTTTATATACTCTTTATATTCTAATTACTCTTATATTAAAAGTAAAGATAGACCTAAGCTACTATAAGTCTTAAACTAAATTATCTAGGCTTACTGTCTTTAGAGAGGGACTAAGACAACCTACCTGTAGGAGAGCTGGTAGAGCGTAAGGTAACACCTCCCTCTGCAGATAAGGAGATACCTTAACAGACACTAAGTGTCTATAGTGCCTTAAGAGGATCTGTAGGTCCTCTAGGCAGTACACCTTACCCTAGAATCTACATCTATAGGGCAGCTTCAGCTAAAAAAGGCCAGAATAGCCTAGAAGTAGGTAATTAATAACAGGAGTTAGAAAACTTGCGTAAATAGTTGTAAGAGACAAAAGACTAAAAGGAACTTTCCTCTCTTTGTAAACTTAGACGCAAATATAACAAAGAAGATCTAGTACTAATCCTATCTTTCTAAAAAGTACTAGAAGAGGTAAAGAAACTATAATCTTCCTTATCTATAAATGTTCTATAACCTAAACCTCTATAGAAGTACATAAAGCATAACTACGCTGAATATAACTATTAGAAGAGAGATTATAAGAGATATTTCCTCTAATCTCTAGTTAATTTCCTTATAGAGGAATAAAAGATTACCTTTAGTATAAGGTACCTCTTAGAGAACCTAAAGACGTTGTAGTAGCCCTACTACACAACTAACTGCTGTAATTAGCTAACCTAGGAACTAACGTAGCAAGAGCTAAAAAGAATTCTGCTAAATACTCTAGGAACGCTAGCTAAATATAAGCAAGCAGAGTACAAATCCTTAAAGTAATACAAGTAGTAGAAATCTTAGTCTTCTATAGATCTATTAGACTTTATACGTCTACTATAGGAGGAACTAGGTAACTTATATATGCTAGAGCTTTAAGTCCTAGAATATGTTGCTATACTGCTCTCTAGTATATAAAAGAACTTATTCTCTATCCTCTATAATTAAAGGGACACAATCCTAAAGGTAGAGGAATAAGCTAATATTATAAACTAGAGCCTGGGTTAGTATAGCTAACAGCCACCTAAGAAGACTCTAGCTAAGGGCAAGATAACTAACAAAGGACTATAGAAGCGCTAATTTAGTAACTGTAGGTTAGAGGGGAACACAAAAACCCTAAAAAAGTTATTTAAGTCTAAGAAGTTCTGTAAGGAGCTAGTAAAGGGCAAAAAGGGCTAAGACGTGCTATATAAGACATAAAACGCATACCTTAAGTGCAGAGAAACTAGTTACTACTGCCCTAACTACCTAAAGCTAAAGTTAAACTAGAAAGACCCTGCTCTAGATAAGTTAGGAAAAGATAAGAGACCTAAGAGCTAATCTCCTCTCTTATAGCCTATATTAAATTATCTAAGGAGAGGAAGGAGAATATCTCTCTTTATAAGGTAGTGTACCTAGAATATATATGCCTACTTATAATAAAAGCATCTATAGGTAACGCAGAGAATGTAGAAGCCCTAATAGATAGAGGGTTATAACTAAACCTAATTTTAGTTCTCCTAGCAGAGGAGCAGGATCTAGAGGTTACACTATTAAATAAAATAGTAGCTAAAGGTGTAGGCAGAGCAGAATTGCCTATCTATAGAGTAACTACAGCAGAAGTATCTATTATTAACTCCTGTAGAAGACAGGAGGTCTAACAGATACCTTTTGTAGTTTTAGACCTATAAAGGTACAAGATATACCTTAGATTACCCTAGATTAACTAGACAGACCCTAAGCTAAGCTATTTAAGCTAGCGCATGCTCTTCTAAGGGAAGAAGTATAAGAGCTCTCCTAAACTAGAGAAAATAGTATTAGAAGATGATAAAGAGTTTAAACGCACTATAAGAAGTCTCTTAGCAGACGTTTATATGTGTATAGTGAACTTAGTAGGTATATATAACCTAATATCTGCTAAAAAGGGCCTAATTCTAGAAGTGTATTGCAAATATACGTACTTAGAATTAGAGAATAATGCTTAGGTCCTACTAGAGTATAGAGAGCATAACCTAGTAATTAATATGGTAGAAGGAGCTACTCCCTCCTACTAACTGTTATACAGACTATCTGCAATAGAATTAGAGATACTTAGGAGGTATCTGGCAGAATATCTACAACGTGGCTAGATATAACACTTAAGGTTGCTAGTAGAGGCGCCTATTCTCTTTTTAAAGAAGAAAGATAGTAACCTATAACTATGTATAGACTATAGAGGTCTAAATAAGATAATAGTTAAAAACTACTATCTATTACTACTAATTATAGAGTTACTAGAATAACTAACGTAAGCTAAGTTCTATACTAAACTAGATGTACGTAAGGCATATTACTATATCTAAATTAAGAAAGGGAATTAGTAGAAGGCTGCTTTTTAAACTAAGTATAGACATTTTAAGTATATAGTAATACTGTTTAGACTTATAAATACTCCTGCCTAATTTTAGGCCTATATAAATAAGGCACTAATAGGATTAGTTAATATAACTTATATTATGTATTTAGACAACATATTAGTATACTCTAAGACAGAGGAAGACTATATTAGACATGTTAAGGAGGTCTTAGAGAGGCTTTGTAAGGTAAACCTCTATATGCGCTTAGATAAGTGTAAATAGCACTGTTAACATATAGAGTACCTTAGGTACATAGTCTTACCTAAAGGGGTAAGTATTAACCTAGACAGGGTTAAAATAATCTAAGAATAGCTAATCCTGCGTACAGTTTGTAATCGATAAGTATTTATAGGCTTTATAAACTACTATTAGAAGTTTATTACAGGGTTTTCTAAATTAGCCTTACTATTAACCTAATTAACCTAGAAAGGGCTAAATTTGGCTAAATCTGGTTAAGTAATAAGGAAGGAGGAGAGTTAGCCTCTTAAGCTAAGCAAAGAATCCTTGTAAGCTTTCTAGAATATAAAGGATTTATTTATTAACATACCTATCTTAGTTTATTTTATACCTAGGAGACAGACTAGGATTAAAGTAGATGCCTCTAGAGGCGCTATCTTAGGAATCCTCAGTTAACTAGTCCTTAGGGAGGGGAAGCTGGCCTAATAGAGGCCTGTAGACTTCTATTCAAAAAAGTTAATCTAAGTAGAGTATAACTATAATACTTATAACTAGGAACTCCTTATAATGGTCTAGAGCCTACAGGATTAGTAAAGATACTTAGACAGTACCTTCTTTAAGATCTTAACAGATTACTAAAACCTAAAATAGTTTATAGAGATAAAGGTTTTTAGCTATTAGTAAGTAAGGGCATACTTAGTGTTATCTAAGTTTAACTTTATAATTACTTATTGCCTAGGGTCTATAAACCCTGTAGATAGACCCTTATAGTGTCCTAATTATATAAGAGAGGTATAAGACCCCTTATAAAAGTATAATAAGGCTTTTATATAACTGCTTTAGGAGATCCTAACTAGGAGGAACTCTAATGCTCCCCTAGTAGCAGCTATAACCCTTTATTTGTCTGTTAAAGGAAGAAAGGACATAAGGGATCTTAAAAGAGAAGAATTAAGAAAGAACAGTTACATAGAGCTAACAACAGACTTAGACAACACAGACAAACTCTCTAGCACTAAAAAATAGTTAAGCAACATTAAAATAGGACAAAAAAACCTAGAAAAAGATAGTATAGCTAAGGAGAAGCGTATCCTACTTATAAGGCTAAAAGATAAAGTGCGAGTTATTAAAGAACGTCACAATAACCTAATATTAGGACACTTTAGAGCACAAAGGACCTTAGAGAAGATTTAGCGCAGATATACCTAGAAGGGCATTACTAAGGATGTATTAGACTACTGCTATAACTTCTTAGTATATACGAGATTAACTGCTACCTAACATAAACTATACAGGTTATTACAACCTTTACTAGTGCTAAGCTAACTATAGGAGGACGTAACAATAGATTTTATTACAGAATTACCCTCTAGTAAGGTGGCTAGGCTAGTGTATAACTCTATACTAGTAGTAGTGTATAAATTAACTAAAATATCACACTATATACTAGCTAGGGCTAATTAGGATAGAAAAGATCTAGCATATACCTAGATTAGAGAAATTATCTACTTACACAGCGCGCTAGCACAAATTATCTTAGATTAGGGGCTGCTAATGAACTTAAAGACGTAGGAAACCTTTAACTACTATTTAAACTTAAGACAAGTCTTAATATTAGCCTATTATCCCTAGACAGATAGCTAAACAGAAAGGTAAAATTAGACTTTTAAACAGTACTTACATTGATATTATACTCTAGAATAAGATAATTAGGCCCGATAGATTTTAATTACAGAATTTATATATAATAATAGCATTTATATATCTATAAATATAACACCTTTCTAAGCCTGTTACAGTATAGATCTAAGGAGCACAGATTAGCCTACTTTAGCATTAAAAGGCAGAGAATCTCCCCTTACAAAGGAATTAGCTGCTAGAGTTATTGCCTTATAGGCTACCTGTAAAGTAAATATAGAAAAGTTAAATAAGTATTAAAAGAAACACTTAGATAAGAAACAACTACTAGCACCCTTTAAAGTAGGTAACAAAGTACTAGTCTCTAGTAAGAATATTAGGACAGTACGCCTAAAAAAGAAGCTAGACTAGAAATACCTAGGACCTAGGACTACTACAGCCTAGATTAGCCCTAGTGCATACAGAGTAGACCTGTTAGAATAAAAGGAATCTATCTAGTATTCTATGCGTTACTGCTAGACCTATATATACTAAGAAGTTAACTCCTAATTATATAGGAATAAATACAAGAACATATAGTTAAAGAGGAAGAGAAGGTATAGGATATAGAAAAAGTCCTTAATAGAAGGTAACTAGACAACAGATAGTAGGAATACCTTATTAAGTAGGACAGATTCCCTAACTTAGAAAATTCCTAGGAAATTAGCACAAATCCTTTTAAAGAAGCGCTAAAACAATACTAGAAAATAATAAAGTAACTGCTTAGACTGCGTAATAAGATGTTAAGGTTAAAGTCTAAAAATGGAGTGGACTAAAAAGGCTAAATACCTTTACTTGATTATAATTTTTCCCTACAGGGTTTTTTTAACTAATAAGTATTTAATAGTTTACGCTAAGGGAAAATATAACCCTACCTTACCCTAAGAAATACAGACTAGCTAAAGCAGACATCTTTTAGCCTATTATAGCTATTTCTAACATAAGAATATAAAGAAAGTTATATGCTATATTATATAGTTATAATTATAAGTAAATATAGGAGAATTACTATAGAAGAACACCTTCCTAGTATTATTTAGACTATCTAAGAGTGTAATGTACCTAATTGCTATATTAGCCTAAAACTGTCTACTAACTACAAACTTAGGTATTATTAATCTGAACCTTCTATTATAGGGAACATCTACTAACTATAACTACTACTACAGGTATAAGTAGTAGCCTTACAACTACTATAAGGCTTCTTAGCAGCAGCAGCAGCAGCAGCAGCAGCAGCAGCATTGGCGGCGGCATGCTCAGCAGCCTCTTGCTCCTCCTGCTCCTCTTAGAGTTAACTAAGTGTCTTTCTAGTGCCTGCAATCTAGTACTTTAACTATAAAAGAAGTTAGATATTATTAAAATAGGTTAAAACGTGCTATAATACCTTCTTGCAGGGGGTGATAGGAGCGTCTAGATTAGACTTATCACCGCTCTCCTCTAATAACTTCTTTTGCTTTATCTAAGCCTTAACAGCGCTAGCCTTAGATTAATCTTACTTCTTAACGTAGATGCTGGATAAGGTTAACTTACGTATGTAAGTGTTGCTATTATAGAGTATAAGCAGCTCTTCCTGTAGTAAATAGTTCCTATAGAGGTTAGATTATGCTATAATAAGCTAAAACGTGTTAGAACGTACTCTTAAATCATACCTAGCAACAAGCTAGCCTAGTTAATAATAGACTTGCCTATTGTAGTCTTCTTGTTATTAGATATAGGTGTAGTAGTAGCAGGTGTTATAGGGGTAGTCTTAACTCTAGCAGCATTAACAATAGCAGTATAAGCAGCTGTAACTAAGCAACAACTAGAGTAAAGGCGCGCTATATTGCTAGAAAGCCTTGAATAGCTGTTAGTGTACTTATTAGGGCCCTAAATATGATAAAAGAGGCTAAAATAAGCTAAAAAGAGACAAAACACGTACTAATAGGTAATTCTTATTACTATTGTAACACTCTCTGTACTAGTAGGCCTAGGCGTCCCTATAACGCAGGCTACCCTATAAAGCTAGGTTAGCAGAGAAGCAACAGTCCCTATAGACATTACTATTAGCAATATAGTAGAGATATAGCATACAGCACTGCATAGCAGTCCTACTGTTCTTAGCAATGTTAATCCTGTAGCAAGTAGGTATTAACATAACAGCTATAGCAAATAGTAGTTAGTAACAGTTAGTAATAGTTAGTAGTAGGCAGTAGTAGTTAGGAATAGTCTAAAAAAGTTACTAAGGTGTATTGTGCGATGCTATCTGCTAAAACGTGTTAGAACGTGCCAGAAAGACCTAGAAAATCCCTTAGCTATCCTTACAAAAGTGCTAGACAGAATAGGTTAGTACTTACTAAAATAAAGTAGGATGTAGTAGTAACTAATAAAACTAGGGGTATAGATAGCTTATATGCTGCTAGCTACCTAGTTAGAGCTCTAGCCTGCGCGGGCGGCTGCCTAGACCCTAGAGGTGAAGTAAGAGGTAAGAGAGAATTTCTGTTTAACTTTTACTAGGTAAAGGCAGAATTAGTATTAAGCCCTATCTAGCCTTACAAGGCGTCTAAAACGGCTAAAACTAGTTAGAATTAGCTATAACAGGACAGACAGAGTAAACACATCTAAAGCTAGGCTAAAATAATACAGTATTGCTAATTATACTATTGTTTAAGCCAAACAATCTAGGGAAGGGAGGCATTGTTACGCTGGGCCTAGGGGTACCTCTAGCAGTTTTGGCAAGCTACTATAGGGCTAGTCAGCCCAGACTATATAAAGGTGTTAGAGGTTGTTGCTGATACTTTAGTAATTAGTCTTGTCACTACATACTACGTACCTTAATACACCTGCTATCCTCTTCAACCCTATCCTCCCTTGTGATCGCTTTGTACACTCTTTATAATAGCGCTTTAGTTTACACCTTATACCTACAGTGGCAAAAGGGTAGAGGTTAAATAGGGGTAGGGTACATCACGTGATGTACCCCTACCCTACCCCTACCCACGCTAATTCCATGCCAAGAGGGTAGGGGTAGGGTAGGGTCTACATGGGGTACGGGTAGGGGTTAGGTAGGGGTTGGGTAGGGGTTGGGTAGGGTAGGTGTCAGCGTCCAACTCTTTAACTAAAGCAGTTATTGCAAAACCTTGTACTGCAAAAATGTAGAACAAGACGAGCGCTTTCAAACGGTCTATATACCGTGAGATTTTGATTAAAACTGGTAGAGCTAGAGCAGTTGTTACGTAGGCCTACGTAGTAACAACCTAGGATTTATACAACAACTGCTGTAACTCTACCAGTTATAATTGGAATCTTACGGTATATGGACCGTTTGAAAGCGCTTGTCTTGTTCTACATTTTTGCAGTACAAAGTTTTGCAATAACAGCTTTAGTTAAAGAGTTACACGCCGACACCTACAGGCCCTACTTAGGCCTACCTCTTCCCTACAGACCCTACCCCAAACCCTACCCTACCCTACCCCTACCCCTGGTCCGTGCGGACTGTACCCTACCCCTACCCTACCTCTACCTAACGTCCGTGCGGACCCTACCCTACCCCTACCCCTAGTCCGTGCAGACCGTACCCAACCCCTACCTAACCCTAGGGTACCCTCTACCCTTTTGCCAGCGTACTTATACCTCTCTTTTATACACACATATAACATCTCTTTCTTAGATGCTAGTTAAGTAAACTTAGATTAAGTTACCTTTATGTTATAATGTTACCCTAAGCAAACACAGTTGCTATATTTCCTAGACTAGATATAAACCTTACATACTTAGTTATACTTTATAAAGGTTTTATATTTCTACACTACAATCTCTCTAAAGGACTTTATAAATTTATATACATAAAAACAGCAAGCTAAACTTAATAATTAATTTATTAATTAATTAATTAATAAGTTTAACATCCTGTGTGAATCTAAGACTATATAAGACGAGAGCAGTTAAGCTACTCTAGTAATTTAAGGAGCGTGTTTGTAAAAGGTAGTAAATATAGGTTCAGAGTCCTATAGTAAGAGCCTATGCTCTAGGTGGTTAACAGCATTTTTTAGGTGTCTGTTGTTTATTGTAGGTACCACTTGCGGGTGCTTATTCTAGGGTCTAAAATAAAAGCTAGAGTAGCTAGAATTCCCTAGGTTGTGTAGAGTAGTAGATTTATTAAGAGTTGTTGTCCTTATAGGTTGTCCTGCATTATTTTTCTTACTTGTTTGTATTCTTTATAGCTAAGTAGGAGGTATTAAGTTATTTATGTGTAGCTGCAGATACATCTGTTGTTATCTACCTTCTATAGGTTGTGGAGGTATGCTTTATTATATCTATGTCCTAGTTTTAGTTAGTAGTAGGCTTTTGCTATCTCTTATTTGGTATTTTTAGGTAGTTTTATCCTGTTTGTTAGTCCTAGCCAGTATTTTGCTGCGTAGGTGTCTGTTTTCCTTAGGATTACTTTAGCTTTATAGGTAACTAGTTTGTAAACCTATTTGTCTTTTGTAATAGCTTTTACTTAGATTCCAGTTATAGCAATGCTTGTAGCGTTAGAGGTAGGCCTCTTTTTTGTTGCTTCTTTTGCTAGAAGGTCTGCTTTCTTATTTCCTGCAATGTCTTGGTGGCCAGGGGTCTATTTAAGGCTTATTGTGGCTCCTTTATCTTTAATAGTTTTAGCTGCCTTTATACAGCGTATTTGCTAAGCTTATCTAGGCTTATTTAAAGGAGTTTTTAGTCTTAGGATAGCTGCCTAGTTGTCTGTAAAGACTTAGACGTTCTGTCCTGTAGTAGCTATAGTAGCTGCAATTTTAAAGCCTCTTATTATTCCTTCTAGTTCTCTGTTGTATGCAATTTGGCCTTTACTAATATTATAGTTTATAGTGTAGATTTCCTTTAGCTCTTAGTTGTAGTCTAGGACTATGATTCCTACTCCTATCCCTAGGCCTCCCTCTACAGAGGAAGCGTCTGTGTAGATAGCTAGTAAATTGCTTTCTACTTTCTGTAGCATCTGTGTTTTGTGTGCTTTTACTTCTTCTTCTTTTAGTATTTTTAAGATTTCTGTTTAGTATGCAATAGCCTTGTTCTAGGGGCAGAACTAGAAGTCTTTTAGTTTCTCTTCTCTTGTGCTAGGTATAGCTTTTTCTATAGACTGTGTAATTTGCATAAGCTGTGTAGGAGGTCCTACTCTTAGCCTAGTATAGTTAACCTCTCTTTACTCTGTGCTAGAGTCTAGGTCTGTATTTTATAGGGTAGATTTTAGCTATGTTATAGCAGTGTAGATAGGGTAGTTCTTTAGGAGCTTCCTCGCTCTAAAGGCGTACTTTCTTATTGTAGTGTTTAGCCTTATTATAGGAGGGGCTAGTGCTGCCTCTACCTCCTAGGGAATAATAGGTAAGGTTTAGAAGGTGCCTAAGATTTTCCTAAGTGCTAGGTTCTGTAGTCCTTGTAGTTGTTTTGCTATCCTAGCTTGTTGCTTCTAGAAGACTTAGCATCTATAGTCTGCTATGCTAGTCACATAGGCCAGGTATATTTGTTAGAGAGCAGTAGGTGTAAGGCCTTTACTGTTGTTTGCTAGTCTGTACATTCTGTAGAAGGTGTTTCTTGCTTAGCTAATCCTTGTGGCAGCATGCTCCTTAAAGGAGGGCCTGTTGTTAAAGTAGATTCCTAGCCATTTAACAGTCTTTTTTAGTGTTATAGTAGACCTGTCTAGCAGGGTAAGAGTGTAGATTTCTGCTTTTTAGCTTAAAGTAAAGTAGATAAGTTTAGTTTTTAGTGCATTAAACTGTATTGCACAGCTAGATCCTTTTGCAAATAGGCTAGCTATATCTCTTTCTAGTAGGCAGATGTTTTTCTTTAGGCTATTAGATAATACTGTAATAGCTAGGTTGTTTAGGTAGGACAGCGAGTAGTTTGTAATTGACTAGAATAGAGGTCTAATATATATTAGGAACAGAATAGGTAAGACAGGGCTTCCTTATAGGATTCTAGCGTTTATATTGCTAAATTCTTCTGTTTCTCTATTAAAAGACAGTCGTAGTTAGCGTCTAGAGAGGAAAGATTAGATCTAGGCTATTAGGCTGCAGGGTAGCTTTAGTTGTTGTAGGATAGTAAGTAGTTAGCCTAGTAAGACGTGGTTAAAGGCTCCTTTAATGTTTAGGAACACTGTAGTTATTGTACGCTTTAGTTTTCTTTATTCTTACACTTAGTTTAGCAGCAGTATAGAGGCGTCTATAGCTAATTTTTGTACTCTTCTACCTAGTTATAAAGGGTGTAGTAGGGTAGTTGTTTTAGCTAGTATGCTAAGCCGTTTAGTAACTAGTCTTTCTGCAACTTTGCCTAGGCAGCTTAGGAGAGTAATCACCCTGTAGGCTTTAGGGGCTGCATAGTCTAGTTTGTTTAGCTTTTTAGGATAACTCCTGTTACTCTTTTCTAGATTTAAGGGTAGTATCTATAGTTAAATAGTGTAGAGAACACATAGAAGAATATGTCTGTTTCTGCTTTATATACTGTAGTAATAATCTCCTAGTTTATTGCATCTGGTCCTAGAGATCTACTTTAGATTTGTGAGAAGCAGGCGTGTTCTAGCTCTTCTTTAGTAAGGGGTGGCTATTCCTAGCTACCTTCTAGGTAGGTCCTCCACTCTATAGGCTAAGAGGGAGGTAGTCTAGGGAAGAAAGTCTCTCTTAGTGCTGAGCACTTGCCTTAAAAGGAGTTCTCTATTCCCCTAGGGCCTTATATAGCAGGTATGCTTTAGTTACCTACAGTTCTAGTATAGGATAATGCCTTAAAGATTAATTTTATATCCTCTTTTTCTAGGAATTAATTCTAGTAGTTGCGTTTTGCTGCTTTTACTGTTTGTAGGTAGTTATTTCTAGTAATTAGGTAGTCCCTTTTCTATATGTATGTGGTTGTAGGGCTATTAGCTAGTTCTCTCTGTAGGAGGCGTTGTTTGCTAAGCATGTTTGTCCTTAGTAGTTTTAGGTCTAGGTTCCACTAAGGTTTGCTTCTTGCACTTGTAGAGCTTTGTAGAATTGTAGTTTTAGCTGCGTTTATTATTACTGTAGTAAGCTCCTTCCCTATTGCTTCAAGCTGCTTTTCTAGCTCTCTGTCTTCTCCTTAGATTAGGAGTAGAGAGGTGCTAGTAGAGTGTCTAGGGCTTAAAGTATTTAGGGCAACGCTTTTTCCTAATTCCTTTGCTAGCTCCTTCTAAAATAGGTCCTAGTCTGCCTTCTTAGTGTTAAACTAGGGGGTAGGGTTGTTTAGGAGCTGTATTCTAGGCATAGTAATTATAAACAGGATACCTAGGTAGTCTAAGCCTATACCTGCTAGGGTTTGCTAGTCTTCTATCTAGTTTGTAAGCCTGTGTGTGGCAAAGGTAAGGTCTAGAACACTTTCCCTGCTTATGTTTAGCCTGTAGAAGGTCCTGTACTAGGAGTATTTAGTAGCTCTAGATTTTACTCTTCTATCTAGGCAATAAAGCTACTGGCTTTTAGTGTTATAGTAGTTATAGTAGGGTCCTACTAAGGGTAGTAGGTGTTAAAGTCCCCTAGCAGGATTAAGTTAGGCAGAGTTTAGCTATTTAGAAGCTTTCTTTCTACTGTTATTGTTCCTTATGCGTTTGTTTAGTTGTATATATTATAGATTGTAAAGTTTAACCTAGACTACTAGACTATAATAGCTAGAAAGTCTAGGTTAGGGTTTATATCTACTGTTAGGGTAATTTGTACTAGTGTTAAACGTAGGACATAGGCTAGAACGCGTGGCCTTATGCTATAGTCCTGTAGTAGGGGTAGGATTTGTGTAAAGGAGGGGTGGTTTACAGAGCGTATGTCTAAGTAGTCTAGAGGTTGTTATTAAGTAGGGGTAAGCTATAGTTCTTGTACTAAGACAAGGTATATAGTAAGTTCTACTGTAAGTTGCAAAGCGCTCTCTGTAGCTTATGCACTCTTATTTAGATTTACTTATAGAATCCTTAGGTTGTCTAGTATTCTAGATATGTTTATACGTTTATTATAGCCTTATAGGCTGTATATTAAATGCTATCTACTATATATACTTCTTTATAGTTTATACACTTAGGTATAGTATATACGCAGGCTTTACTAGTAGTACTACACGTGTTACACTTATATAGTGTTATAGAGTGTTTATCTACGCATATCTTATATATAGTGCTATTAAGGCACCTGTTCTCTATATGTCTAAATTGCTGACATTTTTGGTATTGTGTAGTAGGAGGTGTAGGAACAAACTTCTCTACTCTTATACTAGCTCCTAGTAGGTATAGTCTATTGCGTATAGCTTGTTGTACTTCTTTTTCTGTTGCAAACGCTACACAGACAGATCCTAGTTGTTGCTTCTGTCTCCTTTTATAGCTTGTTAGCCAGAATAGGTTACCTACTATTATTAGGCCTTTGTTAAAGGTTGTTATCTCTTACTTAAGCACCTCTAGCTCCTGGTTTATTTCTAGAGACGTAGGGATGTTATATAGGATTACTTTATGCTATAGTTCTATTAGAAGGGCTTCCTTATAGGTAGTAACTAATTGCTAGATTACTTAGTTTTTAAGCAGGTATTTTGCGGTAAAGGAGGGCGTTGTAGTAAGAACAATGTTGTTCCTTCTACTTAGGCTAGCAGAAGTAATTACAGGAAGGCTTACTCCTTTATCTGTAAAGGCCTTATTAAAAGTATTACGCATCTCTAGGGGGGTAAAAGAGGGTAGTTCTTGCTCTAGTGTAAGAACTAGTTAGCGTACACTTAGAAAGTTCTTTATAATAGTAGGTTGTTTCTTCTTTATAACTGTTTACTAGTCTGTATTCTTAAGGAGGTTAGCTAAAGCTGCAGATGCGTATAAGGTAGGCTAAGTAGAAGGTTAAATAGTAGGAGTCTTAGTAGCTAGAGTAGGTTTTCAAAGGAGTTTTGTTCTTATTTTAATTAATTTAGACACTATTTTAAGGTTAGATACTTAGGAGGCTAGGATAGAGAGGCCTTATTTGTTTATCCTGTTATTTTCTGTGTAGTCTTAAAAGATTTCTAGAAGGTCTAAGAGGTTTAATTATTCCTTGTTTAAGGTAGCTAGGGAAGAAGCCTAGATAACTATTGTCCTAGCAATAGATAGAGCTTCTTTTACTATTTTAGTAATAGGAGCTTAGTTTATAGGCCTAGTAGCTATATTAAATTAGAAAGGGGGGAGCCTAGGTGCTGTTAGAGTAGCAGGTCTACTAGCTAGTTGTTTAGAGGGAGCAGAGGGTAGAGGTAACGTTGTAGTCCTGTTAAATATACTAGGTTAGTGTATTCCTAGAGTAGATTGCAGGTGTAGTATAGATAATAAGGGTATAGATATAGGTCTTAGGATTAGTTTAGGCTAGTACATCTCTCCTAGAGGGGTTAGGGAGCTAGGGGGGCTTATTTCTATTGTCCCTGTGTTTAGAGATTAGTCTCTATTAGGTGGTGGTTCCAGTTCTATTGTCCTAGGTCCTAGGTCCTGGTCCTAGGTGGGGTTTTCCTTCTCTTTTTTAAGATAAAATAACTAAGAAATAACTAGAAGAGAGCTTATTTTTGCATAGAAAGAGGTACCTAGTCTCTATCTGCTTTTTAGAGCTAAAAAACAAGGAAAAGACAGTCTTAGCTTTACTATTCTTGCCTTTTTTCTATTCTTACTGGCCTAACTAGTAGACCTCTAGGAGTAGAAAGAAGGGGTTAAAAGCAGAAAGCTAAGGAAAGGCTTGTTGCTATCTAGTAGGGGTAGGGTTTGTTAGTTGTTGTGTTTGTTAAGGTAAGATCTTAGGAGATAAGATAAGATAAGATTGTTGTTGTAGGGGAGGTCTGTGCTCTGCAAATCTGAAAATTTTTGCAACAGATTAGGTTAGATAACCAGGCAGCGTGCAGCAACTAGACGCCTAAAGGCTCTAGGAAGCTTAGGATAGTATATCCTCGCTAGGTTAAGATAGATTCTAATGTTTTTCTGGTGTGCAGGGCCCTATGTCGAAATTTTGCTTTGTCGTGAAGCTAAACTTAAGATAGTTAGTTGTTTTAGCATTATTAAGACCTGCTTAATAATTAAGAAAGGGCCCTGCGTTATATAAATAAGCTTAAGGGACTAAGCTAAGACAGAGGGGGGATAGTGTTATAATCTACAGAACACAGGAAGGATTTGTCTAATTACAGTAGCTACAGCACAGTAATTATAACAATAGAATAAATAATAAGTAAGCAACAATTATATGTTAGCACTTAGCTAATAACTAATATAACATATAACCTAATTAGGGCTTAGTGTAACTAGTACAATTAGTAATTAGTGTAATTAGTAATTAGTACAATTAGTAATTAGTGTAATTAGTGCTTAGTGCAATTAGAGGATGTACAAACTAATTAGTCTATACTACTACTATAATTATTAAAGTATATAAGTTAGTAGGAACATAACCCTTATAGTTTGTGTTTAAGTTTATTAATTAAGTTTGTCTTTAATATCTTAACCTGCGCTGAAAATGGACAGTCTACTCTGTACTATTTAGTGCACTCTATCTTTACAAGCTTTGCTTAGTTAATAACCCTAACCGATCCACCAGTACTCATCCCCGAGAACTAATAGAATTAGTGCCTACGGTCTTTAACTAAAGTACGACTTCAACAGCTATCCTTAAAAAAATGCTAGACAGAATAGGTTAGTACTTACTAAAGTAAAGTAGGATATAGTAGTAACTAATAAAACTAGGGGTATAGATAGCTTATATACTGCCAGCCTCCTAGTTAGAGCTTTAGCCTGCGCAAACAGCTGTCTAGACCCTAGAGGTAAAGTAAGAGGTAAGAGAGGATTTCTGTTTAACTTTTACTAGGTAAGGGCAGAATTAGTATTAAGCCCTATCTAACCTTACAAGGTGTTACAAGTGCCTAAACCTAGTTAGGATTAGCTATAACAGGACAGACAGAGTAAACACATCTAAAGCTAGGTTAAAACAATACAGTATTGCTAATTATACCATTGTTTAAGCTAAACAATCTAGAGAAGGGAGGTATTATTAGGCGCTGGGCCTAGGGGTACCTCTGCTAGTCTTAGCGAGCTACTATAGGGCTAGTCAGCCCAGACTATATAAAGGTGTTAGAGGTTATTACTAATACTCTAATAATTAGTCTTGTTACGGGGGTTAGGGTTAGGGTTAGGGTTAGGGTTAGGGTTAGGGTTAGGGTTAGGGTTAGGGTTAGGGTTAGGGTTAGGGTTAGGGTTAGGGTTAGGGTTAGGGTTAGGGTTAGGGTTAGGGTTAGGGTTA